>NC_061510.1:369418011-369686198 GCF_022539505.1 Lolium rigidum
TAGGCAGCACCGCCCGACTTGGACGCGAAGGCGACCCGTGATGAAGAGCTTGAGCAAGTCGCGCGAGCGCTTCCCAAAAACCCACTTCGCCCTCTCCCGTACAGGATCGCAAGGACGAGTGGTTCCGGAGACCTGCTCTCCCGTTCGCCGATGCACGTCGGCTCGCGGGATGGAGTAGGCTACGATGGCGGCGCAAGTAGAGAGAGGTGGAAACCCTAACTCGTGTATTAGATATTATTATCCGGGCAAGAGATTATATAGGCTCGGGAAACCCTAGGCAACGTGGGCCACGCCCACGTCGCACGAACGTTTCGAGTCGGTTACAGATAGCCCACGATCCGGGAGCGACCCGAACCGACTAAAGTCTCGGCTCGAGGCTCAATCCACTCACCACGAGCGCGGCGCGCGTCGTGACGTGTCGAGTCGAGACGAGACGAGCGAGCGAGGAGGAGGAGGAGCGCGCGTGTAGCACTCCTATTCTCACTCACTTACTAGTGGTGGAACAACCCACCTTATAAGGTGGTCTAACTTCCTCCCAACTTTCCATGTGGGACTAAACTTCCCACCTCTTGCCACTCCCTAGTGAGCCGCCACCAACTTGGGCTCAAACTCACATGGCTGCCACTATGTGGGCTTTGAGATTTATAGGAAAAACTGAAATCTAATTTGGACCACTAAAAGTGGGCCCAATATTTCAACAGTGTCTTGGGAACTTTGGAATGAAAAAAACGCTCGGGTCTTTAAAAGCAAGCAAGCGCCACCCTCCGTGCTCTTCAATAAGATCAAGCAAGAGGCTAAACTATGGATTTTGGCGGGTGATAAATGTATGAGTAACTTGATGCCGCGAGAGTAGGTCCTTTTTTGTTTCAAGGGTGTAATCGGATGCCTTGTAAAACTATTCTACTTCTCCTTAATTAATGGAATAGGGCAAAGCTTTTGCCCTCTTTTCAAAAAAAAAAAATCCCTGCCGTGAGCCAACCGTTTCAGAGCTCGGTTGATCTGACAGAGAGCGACGTGCTTTACACATCATCAGTCAACAAACAGGGAAGTCATCAACAGGGTATTGTATTGTATTATTAGGTTAGTGCCATCGCAGGGGAGAGGTTGGCTCCGGCCGGCGTGCACATGAGCGGGAATCCGCCGTGTCCCTCCGGTGTCGGCTCGCCGGAGAGCAGCGGCGAGCTGGCACTAGATCCTGCGGCACCGAACAGGACGAACCTTTTTCTTCCGAGTGTTTACATTACATTGTGCGGCTGCATCCGGTGCATGATGGGTTTGACAAGGGGCTGATCCAAGTTTCTGATTAAATAAACAATTGCTTGCCGCTGTGTTGGAGGACAACACTAAATTAATCCACTTGTTTGCCTGGCCCTGCAGCGCAGAGAAATGTGTTCGGTATAGCCTGGTTCAGAGCACCGATCGAGCTCAGCTGAGCGCAAGTTGGGAGTTGCACGTACAATCTTGCAGGAAAAGGTTGGTAGTGTAATCACGCGACTAATCTGGAAGTGACAGTAGTAATATCTTTCTCTTGTTGCACACAATATCTAATCCAGTTGTCAGAGAAGAGATAACAAACTGTCCACTTTCAGTATTCCCCTCGTTTGCGTCATGAATGACGACCTGATTAAAGGCTCATTTGGATCATACGTAGTACTATAGAACAATAAAAGCATAGTAACAGAAAAGGTATAGAATTGAGATGTAATGCTGGTCCTTCAGGCCCTTTAGTTAGAGCGCAACGCCGGGGGTTTCGATGCTATAAGAAGACCCCCTCCCAGGTCATCTTGAGCTCGGTCCTGGACCCTTGGAATTCATGGGTTGTGTGTAGAGGTAGGCGTGTGCGAGATGTGCACTAGGTCGAGCTCTATGTGTGTGTGATCCGACGCTGTGGTGCCTTAGGATCAGGTGGCTTCCTTGTATGGTGGATGCCCTTTCAGTGATTTTTAAGCTTAGTATAAATACGCGCATATCTTTTACGGGTTCTCGAAAAAAAGATGGCATGCCTACCTAAATCTTAGCGGAAGATGAAGCAACTTTAATTCTATCAAAGGAATTTTTCATGAAGTATGACCTAATGTTTTTCTTGTTAGATTTGCACTACAAGTTTCCATAGGATTGGTTCATATGGGATATGTTCCTATAAATCAAATAGCTTATGTAGGAAATTTTCCATAGGAACCTAATCCTACACAAATTCTATGAATGAAAGGATCCCTAAACACCACGTAATGGTGACGAAGGAACTGAAGAAGATGCTGATGACTCATAGCGAGCTAAAGACATGATTTTTTTTGTCCAGGAGATTAGAGCGCATCTCCACCGACGCCTCCTAATTAGGCGCCAGGAGCAGCGTCCACACGTTGCAATTGAGGGGCCGACAGTACCTTCCTTGATGTAGAGAGGGGCTACCCACACCGGCGATCCAAATAGGCTAGCCCCAATAGATGGTACAAAATAAAATGAAAAACTCACAAATAGGGCTAGAAATTGAAGTCTCGAACAGAAATTAAAAGCATAGTTCGGTCTTCCGGCCACCAAATCGCCATCAAATTGCGGCTAACAAAAAATAACTAGGGCTTCATGGTCAAATAGCTCAAATGAATGGTATGAACGAACGCCTGCACCTCCATCACATCGGCTCATCGATCACCGGCGACTCAACGGTCACCGGTGTTGTTGTCGTCATCATGCTTGTCGATGCCTCCATGGATGCCGATGCAGCCATGGTCACCGATGCCGACATTGCTTTGGGCGGCCAACACCTCCTTGTTGTTGCGCTCGCGGTACATATCGTACGACGCCATCGTTAAAGGATCCATGCCCGAGATGTCCAGAATTATTATCTTGGCCTCTTGTGACATCTTGGAGACTTTAATGTCTGATGCTTCATTCATGACCTTCATCATGCCGGCTTGGGCTTCCATCTTGGCAGCATCGACCTTTTCCATCTCAAGCCCCGACTTCACATCTTACGTGGACAACATGGACCTCCGAATGGCGGCGCCCCTTTCATCCCTCTCTTTGTTATCGGAGGAGAAGGATGAAACCATCTTCTCAATGGTGGCATCAAAGCCAGCCAATGAGGACGCCACATTCCTATGGTCCCAATGCGGCAGTGGGAGTGGGATCACCGGTCCAAGAGATGTCTCCAAACTCGGGGGTGAAGCGCATCTGCGCCCGATGACGCAGAAGTTGCCACCCGCGCCTGAGGATTACGCGCTTCCTGGGCTGAGGCGGACCTGCGCGCCACTAGTCAAGCGACGTCTCTTTTGGTCCGCCGTGTTGATAGCACACCAATTGCGGTGCTATTGCTAGTCTTCCTCCGACATGCTTGACTGCTTCTCCTTTAGCGGGGCCTTGTGTGGCTTCGCCGGCTCTGACGCCTTCATTTTTGGAGGCCATCCGGAAGCAGCGACAGCGAGTGCCGGCACGCCCGATTCCTACCCCAAGCGTAATGGCCGGCACATAAGCGCCAACTATTCTATTGAGCTCCAAAATCGACCGGCTACTTTTGAAAAGCGCAAGCCACTCGTCTATAGTTATTGGGTTGCCGAGAGAGATGCTCTTGAATGCGGCACGGGTAGGACGTCGACCCATTGCCCGCCCGCCGATACTCTAGCAGTTTGGCTAGGTGCGCCGCTCCGGTTACATGGGCGCGTTTGGTAGCCTAGCCTCGCCTTGGCTCGCATCGTCCCAATAATTTTCATCCCGTTTCATTGCCTGGACTCACTCGCGTTCTTGCATGGCACGGGTCTTAAAGCATCCCTGGGACATGCCTAGAGGAACGCTCAGTTCGGACGTTCCTAGCGGACCTATCCCGTTCTTGCGACTCCTTGGCTTGACGGATGCAATGGCTGCACATGCTCTTGTTTAGGCTCACTCTCCTTGTAGTACTCCACACACCCTCTCTTTAAATCAACACAAACATACTCTAAATCAAAATAAGTTGTACACGAAAAAGATGTGTGTTGATAATATGAATCAATTTCCACAATCGGTTTCGAGTTTTGTCAGTCGTAAATCGTCAATTTCGTATATGAAGTTTTAAGCGAAATTTTCCAATTCGTCGCACACGCTCAACCGTTTGAAATTTTATTTGAGAAGTAGGTTCACCTCACCATTTCGCATGACTTTCATGTTGACAGGTTTTTGTTTTGGTGTACATACCACGAATAGATAAATCACTCGCAAGTATACTGTAATGAGTACGTATGTGTGACTATAGTTTGGAGTACTCTTGCTCAACTTCTCGCCTGCCATATTCATGGACGACGACGTGGTGATGATGTGCGTGAAGTGAGAGGTGATAATCCATGGTGGTGGTGGCTTGGTGATGTTCGTCTTCGTAGTCGGCGACGTGGTGATGCTTGTGACTGACGGTGTCATGGTGATATTTAGCTTCATCATCGATGAAATGGTTATGCGTGTGACGAGTGTGAACGGCGGTGTCATGGTGGTCTTCTTCTTCGTGGTCGACGACATGGTGATGCTTGTGACGGACGTGACCGACGATGTCCTGGTGGTCTTCGTCTTCTTGGTCGACGACATGCTGATGCTTGTGACGGACGTGAACAACAGTGTCATGGTGGTGTTCGTCTTCGTGGTCAGCGACATGGTGGTGTTTGTGACCGGCGTGAACAACGGTGCCATGGTGGTCTTCATCTCCGTGGTAGGCGACGGGCCCATGCTTCTGACCGGCGTGATCAACGGTGCCATGGTGGTCTTCATCTTCGTGTTCTGCGACGTGCCCATGCTTGTGACCGGCGTGACCGACGATGCCATGGTGGTCTTCGTCTTCGTAGTCGGCGACGTGGTGATGCTTTTAACGGCGTGACAGGCGGTGCCATCGCCGACGTGCCGAAGCTTGTGAACAGCGGTACTATGGTGGTCTTGTGATAGGTGAGTAAAGGTTTACCATGTTGCCATATAGGTGAGGCTAGAAAACGCATACGAACAACCAATCAAAGTGTCACTTGGTTACCAACCGATGCAACTCAGACTATCAAACGAAGTGCGTTTGTGTACCGGAGCTCATCCGAAATGAGATGTAAGTTCCATCTCACCGACGCAGTGAACCATAAATTACTTACATGCAACCAAACGCTTCTCATATGATTGGATGGAGTGGTTATGCACGCGGGGAGAGTGTCGGAGCAGGAGGAAATGCCGCACGGACGGACGCAACAAATTCAGATCTTGCGGACCAGTGCCAATGATGGCCGAGCATGGGCTCCTCTGGCCCTGGCATCATCTCTGTTCTCTACTATACTGCTGGCATGGACGCCGTCTCAGAGTTCTTCGCTCTTTTTTCTCCCTCTCGATTCAATCGTTCAACTTCCATCTGGCCAAGTCCACGCATGCATGTACCTATGGACGATGGTTTATGGGTAAGGCTGGCAATCGGGTCGGGTTTGACCGGGTCGACCTCTCCCAGACCCATGCCCATTTAACAAACGGGCGAGGTCCGTGCCCACGACCCTGCCCATGGGTCTAAGCGCATATCCATGCCCACACCCATCGGGTCACCCGACCCAATCGAGCACCCATTGGGTCTGTACACAATTCATCAAATAGCACCATCTTAGCTCTGCAAAGCCATCAGGTCATTTACAAAACATTCATTACAACACATGCGCGCAGGAGACACTCCGTTCAGGCAACCGAAAACAGATCACACTCAAGTCTCGGGTACTTGGTTTTGCGGTTCCATATGGGCAACTAACCCTACATTCCTTTTTCTCTTGGTGGGGTGGTACTAACTGGAAGACTACCGATCCATGCATCACTTCAGGAGCTAGTGAGGCACCGTGCCAGTGAAAGGCGTGGAAGCCATGTCGTATTTTACATGGGACGGTAGGAACTAAGAACTAGCTTTGGCACAAAACAAACTTAACGGACGTTTAAGTCTAGTGTCTTGCTACCTAGCAACCAAGTGTTTGCTTTTGTGTGTGGTATCAAGTGTATTTACGGGAGCGGTGTTTTGGAACATGGGTTCATATGCTCTCTATATTTCGAAATGCATTTTACATAATTTTAAATTTTAAAAAAATTGAAACTAAAAGTTCGCACGTACATCTTCACGTGCTACGTGCTCACAAAGTCGTTTCATAAAAAATCGACTTATCATGTGACGTGTGTAAAAAAGACAAAATTCAGTGCTAAAAATAATGCTTTTCACAAGATAAACTTTCTCTTTTTAATATATACCACACAAAATATTGGTTTTTCGTGAAACTTGACGAACGCACGTATATTATGAAGATGTACATGTAGAATTTTTTGTCTAAATTTTTCGACATTTCAAAATATAATTTTTTTGTAGAGGGAGCATACGCACCCGGGAGCCGAATTGAATTTCCGGTGTATTTACATCAAATAAAAGACTAATTGTTATATAGAATATGTATATTTATATTAATATCAATACTAATCGGGCGACCTATCGGGTTACCCACGGGCACAACCTTATGCCCATGCCCTACCCATAACTAATCGGGTTACCCATGGGCATGACCAATGGGCGAAATAGTCGATCCATATCCTACCCATTCGGGTCAGGTGCCCATGGGCGCCCAGACCCATGGGCAAGATTGCCGGCTTGATTTATGGGCATGGCCAGCTAAGCTTGCTGAATGCTGTACTGTAGAGGCCATGAAATGAAAGCGTCGGTCGGAGCGAGATCTTGAGCGATTGCAGGGCAGATCGAGCGGGGTCAGCACTGGGTACATACATAGCTGTACAAATCTGACGTTGTACTATCATGATTCGTAGAACGCTACACGCCGCTACAGCGCCTATGTAGTGTGTACGCATGGCTCTAGCGAATCCTATGTCTCAGTATAAAACTGCAGAAATATTTCGGTGCAGTCGTAAGAAAACGTGATTTGCTGATCAGCATGGACAAGCAGTATCTAAATGTTGGTGTATATTTTTTTCAGATGTGATCGACTAAGAACTAACTTGGTTCTTAGTCAGATAATGTCATCAAAATTTAGTTGCAACTCATTACTAGCATAAATCACGATGTAAATCGAATGATGTAAAATTTAACTAAGCACGATATTCATTCTCAGCTAGGGCTAATAACTAGCAAATTCCATTTTTTCAACATGCACTTCAAGCAATGTAAAGGATGAGAGCGGTCCGCTTTTTAGCAAGCACATCAAGCAATAGGATTATTGGAACCCAGCCCCACGATCATTGAAATCAACGGCAATCCAGGAAGCTGCCAGGCTGGCTCGCCACGTGGCAAACTTTTATTTGGTGGGACTGTGATCCAGCCACGCCATACTTTATTTTTTGGGATAGTGCTGCATTTGGCTCTCGAGGATTGGAACCCCCCCTTCCCTCGGGTCGCTCCCCCGTGAGCGACTCCAGGGCGGAAAAAAACCCTAACCCCCCGTCCCTCCTCCTCCACCCTCCCCTCGCTGCCGCCGCCGGCGGGAGCCGCCGGGCGGTGCCGGCGGCGGTGGCTCTTCCTCTACCCGGCGCAGGTCCTCCCTAGGCGGGGCTGGCGGTCAGGCGGCGGTGCACGGTGGACCTCACCCTCGGCGGCGGCGCTGCGTGGCGGCTGGCTGCGGAGGCGGCAGGCGATGCGCGGTGTGGCAGGTTCGTCTCGCGTCGGCGCAGGAGCGGCGGGGCGTTGCGGTGCAGTGGCGGCGACCGGGTTCCACCGGCCCAGATCTGGGCCCTGCGGGGCCCTTCTGGACTTGGTCGGGCCAGTCTGCTCCCGCTGGCGACGTCACCTGGAGTGGATGCGGTAGCACGGGGAGGTGCAGGACGACGGCGGCGGCCTACGTGCAGCTGCATGGAGGCGGGGACTTTACGGGCCCAGCCTGGGCTCGGCCGGGCCAGAGGGGCCTGGTGTGTCCTTGCCACCGCGTCCGGCCGGCACCCGCCGGGCGGCGGAGGACGTCCTCCAGGTGGCTATGATGTTGCCGCCATCCCGATCCAAAGCGTCTACCTCCATTGGCTCTCGGGCCACACGTTGGACTCCGGCGACACCCGCGAGCTCGCGGATGCCGGGCGGCGGCCCCGGAAGGTGGACCGCATGGGCGGCTCGGCGGCGGGCGACGTGGCGGTGGTGATGGCCGTCTCTTCGGGCCACGAGGGTGGCGAGGAGCGGGCGTCGGGAGCTCCCGGTGCCGGCCACGCCTTGGTGTGATCGGCGCCCAGATCGCGCGGTAGAAGCTCGGCTCGGGGGTGGCTGGTAGGCTTAGGGACCAGTTGCGGTGAGGGTTGTTTCGGGCGAAAGCCCAGCGCTTCGGCGCCATCGACGGCGATGCCTGCGGGTGTCGTGACCCTCTTGAGGGCGTCGATGTGGCTATCCTCTCCTCATTTGGGCTCCGGGTGAAAATCCTAGACCATTGTGGTCTTGGCAACGGCGGCGGCAGTGGCGTCGTTACCTTCTTGGGGGCGTTGTCGTGGAGCCCGGGTCTCCTTAGTCTCATAACATCTTTGGTGGCAAGCTCTTCTTAGTTTTCTAGTTTATCTCTGATCTGCTTGTAAGAGGAATTTCTCATCACTTTGTATCGTTTGGCCGTTTAGCTTTATTTATAAAGCGGGATGAAAGCCTATTTCGAGGAGAGGATAGTGCTGCATTTTGCGCCTCATGCATGATATGCCTGATCTTGGGGCTGTACTTGAGAAGAAGATCCAAGAAATCTCAATCCAACATGGCAGAGAAAATGGCGCGAAGCTGCCAACTTTGGCGGATCCTCCCTCCGCCGATTCTGTAATGATCTTGCATGCAGGCGGCCCCTCCTGCAATCATGCCTCTCCTTTTGCCCGTTTGGTTCTTCCTAGCCACTTCCCCGCTTCAAAAGGCTTTGACTGATTGACCACCATGTTTTGTTCCAAGATGATCAGCACACGTGATCAATTGTTTAATATCGCCAACAACAACAAAACGTCACAGCTCAAAACGTGCTACAACTTCAGTGAATGCTTAAGACATGATACGCACTCGTCGCAATGTGATCGTCTTAGTGTCTTGCTGTTTTTTTTTTACCGTAGCTAGCATTCTGTACTGCCTCGGTTTTTCACGACTAGTCACCAGGGTTTTACCGGTTACCACCGAGAAAAAGAAATACCGAACGGAATTTTCCGGTATTCATAAAATTTGGTTAAAAGTAAATGTTTTAAATAAATTTTGAACAAAATAGTGAGTTGGTTTGAGAAATCTCGGTCGGTATTTGGCCGGTATTTCCGAAATACCGGAATACCGATACACACCATATTTTTTGCCTACCGAGAAACAAAACCTTAGAGAAAATGTCGATACGTCGGCTGGTTGATCTTAGAAATGGGGTGAAAGGTTTCTTAGATTTCACGATCGATAGAACATTGCTACTATAAGTTAAAATAAAAAGAACAATATATTAGGCAAAAAGAAATGAGTCCATCAAGATTGTTTCTTCTTCCCCTTGGGTAGTCATCTTGGAGCTAAGCTAAATCACACTTTGTGGTTGTCTGGTTGGTTCAAAAAATTCTCTCAGCTAGCATTTTGCTTAGTTGAATTTCGAAGTAATTAATATAAGATCTATGTGCTAAGAATTCCTTATCAGCCTACAATGAAGTAAATTATATAAAACTATCACAATTCGAGCTAGGCTTATGGGTCAGTTTCTCTGTCGGATTTTTTTTTAAAGCTACCAAGTCCGAGTCAAAGCTTTACAAAATCGTACTAGTTTCCATCTAAAAGCATGTGAACAACAACCTTAACCGAAGGGCGGCTCACCAGTAAGGGATGAGTTGGTAACACACGTAGAGGAGCTGATGTGGACATGGGACCCACCAGTCACCCCCATCTTCTTTCCTCTCTTTGTTGGTGTTCTTCTCTCTCTCCGACCAGATATAACTAGGTTTTATTGAGTTCAGCGGCTGATCAAGTCAGGCGACAACAACGGCTAGGGGGCCCTGCACGGAATCTCGGAGGAGGATGGACGAGGGCTCAGAGGAGAGGCTGAAGGACAGAAAGAAGATGGACGGGGGCTCGGAGGAAAGGCCGAAGGACACGAGGAAGACGTATGGGGACTCAAAGGAGGATGAGCAGGCTCCCTACACAGGAGCACGAAGGCGGCGGGCGAAGGGGTGGACGTGCCATCGGAGGTGGAGAGGAACGAGAAGATGCGCGTTGCGACCGCTGCAGAGCCCCCAACATTGCCAAACGGGGATGGCCAATGCTTGCTCCAGAACTTTCCATCGGGGGCAGGAGGAGGCGACACGTGGTGAAAGACCGAGAGGTCGTCGAGGCTGGGCTACACGCCGTGCTTGGAACGGAGTGGCGAGGCGAAGGCACATGCTTCGGTCCCAGTGACATCAACACATATGGAGAAAACGTCGAGCTGATGATGTCACCCTGGAATGCGCTTACGAGGACAACCTCGGCGACTAGTGGCGGTGATCGAATGAATCTAACCGGAGAGAGAGAGAGAGAGAGAGAGAGAGAGAGAGAGAGAGAGAGAGAGAGAGATGATGATGATGATGATGATGATGAATACATAGAAAATAGGGGCTGACAAGTGGGCTCCATGTCCACCTCTGCCTTTTCTCCACATGTGCTGCCAACTCCGCCTTACAAATGGCCTCCACTCATCATATTTGTAATTAGAGCTGTGCCAAACGACTATTGGTGAAATCTGTAACGACAACTGGTCTTAAACTGTAAATGTTTTAAAAATTACTACTCCAACGTGTTAGTTCCTTGTACTCCAACGTGCAATCCAACGTGCCACGCATGCAGCTATCTCCACACAAGGCGACGCCATTGCCCAGTACTTGTACTACTACCCTAGCTGGTATCACGATCGAGTACCAGACCGACGGGACGTCCCTAGCTAGGACGTAGCACAGTGTCAGCCATTTACGCATGCAAGCTGTCCTCAACCACCTCCAGCTTGGGACAGTGCTTCAGTGACTTTGCCACCTCCCAAAGTCAGTGACTTTGAGTCACTTACAAGTGGGGTCAAGTGGGGTCAAGTGGGACTTAAATAATAAAGGGGCCACATGTCAGTGGCTCAAAGTCAGGGCAAAGTCACCCTGACAAAGTCACCCAAGCTCAATCCTGCGTGCACAGCTCCAGCTCTCCGCGCGACGGATTAATCTAACCATGGGCGCGTGCAACTCGTGCGAGGCGACGGCGGTGGCGGCGGTGACGGGGGGCACCGCGGTGGGGGAGGCGACGGCGGCGAGGGTGGTGCTCGCGGACGGCCAGCTGCAGCGGTTCCCCGGGGGCACCCTGGCGTCGCACGCGCTCAAGGCGGCGGCCACCACTGCCGCCGCGAGCAGCGCGGCCGCGTGCTTCCTGTGCAGCGCCGACGGGCTCGAGCTCGGCGGCGCGGTGGCGGCGCTGGCGCACGACGAGGAGCTGCAGACCGGGCAGCTCTACTTCGTGCTCCCCGCGGCGATGCGGCGGCGGCCGCTGCAGGCGGAGGAGATGGCCGCGCTCGCCATCCGCGCCAGCGCCGCGCTGGCGGGCGACCACGACGGCCCGCTCGTCTTCCCGGACTCGGCCGCTTGCACAGGCGGAGGCGCCCAGGTGAGGAAGGGGTCCCGGCGGCGCTCGCGGAGGACCCCCAGCCTGGGGCGGGACTTCGTGACAGACCTCGGCGCCATTGCCGAGTAGCTAGCTAGCAGGCTGGCCATCCGCGAGCAACAAGATCGAACCGAACGCTCGCCGCGGCCGGACGGCATAAATACAGCTCGACTGTAGTTAGCGTGTATACCAAACCACCATTAGGGACTTTGACTAATGCTAATGTAGCGTAGCTTAGCTGGCTGGCTGTAGGACACTGTAGGTTGTAGGGGAAGAAGAAAGACGCGTAGCCACATTTGCATATTGATCCAAGGGCCGTTCTTCACAGAACGCCCAGGTCTCCTTTGTGTGTGGCTGACGGGTGGGCCCTGCGTCCCACGAGACTAACTGCCCTGCACTGTCATTTGAATGGGATATTTATTTGACGGGATTGACTAGAGTGTGGCATTTTGGACCTCGGATTACATGGGGTTTTTTTCAAAAATTCGAAAATAACATCTCGTAGTTTCAAAAAAATATGAAAAAAATCCTAGTGGTAGGCAATGATATACTCTACCACTCTGGGAAAAAAAAACGCAATATAAATGAATGAGTATGTTGGACTGAGGAAAATTCACAAATCCGTGGATTTGAAAGAATGAACAATACGGATTTTGAAACGTCTGAATAAGTTGTCGGACAGTTATTCAGACGGAGCTAAGTGCATGCCCAATGCAGTGCCTTAGAGGTACTGCCTCACACTTTTAGTTAGATTCGGGTGGTCTAAAGTAGATTCGGATGAAGAGGCAGTCTCTTCATCAGGAGGCGATCTCTTCAGCCATAAAGTGAAAACTGAGTGAAAATGTGAGGAAGAAAGAGAAAAACCAAATCAGCTTTTGAGAGAAAGATATATTAATGAGACCATAACATGGAATGCATATGTCAAAAATTTATCCAAGCCTAGTTAGACAGCTGCCTCCATTGCTCATGCTCTAAGCTAACCAGCATCCCCTGATCAGAAGTTCAGAATTAGACCTGAGCCAAACCCCTTTATCTAATAATGAAGCATAAAAAAAATGGCACCGATCATCTGATTGCGCCTACGTACGGCCGTTTCTATCAGAGGAGACCGGCTGAAATTATTGAGGCATGGCTGTAACAGTGGTGTACGTAAACTGTTCAAGTGAAGAAGAGGTAATCGCGACTCGCAGCTTTGTTTCCATTCTCGACAGACTGTCGACCTGCGATTGCAATGTGCAAATGGGCAAATACATGATGCATCTACGCAGGCACGGATCGCGTAGCCATCTGCAGCAATGCCGTATAGTTCGTACTGCGCCCCGTAGCCGCGGCAGGAGATCCATTGAAAACGACCTGAAATTAACATGCAGGCAAGTGACTCACACTGTCCCGCAACCCCCTCCCGCACCTACCCAGAAACCCTAGACTCCTCCTCCCCCCCCCCCCCGCCGCCGCTGTCGCCGGCGGCGCCGCGGGGCGTGGCGGCGGCGGCGGGCTTCCCTCGTGGCGCGGCGGGGACGGCGGCTGGGTCCTCCCCTCGATGCTGCGGCGGCGGACTTCCTGCCTCCCGTGTGATGGCGGGGCGGCGGCGGTGGACTTCCGGCCTCCCGTGTGATGGCGGGGCGGCGGCGGTCGGAGGATGGAGGGGTAACGGTGGCCAGATGATCAGTGCTGCGGCCTCCCCTGCCTCCCATCGGTGGCACAGCGGTGGCGGTTGGTGGTGGGATGGATTGCGCCATCCCCTCCGCTTCTCGCCGGTGAGGGGTGGTGACCTTGGGATTCTCCCGCGGTACGAGGACGCCCGGGGCAGCAGCCTTGGGTTCGAAGGTGGAGGCGGCCTTCTTCTTTGTCGGAGGAGATCGGCTAGTTGCTGGGGTGGCGGATCACGAGATCCCTCTACCCTGGTGATGAAGATCTAGTCGATGACGAGCTAGTGGCGAAGGGGCCACCTGTGAACACCGAGCCTTGACTTCGTTCTTGGTGGATGATGGCGGCGGCTATTGGCGTCGTTCCCTTGCGAAGGCATCATCTTTGCTGGCCTCTCCATTCGCTCTCGCCGAGTAGGGGACTTGCGGCTGTCGGTGAAAACCGTGCCACGATTGGCGGGCGATGGCGGCGTTAAGCGTTGCTTCCTTTTTGAAGGCATCGTCGTCCCAGCCCGCGGGTACTCACTCGTGCTGCTCCGGGGGAAACCCTAGATCCAGCCAGGATCGGACGATGACGGCGCACACTGCGTCGTGTTACCTCCTGAGGCATCGTTTTTGGAGTAGCGGGCCTAGCGGCTAGATGGAGGTGGTTTTTGGTGGAGTGGTGTTCATCTACCACGTTGTCGTCGATGTTTCTCAGCGGCGTGGAGCTGCGGGGTATTGAAGACGGGCGAGGATTGTTGGACGCGTGCAGGATGGTGGAGCTGTTTGGTGTTATGGTGATATCTACGGCGGTTCTGGCATGGTCGATGCGTTGATCTCGCTTGGAGAAGGGTTCGAGATAGATGGTTGTGGCGAACTCTGTGAAGTGGGCAATGGCGCACCATGAGGGTTTTGATTTTTAGATGATGTGTGTTGGTGTACCGTCAGGGAGTATGACCTTGTTCATGTTCCCCCCTTCATCGTAGATATAGCGAGTTGTTGCTAGGAAGGTGGCTTCAAATTGATCTTTGTATTCCCCTTATAAAGCATTGCGAATAATTTAATAAAGAAGAAAGATATGTGCATCCATTGGATACAGAGGCTGGACTCTGCTCCTTGATGATCGAAAAAAAGTGACTCACACTGTCATAACTCACATCAGATTATCAGACCCCACATGGCAATTTGAGCCATCCCCGATCATCAATGACAGCGGGCAAGCTGAAAAGAATCCCGATCTTTGTTAAATCAACCCCGTGAACCAACCGTTTGAGCTAGCTTTGAACCCCCGTTGATCTAACAGAGAGCGACGTGTTTTACGCATCAGTTTTTGTTTTGTTTTTGAAATGTGGATGTTTTATGCCTCAGCCAAGAAACAATCAAGAAGCCATCAGCAGGGTATTGTATTGTACAGTACTAGTATTCGGTTAGTCGAGTTGGATCCGGCCGGCGTGCACATGAGCGCGCGAGACGGTGTCGGTACGCCGGAGACCACAATGGAGCTGGCAGTAGATTCTGCGTCAGCGAACATGAGGAACCTTTTCTTCCGCGTGTTTACGTACACTTGTAATAAGGCCTCATGCGATGCATGATGGGTTTGACAGGGGCTGATTTTTGTTAAACAAACAGTCGCTGCCGCTGTGTTGGAGTGCAGCACTAAACTAATCTAGCCTCGCACTGCAGCGCGGAGAAAAAATGTGTTCGGCAGCTTGGTTTCAGAGCACGGTTGCACGTGGAATCTTGCAGGAAAAGGTTGTTAGTGTAATGTAATGCTCACTCGAGTTCAAGACTGGAGGTGAATAGCGACTGCTTGGATGTTATTACTACTATGCAAGATGGCGGGAGTTCAGCGGGAACTGCAGCAGCTATATATGAAGAGTGCACTTTCCTAGCTAGGGGTTTTACTTCTGTAAGTTTTAGTCATTGTCCTAGAGAAAGCAACAAAGTTGCCCATAAGTTAGCTGCTAATGCAGAGGGTTTTCAGTCGGTGGTTTGGATAGAGGATCCACCTGATTTCATAGTAGCCCAGCTAGCCATCGATGTAAATCTCTTCTCGTTGTAACTATACTTGTTGGTAAGGGCGCAAGTTCCAGACGCACTCTTTTCCTTTCAGGGTACCTAAGGGGGCTGAAAGGTTTTTAATGAGGCGGCTTGCGTTCCTAATATATTATCTACAGCTTCAAAAAAAAAAAAGACATAGAGCGACGTGTTTTACGCATCAGTTTTTGTTTTGTTTTTGAAATGGGGATGTTTTATGGGAAATCCACTTTGGCTCATAGGAGCATATGAACCCATTGTGTGAATGTACATTTTGAAGTGTCAAAAAATTCTAAAATAAATTTTTGCATGTACATCTAGACATTTTATGTTCGTACATAAGTTTTTAGAAAAAAATAATTTTTTTTTGTGTCTCCTGTAAAATAGATAAATTTTTATGCTCCAACACGACTACGTATAGTACATTTTTTGTCTTTTTTGTACGTGCCACATAAAATGTTGTTTTTCCGCAAAAACTTGTGTACGAACATAGAATATCATGATGTACAACAAAAAATTATGTCAGAATTTTTTTACATTTTAATAATTGTTTTTTAATAATTTTGTATAATGAGAGCAAATGCTCCTATGAGCCAAAACGCCTCCTCCATGTTTTATGCCTCAGCCAAGAAACAAAGAAGCCATCAGCAGGGTATTGTATTGTACATTTGTACAGTACTAGTATTCGGTTAGTCGAGTTGGATCCGGCCGGCGTGCACATGAGCGCGCGAGACGGTGTCGGTACGCCGGAGACCACAATGGAGCTGGCAGTAGATTCTGCGTCAGCGAACATGAGGAACCTTTTCTTCCGCGCGCGTGTTTACACTTGCTTGTAATAAGGCCTCATGCGATGCATGATGGGTTTGACAGGGGCTGATTTTTGTTAAACAAACAGACGCTGCCGCTGTGTTGGAGTGCAGCACTAAACTAATCTAGCCTCGCACTGCAGCGCAGAGAAAAATGTGTTCGGTAGCTTGGTTCAGAGCACAGTTTCACGTGGAATCTTGCAGGAAATGGTTGTTAGTGTAATGTAATGCTCACTCGAGTAATCTGGCCGTGACATTTATTTCCTACTTGCACACATTAACTAACAAATCCAGTTGCCAGCTGAGTAGACAGAAGAGTGATGGCGAAGAAGGAACTGAAGAAGATGGTGATTCATTCACTGAATACTGTCATAGGGAGCTCAAACCATGACTTTTCTCCAAGAGATACAATGGCGCGCGGGAAGGACCTCGGCTAGGTGGTTGTCCACGCGGGGAGAGTGTCGGAGGAGGAGGAAATGCCGCACGCACGGACGCAACAGATTGAAACTCTTCGTCCCCGCATTCAAATCTTTCCAGTGCCAATCAGGCAATCATGGCTGAGCATGGGCTCGCCGGGCATCTTCTCTGTTCTCCGCTATTGCTAGCATAGCATGGACGTCGTCTGTAATGGTTTCGAAAGTTTTTTTTCTCCTCCCTCTAGAACCATTTCCATCTGGCAAAAGTCTGGGATTGCATGTACAGTATGGTCGATGATTTATGGGCAAAAGTCTGCGCTTGGATGTACAGTATGGTCGATGATTTAGAGTATCTCCAGTCGCGTCCCCCAAATCGTCCCCCAAAGGGATTTGGGGCGCGCCGGACAAAAAAAGCGTTCCAGCCGCGTCCCCCAAAGCCCTTTTTTGTCCGGCGCTCCCCCATTCGGTGTCCGGCGCCCGAGCCCGTCCCCGTCCCACGGGGACGCACCGGGGACGCCGGACACGGCGAAGCGAGGCGGGGAGTGGCGGGGCCGACCCGTCGGCGGCACAATTAATTTAAACCTAACCGTCGCCTACCTCGCGACGGAAGTTATTGGCGTGCGGCCGACGGTGCGGTTCCCGCGAGAGGGCGCGGCGGCGCGTCCCGTCGCGCCTAGCTCTGCGTGCCGGCGTTAATGAGCGCCACCGCTCCTCCGCCTCCCTCCGGCCTATAAAAGGGGCGCCTCTCATCGTCCCTCTCACACACAAACCCTAGCGCCTCTCTCCCAAACCCTAGCCGCCACCATCTCTCAACAAGACTCGACGCTATGTCTGGTAGAGGCGGACCTCGCGGCCGCGGCCGTGGTCGTGGTCGTGGTCGTGGCCGCGGCATAGCTGAACGCTCGCCGTCGCCTTCCACGTCGCCGCCTTCATCATCGTCGGAGATGGACGTGGAGCCGGACGTCCTGTTCGAGTTCGTCCACGTCCTCAAGGGCGACCCGCGCGGCATCCGAGAGGCTGCCGGACTCCTTCGCCGAGTACGTCGGCGGCGTACGCCCGCGCACGATGCATCCGCGGGAGCATTCGTGCGGCTACGCCGGTGGATCGTCAAGGCGATCTACGACGCGCGCGGCAAGATGTACTTCAACATCGGCCGGGAGAAGTTCGCGCGCCACCACGGCCTCCAAGCCGGCTTCATCCTCGTGTTCTCCTACTTCGGCAACGGGGACATGAGCGTCAAGGTCTTCGACGAGAGGCGCTGCCTCCGGGACTACCACGTCGACGGGGACGACGACAGCACCGACGAGGAGGACGGCCGAATGAGTGTTGTTTCTTCGCAGCGAATACGTGCACGGAGGTTTCCGCCTGTTCGCCTCATCGGTAGAACCAACAAGGGCACCATCCTCCCGCTGGATTTTCCGGTTTAGGTGACTCGGGTGTGCCCCCGAGTGTTCTTTCTTAGCAGCGAACACACGAAACCTTCGATGCACGGCCTAGTTAGGTTTAGTTTCTTTGCAATATTTTATATTTGTGTCCACCATGGTTCAAACTATGTATTAGTTTGTGGAAAACCATGTTCCAAACTGTGTTTTCGTGTAAACCACGTTCCAAATTATGTATTAGTTTGTGGAAATTGAAATAAAAATGCCAGAAAAATTATTTTAAATGTTTGGGGGCGGCGTTTGGGGGACGCGGCCGGGAGCGACGTCCCCCAAACGCGACACGAACGAAACACGTCCCCCAAACGCTCGATCCGGCGCGGTTTGGGGGACGGTTTGGGGGACGCGACTGGAGATGCTCTTAAGCGCTGCCATGAAAGCGTCGGAGCGAGATCTTGAGTGATTGCAGATTTGCAGGGCAGGGCGGGGTCAGCATTAGGTACATTACATAGCTGTACAAATCTGACGATGTACAAGCCCTTCATGACTCGTAGAGCGATACACGCCGCTACAGCACGGATGTAGTGTGTACGCATGGCTGTGGGGAATCCTATGTCTCTAAGGGCATCTCCAGCGGCGCGGCGCACACATCGTGACCGGGGCGTCCGTAGCGACAGAACTCGCATTTCTACCGGGCCCGCCTGGCAACGAGCCTGGGGAGCGATCGCTTCCACGGTCAGCGCTTCCGCGTCTACGCCGCAGCCTTCACCATCAATGGCGCGGCTGCCTCTTCTGCGCGCGCGCTGGCGGGCGGCGGCTGGGCTTCTGCGCCGCTTTCAATGGCATCGTATCCCGCGCGCGGCCAGCCTTAAAAGTTCATCGGCCCCGTTCCTCCATCGCCCACACATCCACTCGCACCACCACCGCCGCAGCACCATGGGGAAGAAGAAGAACGACTTCGAGGCCTCCGGCAGCGGCACGAAGAAGGAGGAGCGGCCTGGCAGGGTGGCGCTGCCCGTCAGCGTCGGGAGGCTGATGTATGCTCACTGGACGCCGTGCGACACCTGGAGGGACGTGCACATGCCTGGCGGCTGGCGGCTTAGCTACCGCTGGGTGCCCATCCCTCCGGTGTCAGCGCGCGAGCCAGATAGGACCGCCGAGATCCGGCGTAGGAGGCGGTACCTGCCGCAGGACCTCCGCGCCGATCCGGCGTACGCCATCGACTCCGGTAGGTGGCGTATGTATCTCTCCACCGAGAGGGATCGGAAGAGGAGGGCGGGCTTCATGGGCGACAGGGACTTTCCCTTCGACCGTCCACCGCCGCCTCGTCCTCGAAGACAGCAAGCGCCGACGCGTGCGCACCAGGCGTCGACGCGTGCGCAGTACAATGACGACGACGGCGAATACGACGACGACTACTACATTGAGGCGCTGGTGTACCACAACGAGGATGTCAAGGAGGACAGCGACGACTACGTCGCGGTCGTCTTCCAGGAAAGGCAGCTGGCCATGGCGGAGGGCCGCAAGTTCGAGTTCCCGGACAACATGATGGACGACGAGATGGCGAAGCTCGGCGTCCTCGTCTCCGAGAACGACCCACCTGTGCAGCCGCCGCAGCCCCGCTACGCCACCGGCTTCATGCTGCCGGGCCTATCGGAGGATGAAGCCCTACGACTGGCGCTACAGGACTCGGCCGCGCCACAACTGCCGCCGTACAACCCCTGGGCTCCTCCACCGCCGCCACATCCCTGGGCGTCTCCACCGCCGCCACAGCCACAGCCCTGGGCGCCTCCACCTCCACCGCCGCCACAGCCCTGGGCCCCTCCACCTCAAGCACCGCCGGCGCGCCCGGCGTACGTTCCGCCGGTATCCAACTGGCCCTGGACGGTACCAGAGCTCATCGTGCTCGATAGCGACGAGGAGCAGCAGTAGGGGTAGGCGTTTAGGGTTTATTTTCATGTGTTAAACTATGTAAATTATGTTTTCACGTTATAAAAAAATGATTCGAGCAAAAAAATGCGTCGAGCCGCTGGAGCCACCCCAGACGCAAACGGACGCGCGTCGATTTCGACCATTTCAGCCGACACAAACGGACGCGCGCGGACATTTCCGGACGCTAAAATGCGTCGAGCCGCTGGAGATGCCTTAAATATGCAGTTTGGTTTTGGCCAGGTCCATAAATTCCAGTCGGCCATTTCAAGGACTCAAGGTTCGTATTACTTTAAAGATAATCCAAAAAATTCTGTATTATTTTAAAATTCAAACAAAATAGTAATATATAAAAAAAATAAGGGCATACATACAAAATTTTCAATATCGTGATACTAGCTAATATTATATTTCAGAATCGCACCATAAGAAACTGATACTATGAGATTTTTAATTTTAATAAAATATACATATGTATAAATTAATACTATGCCTCTAATAAATTAAAATTTAATTTTTTACTTAAAGTTTGAGCATATTCTATGGGATATTCATTTGGGCTCATGGGTGCATATGAACCCACTGTGTAAAAACACATCTCTGAAACCACTCCATTAAGCTTTACTGAAAAGTGGGCCGAGGTGCATAACCATGTCTATCCAACCTCTGGGGCAAAACCCATTTTCTCCATCATTTGTTTCAAGAACACCCACTCTACTATCTCGTAGGCTTTCATCATGTCCAACTTAACAGCACACAACGGTGTCTTCATGTTCCTCTTCCTAATCGCATGTACACACTCGTACGCAACCAGAACATTGTCGGTAATGAGTTATTGAACTAATTAAGTGCATGTGTTTGTGATTTATGAAAATATATTGGATTACGTGCATATATTTGTGTGGTGAACTTGTCATACATTGGTGTTTTGTGTAACTTGTTAGACTATGTTTTGAATGTACTCATGCTATATTGCTGGTTATAATTGCGAAATTCTACATTTTTTCCATTGATGCTGACGAATTTTTTAATTATATTAAGTGCTCAAGCCAGCTTACAAGCTTCATCGAGCAGGCTTGCCGAGACTCGAATCTTAGCTAGAAGATTTATTTTTTGAAACGGATGTCTAGAAGATTTATGTTTTGCTTGCCCGACCACAGAGCCAAGCCTTGTCGAGCCCAAGCCGAACCTCGAGCTTCAAGTCCACCCCTACACGCACATGTACAAGTGTGAGAAGATCTTGTGGACACGTCAGCAGCTACTGAACTGTGGGTCCCTGGGGTTCCAATGTACCTCGCTTGCAGAGAGGTAGCTAGCTCCACACAAGGAGACGCCATTGGCAATACCTTACAAGGCTACCCGTAGAAGGAGTACCAGACCGACGGCGGCGACGGGACGTCACTAGTTAGGACGTAGCACAGTGTCACGCATTTACGCATGCAAGCTGTTGTCAACAACCTCCAGCTCCAGCTTGGCATCCTCCCCTTCATCGCGACACCGCACTGCCCGACCTCGTCGCCTCTATATAAACCCGCCGCGCACGCCTCGCTCCTCCCAACACAACCACCGCCTCCGATCCGCCCTGCAGTGCACAGCTCCAGCACTTCACCTCAATCACCGCGCCAAGAAAGAATCTTTTCGTACAGTACTATTTTCTTACCATGGGCGCGTGCAACTCGTGCGAGGCGACGGCGGTGGCGGCGGTGACCAGGAGCGCGCCACTTGGAGAGGCGACGGCGGCGAGGGTGGTGCTCGCGGACGGCGAGCTGCAGCGGTACCCCGGGGGCACCCTGGCGTCGCACGCGCTCAAGGCGGCCACAGTTGCCGCTGCCGGCGCGGGCGCGTGCTTCCTCTGCAGCGCGGACGGCCTCCAGCTGGGCGGCGCGGTAGCGGCGGTGGCGCCCGACGAGGAGCTGCAGCCCGGCCAGCTCTACTTCGTGCTCCCCGCGTCGATGCGGCGGCGGCTGCTGCAGGCGGAGGAGATGGCCGCGCTCGCCATCCGCGCCAGCGCCGCGCTGGCGGGCGACCACGACGGCCCGCTCGTGTTCCCGGATTCGGCGCCCGCTGCCTCGAGGAGCGGCGGGAAGGGGTCCCGGCGGCGCTCGCGGAGGACTCCCAGCCTGGGGCGGGACTTTGTGCCGGACCTCGGCGCCATTGCCGAGTAGCTGGCCAGCTCGCCGCTCGGCCGGCGAGGATAGAGATCGAATCCAACGCTAGCCCGCGCGCGCGGCGGTGTATACTAATCGGCCAACGGAGACTTTGACTAATGCTAATCTAGCTAGCGTAGCTTAGCTGGCTCGCTATAGCAACTGTAGGTACTGTAGGTTGTAGGGGAAGCAGGAAGACGCGTAGGCACATTGCATGTTCTCATCCAGGGGTTGTTCTTAACAGGATCTCCAGGTCTCCTTTGTGTGTGGCTGACGGATGGGCCTGCATCCCACGAGGCTAACTGTCCTGCACTGTCACTTGATTGGGATATCTAACGATGAGCAATTCCGACAGATCCCATATATCTGTCTTAACTACAAAAGTTGAGCCAATATAATGTTTTAGATTTTTTTTTGGCCCGACCAGACACGGTAAACGTGATCTAGCCCGTAAATGTTTTAAGGTGCACCTAAAATTACCTTCCCTATTTGCAGCGTTGAGGGCGAAGACACTTGGCGATTTAGTCACCCACCGAGCTTATTACCGCCACCTCGCCTCCGAGTCCCCACCGCTCCGAGCCTCGAAAAACCTCCACGGCTAGATCTCGCCACCTCACGTCACCATGATTCTATGGCCATGCGGAATTGTGTCAGGCCTAGCCGTGACAGCTCCTCCGCGTCACCGTGCGGACACGTCAGGGCGCCGGAGCGGGCACAGATGGACCAACCACGGTCGAAAACCATTGGACCAACCGGAGGCGAGGAGCTCGAGTAGTGTTGCTCGCCGTTTTCCGTTGCCGCCACCCACTGACTACGAGAGTGACGAGTAGTCCGGGAGCCATCTAGCCTCGGAGGACTACGTCACTCTAACTGATTTGGAGAAGGTGGCGTCGCACCTGCTTGCGCGACCAGTCTACACCCTTCCCGCCAAGGTGGAAGGACGACAAGGTCAACGAGTTATTGTTCAAGGAGAGGCTTGATACGTCCCCGACGTATCCATAATTTCTGTCGATCCATGCTTATTTTATGACAATACTTACATGTTTTGCTTGCACTTTATGACGATTTCATGCATTTTCCGGAACTAACCTATTAACAAGATGCCACAGTGCCAATTCCTGTTTTCTGCTGTTTTTGGTTCCAGAAAGGCTGTTCGGGCAATATTCTCGGAATTGGACGAAATCAACGCCAAACCTCCTATTTTTCCCGGAAGGCTCCGAACACCGAAGAAGAGTCGGAGGAGAGCCGGGGGCCCCACACCATAGGGCCGCGCGGGCCGGACCCCGGCCGCGCCGGCCTAGGGTGAGGCCACCTGTCGGCCCCCTGCGCCGCCTCTTCGCCTATAAAACCCCTTTCGACCTAAAAACACCGTACCACTTGACGAAACGCCAGAAACCCTCCAGAACGCCGCCACATCGCGAAACTCCGTCTCAGGAGCCAGAAGTCTCCGTTCTGGCACTCCGCCGGGACGGGGAATTGGAGGAGATCATCGCCATCATCACCGCCAACGCCTCTCCATCGACCAGCCATGTTTCCCCCATCCATGTGTGAGTAATTCCCCCGCTGTAGGCCGAAGGGGATGGTAGGGATTGGATGAGATTGGTCATGTAATAGCATAAGATTGTTAGGGCATAGTGCCTAGTATCCGTAGATGTTACTTTTATGATATTGTTGCAACTTGTTATGCTTAATGCTTGTCACTAGGGCCCGAGTGCCATGATCTCAGATCTGAACATGTTATTGATTCATGAAGATATTCGTTGTTTATGATCTTACTCCGCAAGTTGTATACACATGTCGTTGTCCGGAACCAATGGCCCCGAAGTGACAGAAATTGGGACAACCGGAGGGGATGGTAGTGACGTGAGGATCACATGTGTTCACGGAGTGTTAATGCTTTGCTCCGGTACTCTATTAAAAGGAGTACCTTAATATCCAGTAGTTTCCCTTGAGGCCCAGCTGCCACCAGTCGGTAGGACAAAAGATGTTGTGCAAGTTTCTCATTGCGAGCACGTACGACTATAATTGGAACACATGCCTATTGATTGATTAGTACTTGGATACCGTTTTATTATTATCTCGCAAATGCCCTACTATGATTGTTACATGAGTTTCTCTCATCCATGCAACGCCCGTCATCCGTCCCCGTGCCTACAGATATTTTAATCCTGCTGTTTACTAAAATCACTACTGCTGTCTTTGTTACTTCTGTCGCTGTTATTTTACTACTGCTATCGCTATAAAACTGTTACTACTCGATAAACTCTTGCGAGCAAGTTCTGTTTCCAGTGCAGCTGAATTGACAACTCCGTTGTTAAGGCTTTCAAGTATTCTTTGTCTCCCGTTGTGTCGAATCAATAAATTGGGTTTTACTTCCCTCGAAGACCGTTGCGATCCCCTATACTTGTGGGTCATCAAGACTATTTTCTCGGCGCCGTTGCTCGGGAGGCATAGCTCTACTCATAAGTTCACCTGGGGAGTACACTCTACCTCTCTCTCTGTTTTTATTTTGTTTTACTTTGTTTTGCTTAGTTTACTTTTGCCTAGTTTATTTGTGCTTAGTTTATTTCTGTCTGGTATTAGTTTGCTTAGTTTACTTTTGTCTAGTTTATTTCAGTTTTGTCTTACTTTCCTCATATACCCAAAAATCCATAAAAATTTGAAAAATCGAAAAATTAAAAATTGCTGTTATGGGAGAACCTACAACCTACTTGGAGCTTATAGAATGTTATAATAATTATAGAGAATCAAGAACTGGTAAAATAATGAGTGCTATGATAGAAAAATTGAATACAATGGCTAGAATCTTGCTTAGACGCCATGATATAAACTCGTTGCTCTCAACAGGATACTAAACATCTTAAATTTCAATGTGGCTTTAGTGAGGAATTTTTAATTAAGAACTATAATCGGAATTGCTATATTCATTATGGGTTCAAAGAGGTAGAACAATTTGTCTTATTTATGGGAGCCTCCGAGATGGAATCCTTCATGGTTGAGAATTATGAAACTTGTGCTATTTGTAAGGACCTTAAAGATTATGTCTCTACTATCCTTAATTCTTGCATAGAATGCTACAGTAGGAATCCTTATATCCTTGATTATAAAGAGAGACACATTAATGCACAAGAATGCACTCACAATTTGCAGGAACCTGTGGAAGAAGAAATTGATGAACCTGAAAGCGCATTGGATGAAAACGAGGAGGAAATTGATGAACCTGAAAGCTCATTGGATGAAAAAGAAGAGGAGAGTGATGAACAAAAGGAGGAAGAATGGATTAGCTACCCATGCCAACCTTCTAATGAGAGTAACTCTTTATCTCTTACACTATTTGATTGTCCTCCATGCTTACCGGAAGAGGTTGAATGTTATGTTCCTGTGGATTCTCTTGAAATAGTACCTATGAGTAATACTTGTGAGAATGATTATGCTACTGTTATCTATGATAATCCATGCTACTTTGATAAATCTTATGATAATGCTTTGTTTGTGCCTCGATGTCGAAATGCATGGTACTAAAGAATTTTGTTTGGCAAATGTCTATGATAAAGCTCTAGATGATGGTCCTATGTTACTTGATAATATTAATTGTACTACTAATGAAAATGGGATTGGAGAGTTCTTGACTTATTCTATGAGTCCCATAGATATTGAGATTGATCAACTACCTTGTTATATTATTAATAAAAGTAAGTTTGAAAGTTTTAATTCCACTATTCTTGAACTTGATAAAAATTATGTGTTTGGAAATCATGAAAAGTATGCTGCATGTGATAGTTATATTGTTGAGTTTATTCATGAAGCTACTGAAAATTATTATGAGAGAGGAAAATATGGTAGTAGAAATTTGCATGGTACTAAAACACCTCTCTATATGCTTAAAATTTTGAAGCTACACTTGTTTTATCTTCTTATGCTTGTCACTTTGTTCTTCATGAATTTATTTGTGTACAAGATTCCTATGCATAGGAAGCGTGTTAGGCTTAAACTTGTTTTGGATTTGCCTCTTGATGCTCTCTTTTTCTTCAAATACTGTTTCTTGCGAGTGCATCATTGAAACTGCTGAGCCCATCTTAATGGCTATAAAGAAAGAACTTCTTGGGAGATAACCCATGTGTTATTTTGCTACAGTACTTTGTTTTATATTTGTGTCTTGGAAGTTTTTTACTACTGTAGCAACCTCTCCTTATCTTAGTTTTGTGTTTTGTTGTGCCAAGTGAAGCCTCTAATCGAAGGTTGATACTAGATTTGGATTTCTGCGCAGAAACAGATTTCTATCTGTCACGAATCTGGGCTGTTTCCTCTGTAGGTAACTCAGAAAATTATGCCAATTTACGTGCGTGTTCCTCAGATATGTACGCAACTTTCATTAGTTTTGAGATTTCTGATTTGAGCAACGGAAGTATTTATTTAAAATTCGTCTTTACTGGATGTTCTGTTTTGGTAGATTCTGTCTCTGTTTTTTGCATTGTCTCTTGTGGTCTTTAAGCGAGGTTTTCTAGACGTGGAGAGCTGTAGCTAATGTTGTATTGAGTTCTTGCAATGTGCCACTACAGGACCAAGGTGGATTCAAATTTTTTGAGTACTAACCCCTCTAATGAAGTTTATGAGAAGTTTGGTGTGAAGGAAGTTTTCAAGGGTCAAGAGAGGAGGATGATATATGATCAAGAAGAGTGAAAAGTCTAAGCTTGGGGATGCCCCCGTGGTTCATCCCTGCATATTTCAAGGAGACTCAAGCGTATAAGCTTGGGGATGCCCAAGGCATCCCCTTCTTCATCAACTTATCGAGTTCCTCCCACGAAAATATATTTTTATTCGGTCACATCTTATGTGCTTTACTTGGAGCGTCCGTGTGTTTATTTTCGTTTTGTTTATGTTTGAATAAATTCGGATCCTAGCAATCCTTGTGTGGGAGAGAGACACGCTCCGCTTTTTCATATGAACACTTGTTCTTCGTTTTACTTTTAATGTTCAATGATAAAAGTTGGAAGTTACAATACTTATTTGGTTGGAAAAGGAAAATGCCTCATATGTCTTGGATAATTTGACACTTGGCAATTGTTTTGAGCTCTCAAGTAGATCATGATTAAGTTTTTTCATGTAGTCTAAGCCTATTAGTGGAGAACTACTGTAGAGCTTGTTGAAATTGGTTTGCATGATTGGTCTCTCTTAAGGTCTAGATATTTTCTGGTAAAAGTGTTTGAGCAACAAGGAAGACAGTGTAGAGTTTTATAATGCTTACAATAAGTTCTTATGTAAGTTTTGCTGTGCCGGTTCATACTTGTGTTTGCTCCAAACAACCTTGCTAGCCCAAAGCCTTGTACTGAGAGGAAATACTTCTCGTGCATCCAAAACCTTGAGCCAAAACCTATGCCATGTGTGTCCACCATACCTACCTACTATGTGGTATTTCCTGCCATTCCAAAGTAAATTGCTTGAGTGCTACCTTTAAACAATTCAAAATGCTTCTCAATTTGTGTCAATGTTTTATAGCTCATGAGGAAGTATGTGGTGTTTATCTTTCAATCTTGTTGGGCAACTTTCACCAATGGACTAGTGGCTTCATCCGCTTATCCAATAATTTTGCAAAAAGAGCTGGCAATGGGATTCCCAGTCCCAAATTAATTAACAAAAATAGACACTCCTCCATGGTATGTGATTGTTGGACGGCACCCGAAGGATTCGGTTAGCCATGGCTTGTGTAAGCAAAGGTTGGGGGGAGTGTCATCATCATAATAAAACTAAAAAAAAAGGGGCACTCCTTCATGGTATGAGATTGTTGGCTGGCACCCGAGGATTCGGTTAGCCATGGTTTGTGAAAGAAAGGTTGGAAGGAGTGCCACCCAAAAATAAAAATAATTCATGGGAGCCGCTCTTGAAGGTTTGTCTGGCAAGGGGGTTAGAGGGGCCACTACCATTCGTTGACAACAACAAACACCTCTCAAAACTTTATCTTTATGCTCTCTATATGTTTTCAAAACCAAAGCTCTAGCACAAATACAGCAATCAATGCTTCCCTCTGCGAAGGGTCATCCTTTTACTTTATGTTGAGTCAGTTTACCTACTTCCTTCCATCTTAGAAGCAAACACTTGTGTTAACTGTGCATTGATTCTTACATATTTGCATATTTGCATTCATCATATTACTTTATGTTGACAATTATCCATGAGATATGCATTTTGAAAGTTGAAAGCAATCGCTGAAACTTATATCTTCCTTTGTGTTGCTTCGATGCCTTTACTTTGAACTTATTGCTTTATGAGTTAACTCTTATACAAGACTTTTGATACTTGTCTTGAAGGTATTATTCATGAAAAGTTTTGCTATATGTTATCTACTTGTTAGCAACTATAGATCATTTCCTTGAGTCACTTCATTCATTTCATATGCTTTGTAATAGTATGATCAAGGTTATGTAAGTAGCATGTCACTACAGAAATTATTATTTTTTATCGTTTACCTGCTCGGGACGAGCAGGAACTAAGCTTGGGGATGCTGATACGTCCCCGACGTATCCATAATTTCTGTCGTTCCATGCTTGTTTTATGACAATACTTACATGTTTTGCTTGCACTTTATGACGATTTCATGCATTTTCCGGAACTAACCTATTAACAAGATGCCACAGTGCGAGTTCCTGTTTTCTGCTGTTTTTGGTTCCGTAAAGGCTGTTCGGGCAATATTCTCGGAATTGGACGAAATCAACGCCAAACCTCCTATTTTTCCCGGAAGGCTCCAGAACACCGAAGAAGAGTCGGAGGAGAGCCAGGGGGCCCCACACCATAGGGCCGCGCGGGCCAGACCCTGGCCGCGCCGGCCTAGGGTGAGACCACCCTGTCAGCCCCCCTGCGCCGCCTCTTCGCCTATAAAACCCCTTTCGACCTAAAAACACCGTACCACTTGACGAAACTCCAGAAACCCTCCAGAACGCCGCCACATCGCGAAACTCCGTCTCAGGAGCCAGAAGTCTCCGTTCTGGCACTCCGCCGGGACGGGGAATTGGAGGAGATCATCGCCATCATCACCGCCATCGCCTCTCCATCGACCAGCCATGTTTCCCCCATCCATGTGTGAGTAATTCCCCCGCTGTAGGCCGAAGGGGATGGTAGGGATTGGATGAGATTGGTCATGTAATAGCATAAGATTGTTAGAGCATAGTGCCTAGTATCCGTAGATGTTACTTTTATGATATTGTTGCAACTTGTTATGCTTAATGCTTGTCACTAGGGCCCGAGTGCCATGATCTCGGATCTGAACATGTTATTGATTCATGAAGATATTCGTTGTTTATGATCTTACCCGCAAGTTGTATACACATGTCGCTGTCCGGAACCAATGGCCCCGAAGTGACAGAAATTGGGACAACCGGAGGGGATGGTAGTGACGTGAGGATCACATGTGTTCACGGAGTGTTAATGCTTTGCTCCGGTACCCTATTAAAAGGAGTACCTTAATATCCAGTAGTTTCCCTTGAGGCCTGATGTCTACGGGAGCTTCTATTCTTGTAGACAGTGTTGGGCCTCCAAGAGCAGAGGTTTGTAGAACAGCAGCAAGTTTCCCTTAAGTGGATCACCCAAGGTTTATCGATCTCAGGGAGGAAGAGGTCAAAGATATCCCTCTCATGCAACCCCGCAACCACAAAGCAAGAAGTCTCTTGTGTCCCCAACACACCTAATAGGTGCTCTAGTTCGGCGAAGAGATAGTGAAATACAGGTGGTATGAATAAGTAGTAGCAACGGCACCGGAACAGTTGCTTTGCCCAGGACAGTAAACAAGCAGTAGTAACGCAGCGAGTAGTAACGCAAGAGAACAAGTAAACAAGCAAGCGATAGCGATATTTAGGAACAAGGCCTAGGGATTACACTTTCACTAGTGGACACTCTCAACATTGATCACATAACAGAATAGATAAATGCATACTCTACACTTTTGTTGGATGATGAACACATTGCGTAGGATTACACGAACCCTCAATGCCGGAGTTAACAAGCTCCACAATAATGCTCATGTTTTAGTAACCTTTAGTGTAAGATAGATCAACGAGACTAAACCAAGTACTAGCATAGCATGCACACTCGTCACCTTCATGCATATGTAGGAGGAATAGATCACATCAATATTATCATAGCAATAGTTAACTTCGCAATCTACAAGAGATCATGATCATAGCATAAACCAAGTACTAACAGTGCAGGAGGAATAAACTACTTTAATAACAAATCACTAGAGTAGCACATAGATAAATTGTGATACAAAACATGTTGCAATCATAAAGAGATATAAATAAGCACTTCACTACGCCATTCAATAGTGAATAAGTATTCTGTGAAATATGGCCTAAGAGACCCACACGGTGCACACACTGTCACCTTTACACACGTGGGACAAGGAGTCTCCGGAGATCACATAAGTAAAACTCACTTGACTAGCATAATGACATCTAGATTACAAGCATCATCATATGAATCTCAATCATGTAAGGCAGCTCATGAGATTATTGTATTGAAGCACATAGGAGAGAGATGAACCACATAGCTACCGGTACAGCCCCGAGCCTCGATGGAGAACTACTCCTCCTCATGGGAGCAGCAGCGGTGATGAAGATGGCGGTGGAGATGGCAGCGGTGTCGATGGAGAAGCCTTCCGGGGCACTTCCCCACTCCGGCAGGGTGCCGGAACGAGAGACTCCTGTCCCCCGGATCTTGGCTTCGCGATGGCGGCGGCTCGGGAAGGTTTTTGTGGTTTTCGTCGAACGCCCCGAGGTTTTTAGGTCGGGGGCTTTATATAGGCGGAGAGGCGGCGCAGAGGGCTTCCGGGGGCCCACACCCTAGGGCGGCGCGCCCCCCTTGGCCGCGCCGGGGTGTGGTGTGGTGGCCCTGCCCCCTTCTCCGGCGGTTCTCGTGTGTTCTGGATGCTTCCGGGTAAAATAGGAATCCGGGCGTTGATTTCGTCCGATTCCGAGAATATTTCGTTACTAGGATTTCCGAAACCAAAAACAGCAGAAAACGAGAACCGGCACTTCGGCATCTTGTTAATAGGTTAGTTCCGTAAAATGCACGAATATGACATAAAGTGTGCATATAACATGTAGATAACATCAATAATGTGGCATGGAACACAAGAAATTATCGATACGTTGGAGACGTATCAGCATCCCCTAGCTTAGTTCTCGCTCGTCCCGAGCGGTAAAACGATAACAAAGATAATTTCTGGAGTGACATGCCATCATAAACTTGATCATACTATTTGTAAAGCATATGTAGTGAATGCAGCGATCAAAACAATGTATATGACATGGGTAAACAACTGAATCATAAAGCAAAGACTTTTCATGAATAGCACTTCAAGACAAGCATCAATAAGTCTTGCATAAGAGTTAACTGATAAAGTAATAATTCAAAGTAAAGGTATTGAAGCAACACAAAGGAACATGAAGTTTCAGCGGTTGCTTTGAACTTATAACATGTATATCTCATGGATAATTGTCAATGCAAAGCAATATAACAAATGCAATATGCAAATATGTAAGAATCAATGCACAGTTCACACAAGTGTTTGCTTCTTGAGATGGAGAGAAATAGGTGAACTGACTCAACAATGAAAGTAAAAGAATGGTCCTCCATAGAGGAAAAGCATCGATTGCTATATTTGTGCTAGAGCTTTGATTTTGAAAACATGAAACAATTTTGTCAACGGTAGTAATAAAGCATATGCATCATGTAAATTATATCTTATAAGTTGCAAGCCTCATGCATAGTGTACCAATAGTGCCCGCACCTTGTCCTAATTAGCTTGGACTACCTGGATTATCACCGCAATACATATGCTTTAACCAAGTTTCACAAAGGGGTACCTCTATGCCGCCTGTACAAAGGTCTAAGGAGAAAGCTCGCATTTGGATTTCTCGCTTTTGATTATTCTCAACTTAGACATCCATACCGGGACAACATAGACAACAGATAATGGACTCCTCTTTTAATGCTTTAAGCATTTGACAACAATTAATTCTTTTCTCATTAGAGACTTGAGGATATTTGTCCAAAACTGAAACTTCCACCATGAATCATGGCTTTAGTTAGCGGCCCAATGTTCTTCTCTCACAATATGCATGCTCAAACCATTCAACTCAGTGTAGATCGCCCTTACTTCCGACAAGACGAACATGCATAGCAACTCACATGAAATTCAACAATGAGTTGATGGCGTTCCCCAAGCAAACATGGTTATCGCACAACAAGCAACTTAATAAGAGATAAAGTGCATAATTACATATTCAATACCACAATAGTTTTTAAGCTATTTGTCCCATGAGCTATATATTGCAAAGGTGAATGATGGAATTTTAAAGGTAGCACTCAAGCAATTTACTTTGGAATGGCGGGAAAATACCATGTAGTATAGGTAGGTATGGTGGACACAAATGGCATAGTGGTTGGCTCAAGTATTTTGGATGCATGAGAAGTATTCCCTCTCGATACAAGGTTTAGGCTAGCAAGGCTTATTTGAAACAAACACAAGGATGAACTGGTGCAGCAAAACTCACATAAAAGACATATTGAAAACATTATAAGACTCTACACCGTCTTCCTTGTTGTTCAAAACTCAATACTAGAAATTATCTAGACTTTAGAGAGACCAATTATGCAAACCAAATTTTAGCATGCTCTATGTATTCTTCACTAATAGGTGCAAAGTATATGATGCAAGAGCTTAAACATGAGCACAACAATTTCCAAGTATCACATTACCCAAGACATTATAGCAATTACTACATGTATCATTTTCCAATTCCAACCATATAACAATTTAACGAAGAGGAAACTTCGCCATGAATATTATGAGCTAAGAACACATGTGTTCATATGAACCAGCGGAGCGTGTCTCTCTCCCACACAAGCATGATGTAATCCAATTTATTCAAACAAAAACAAAAACAAAAGCACACAGACGCTCCAAGTAAAGCACATAAGATGTGACCGAATAAAAATATAGTTTCAAGAGAAGGAACCTGATAATTTGTCGATGAAGAAGGGGATGCCTTGGGCATCCCCAAGCTTAGACGCTTGAGTCTTCTTGATATATGCAGGGATGAACCACCGGGGCATTCCCAAGCTTAGACTTTTCACTCTTCTTGATCGTAGTATATCATCCTCCTCTCTTGACCCTTGAAAACTTCCTCCACACCAAACTCGAAACAACTCATTAGAGGGTTAGTGGACAATAAAAATTAACATGTTCAGAGGTGACACAATCATTCTTAACACTTCTGGACATTGCATAAAGCTACTGGACATTAATGGATCAAAGAAATTCATCCAACATAGCAAAAGAGGCAATGCGAAATAAAAGGCAGAATCTGTCAAAACAGAACAGTCCGTAAAGATGGATTTTATTAGGCCACCAGACTTGCTCAAACGAAAATGCTCAAATTGAATGAAAGTTGCGTACATATCTGAGGATCACTCACGTAAATTGGCATAATTTTCTGAGTTACCTATAGAGAATTAGACCCAGATTCGTGACAGCAAAGAAATCTGTTTCTGCGCAGTAATCCAAATCTAGTACTTACTTTACTATCAAAGACTTTACTTGGCACAACAAAACACAAAACTAAGATAAGGAGAGGTTGCTACAGTAGTAAACAACTTCCAAGACACAAATATAAAACAAAGTACTGTAGCAAAATAACACATGGGTTATCTCCCAAGAAGTTCTTTCTTTTTAGCCATTAAGATGGGCTCAGCAGTTTTAATGATGCACTCGCAAGAAATAGTAGTTGAAGCAAAAGAGAGCATCAAGAGGCAAATTCAAAACACATTTAAGTCTAACATGCTTCCTATGCATAGGAATCTTGTAAATAAACAAGTTCATGAAGAGCAAAGTAACAAGCATAGGAAGATAAAACAAGTATAGCTTCAAAAATTTCAGCACATAGAGAGGCATTTTAGTAACATGAAAATTTCTACAACCATATTTTCCTCTCTCATAATAACTTTCAGTAGCATCATGAGCAAACTCAACAATATAACTATCACATAAAGCATTCTTATCATGAGTCTCATGCATAAAATTATTACTCTTCACATAAGCATAATCAATTTTATTAGTTGTAGTGGGAGCAATTTCAACAAAGTAGCTATCATTATTATTCTCATCAAGTGTAGGAGGCATAGTATAATCACAATAAAATTTACTCTCCATAGTAGGTTGTACCAAAAGACCACTATTATAATCATCATAAATAGGAGGCAAAGTATCAAAGAAAATTTTCTCCTCAATGCTTGGGGGACTAAAAAGATCATGAAAACCAGCTTCCCCAAGCTTAGAACTTTCTATATCATTATCAACAATGGTGTTCAAAGCGTTCATACTAATATTACTACCAAGCATGCAAAGAAGATTTCATAGGTTTTTTAATTTTCGCATTAAACAATCCATGTTTTAAATCAGGAAATAGAACAAGAAGCTCATTGTTGTCCATTATGCCAAACTAGTGTAAACAAGAAACAAAAAGATGCAATTGCAGGATCTAAAGGAAATAGCTTCGAGCACACACACGACGGCGCCGTAAAAATACTTTACCCGAGACCATAGTATGAGTGCCTTTTTACCTTTCCTCCCCGGCAACGGCGCCGTAAAAGTGCTTGATGTCTACGTGAGCTTCTATTCTTGTAGACAGTGTTGGGCCTCCAAGAGCGAGAGGTTTGTAGAACAGCAAGCAAGTTTCCCTTAAGTGGATCACCCAAGGTTTATCGATCTCGTGGAGGAAGAGGTCAAAGATATCCCTCTCATGCAACCCCGCAACCACAAAGCAAGAAGTCTCTTGTGTCCCCAACACACCTAATAGGTGCACTAGTTCGGCGAAGAGATAGTGAAATACAGGTGGTATGAATAAGTAGTAGCAACGGCACCAGCAACGGTGCTTTGCCCGGGACAAGAAACAAGCAGTAGTAACGCAAGCAGTAGTAACGCAAGAGAACAAGTAAACAAGCAGCGATAGCGTATTTAGGAACAAGGCCTAGGGATTACACTTTCACTAGTGGACACTCTCAACATTGATCACATAACAGAATAGATAAATGCATACTCTACACTTTTGTTGGATGATGAACACATTGCGTAGGATTACACGAACCCTCAATGCCGGAGTTAACAAGCTCCACAATAATGCTCATGTTTTAGTAACCTTTAGTGTAAGATAGATCAACGAGACTAAACCAAGTACTAGCATAGCATGCACACTCGTCACCTTCATGCATATGTAGGAGGAATAGATCACATCAATATTATCATAGCAATAGTTAACTTCGCAATCTACAAGAGATCATGATCATAGCATAAACCAAGTACTAACACGGTGCACGCATCGTCACCTTTGCACACGTGCAGGAGGAATAAACTACTTTAATAACAAATCACTAGAGTAGCACATAGATAAATTGTGATACAAAACATGTTGCAATCATAAAGAGATATAAATAAGCACTTCACTACGCCATTCAACGAGTGAATAAGTATTCTGTGAAATATGGCCTAAGAGACCCACACGGTGCACACACTCGTCACCTTTACACACGTGGGACAAGGAGTCTCCGGAGATCACATAAGTAAAACTCACTTGACTAGCATAATGACATCTAGATTACAAGCATCATCATATGAATCTCAATCATGTAAGGCAGCTCATGAGATTATTGTATTGAAGCACATAGGAGAGAGATGAACCACATAGCTACCGGTACAGCCCCGAGCCTCGATGGAGAACTACTCCTCCTCATGGGAGCAGCAGCGGTGATGAAGATGGCGGTGGAGATGGCAGCGGTGTCGATGGAGAAGCCTTCCGGGGGCACTTCCCCACTCCGGCAGGGTGCCGGAACAGAGACTCCTGTCCCCCAGATCTTGGCTTCGCGATGGCGGCGGCTCTGGAAGGTTTTTGTGGTTTTCGTCGAACGCCCCGAGGTTTTTAGGTCAGGGGCTTTATATAGGCGGAGAGGCGGCGCAGGAGGGCTTCTGGGGGGCCCACACCCTAGGGCGGCGCGCCCCCCCCTTGGCCGCGCCGGGGTGTGGTGTGGTGGCCCTGCCCCCCTTCTCTGGCGGTTCTCGTGTGTTCTGGATGCTTCCGGGTAAAATAGGAACCTGGGCGTTGATTTCGTCCGATTCCGAGAATATTTCGTTACTAGGATTTCTGAAACCAAAAACAGCAGAAAACAGGAACCGGCACTTCGGCATCTTGTTAATAGGTTAGTTCCAGAAAATGCACGAATATGACATAAAGTGTGCATATAACATGTAGATAACATCAATAATGTGGCATGGAACACAAGAAATTATCGATACGTTGGAGACGTATCAAGGCCCGGCTGCCACCGGCTGGTAGGACAAAAGATGTTGTGCAAGTTTCTCATTGCGAGCACGTACGACTATAATTGGAACACATGCCTATTGATTGATTAGTACTTGGATACCGTTTTATTATTATCTGCAAATGCCCTGCTATGATTGTTACATGAGTTTCTCTCATCCATGCAACGCCCGTCATCCGTCCCCGTGCCTACAGTATTTTAATCCTGCTCTTTACTAAAATCACTACTGCTGTCTTTGTTACTCTGCTGCTGTTATTTTACTACTGCTACTGCTATAAAACTGTTACTACTGATAAACTCTTGCGAGCAAGTATGTTTCCAGGTGCAGCTGAATTGACAACTCCGCTGTTAAGGCTTTCAAGTATTCTTTGTCTCCCCTTGTGTCGAATCAATAAATTGGGTTTTACTTCCCTCGAAGACTGTTGCGATCCCCTATACTTGTGGGTCATCAAGGCTCGCTGCGGAAAGGCAGGACATTGCTGAACCGGAGCACGAGGAGCAGAAGAAGGCGGAGCTCGAGAACTTCGTCGACCTCGCCTCCAACGACAATTGAAGCAGGGTCGACCTTTTTGATAATTGGGGCGTTTTGTAGTATGTATGTCTGCAATTTCGCGGGAAACAGTAGAAATATTATTATGCAGTTTTATCCATGCATCGGTTTCTACTTTGATGGTAGCAGTTTCAGTCCGTATATGTTATCTACATTTTTGAGTGTTATAGTTTACGGTGTATCTGCTAGAGTTTCTCCAAGCATTTCGCTGCTCGTTAACCAGGTATTTGTGGTGGTAGCTTGGGAGAGAAGCAGGAAGGCAGGATAGGATAGGTAGCAGGCTAGCAGCAAGGAGTGCGGGCGAAGCAAAGCCACTTCGGTACGAGGAAAACGACAAGGACCGAGAGACCTTTTCAGCATTTTCACTTGCATTTGCATGGCTGGTTCCCGTCGCTCGCGTACAGTATGGTGCACTGCCTCGGGACGACGACTAGTGGCCGACGGGATCGACCGTAGTTGCACGCGAAAGGGAGTTATCTCGCCGTGCACCTGATGACTCATGTGCTTAGCTTGCTAGGTATCGAACAAATTCGTTTCCAGCCGATATTTAGATAAGCACAGTAAGGACGATCGAAGAAGGCCGTACGTCTTTGCTGAAGAGACTTATTCATTCGTCGTGTCGAAACCCATCCTATGGGCGAGAACAAGTTCATTGGTATCTGGTTTTGTCGGGATAAAATCCAGTCGATCACCGTCCCAGGTCAACTGACTGTCCGAATATATTCTACAGGAAACGCAGAGATCGCTATCGCGTGATCGTACGTATGGAGAGATGCAAACGGGCAAGTATATATAGGGGACGGCAGCACCGTGAAAGTGAAAAGCGATAAGACGTTGGTGCGTGGTGCCGTTCGACAGAACAGAAGCAAGTCCTTGTAAACCGTTGCTTTTCAGCATAGTAAAAGCTCAACTCATTGACGTACACGCACCGGTCGGCATGCCGGTCGGAACGCTGCATGCATGTATCTGCAGTTTCGTCCTCCGGCCAGAGAAGATAAAACATTTATCAGGTATACGGCGTGCGTGTTAAACGTAGAGACACAGGTTGGTTTGGGTGGGATTGGCTCAACGCTCTGGGTCAACAGATCCTACCCTAGCCGCCGCCCTCTCTCATCTGCCGCCGCCGCCGCTCACCCTCTCCGGCCGCCGCCATGACTGAGTCCGGGTCTTTGGCTTCCACCTCGCCTGCGCTCCCTGCCACCGTCCCCGCATCGACGGCACCTCTCATCCCGCCGTCGCCGGCGGCTCGCTCGCCAACACCGCCACCAGCCAGATGGCTCCATCGGCGCTCTCAGATCACCCCCTGCACCTCGGTACTGCGGCGTTCTCTGGCGGATTCTTCCCGCCGCCGCCGGCTCCATCGGCGCCGTCGCCATCCTTCCCGCCTCCGCCACCATCGTTCGCGCCCTCGGCCCCCGCGGTGCCCTACACGGCGTTTCCGACCAACCTATCCGGTCCGCCGATCCCGCAACTGCCGGGGTTTGTCGCGGCGCCTCGGGATGCTCGGGTTCCGCCTCACGCCACGGCGGTGCTCGATGCCCCGGCCCCTGCCGATGGTGCTGCTGTCCCGACTGCTCAACGGCTGGCGAATCTCATCACCGTCCGCCTCACACGGGACAACTACCCGTATTGGCGGGCTCGGATCCTGCCGCTCCTCCGCGGCCGCTATCTCGATGGCTACGTCGATGGAAGCTTCGCCTGCCCGCCGCGCACGGTCGCGGCGTTTCTTGCGGATGGGACGCGGGTGGCTGTGCCGAATCCTCTCCACCGTACTCGGGTTGCCCGGGATCGGGCCATAGTCTCCGCGTTGCAATCATCCTTGACGGAGAGTGTTGCCGGCCTGGTTCTCTTCGCCTCGTCCTCCTTTGACATATGGAGCACACTCGAGCACACGTTCTCGCAGCAATCTACTGCTCGCGGCACGGCTATTCGGCGCCAACTCGGTGATTGCAAGAAGCTCGACTCCTCGGCGCATGACTACTTCAACAAGGTGAAGACCCTCTCGGACACTCTGACGTCCATTGGGCAGCCGCTTCGCGATGAGGAGTTCACGGAGTACGTTCTTCATGGCCTCGACGGCGACTACGATAACCTCGTCGAGCACGTCAACGGCCGGGACACTCCGATCAAGCGGCGGGACCTCTACTCCCGCCTGATTTACACCGAGCGTCGCATCGAGGAACGCCGTACCACGCCGATCACGGATCATGCCGCTGCCCATGCAGCGCACCGTGGCGCCCCCGAGTGCCGGCCGCACGCCGGCTCCTCGCGCCTCGCCCGCCATCCGGTCCGCCCACCGGAGGAGGCGGACGGTGGCAACCGCGTGCTCCTGCTCCGCCCAACACCGGCGCTCGCCCTCGCCCCACCTGCCACGGCTGTGCGGTATTCAGGGCCACATGGCGTCCAAGTGTCACCGCCGCTTCAAACGTGATTTCCTCGGCATCGGCAACGACGGTCGTGGTAACGAGAAGCAGGCCGCCATCGCCGACAGCTACTCGGGCGCCTACTCGGGCTATACGCCATCTTACTCAGTTGATCCCACCTGGTACTTCGACACCGGTGCGACGGATCACATGACTAGTGAGATGGCTAAGCTCAACTCGCAGGAGCCCTACCGTGGGCATGACAAGGTCCGCACAGCCGATGGTTCAGGTATGCCCATCACTCATGTTGGCCAGGCATCTCTCCTTTCTAGCACCTCCCGTAGACTCCATCTTCGTAATGTTCTTTGTGTTCCACATGTTACTCGCAATCTATTATCCGTTCGTAAGTTTACTTATGATAATGATGTTTTTTGTGAGTTTCATCCCTTTCATCTTCTCATTAAGGATCGAGTCACACGGGAGGTCCTGCTTAGAGGTCGGGTCCATCGGGGCCTCTATGCGCTCGGAGGCGCCGGCGTCTGGGTCACCCGACCCGGAGGTCTTCAGTGGTGTGCGCGTGTCCTCGGCTCATTGGCATGCGCGGCTTGGTCATCCTGCATCTCCCATAGTCAGCCATGTCATCAATCGTCATGAGCTTCCTACATCATCTAGTAATAAACCATTAGCGATCTGTGATGCTTGTCGGCAGGGAAAGAGTCATCAACAACCTTTTGTTTCTTCTACTCGTATTGTTAAGAACCCACTTGAACTTATTTATTCGGATGTATGGGGCCCTGCCTAAACCTCTGTCAGTGGTCATAAGTATTATGTCAGTTTCATTGATGCTTACAGTCGCTTTACTTGGCTGTATTTACTTAAGAGCAAAGCTGATGTGTTTAATGTTTTCTTGCAATTTCAATTGCATGTCGAACGCCTTCTCAAGCATAAGATCATTCATGTTCAGTCGGATTGGGGGGGCGAATATCGCAATCTCAACACCTTCTTTAACAAACTTGGGATTTCACATCGTGTTTCTTGTCCTCATACACATCAGCAGAACGGTGCGGTTGAACGCAAGCACCGTCACATAGTTGAAACTGGCCTTACTCTTCTGGCCCATGCATCTGTACCTTTTCGGTTTTGGAGTGATGCTTTCTCCACTGCTTGCTTCTTGATCAACAGATCTCCCACTAGAGTCCTACACATGAAAACACCTCTTGAACTATTGTTTAAGGAAATCCCTGACTATACGTTCTTCAAAGTTTTTGGTTGTGCTTGTTGGCCTCACCTTCGGCCCTACAATAATCATAAGCTTGAATTTCGTTCCAAAAAGTGTGTTTTTCTTGGGTATAGTGCGCTTCACAAAGGCTACAAGTGCCTACACGTTCCTAGTAATCGTGTTTATATCTCTCGAGACGTTGTCTTTGACGAGAATCTGTTTCCCTTCTCAAATATGCCATCATCTCATTCTCGTGCCACCCACAAACTCCACTCTTGTTAGTCCTGGCCAATTTGATGATGCTGCATATTCTCCGCATTATTGCCTAACCACGGTGCGAGTACTTGTTCGCGGCGCTCGCGTGGAGGTTCTGGATGCTCCCGTCGACGCTCACGTCGATCGGTGCATGGCACATGCACCTGCACCACGCCCCGAGGCGCCTCCGTCGTCGCCTCTGGCGCCCAGGTCGCCACGGCCTCCCTCGCCTCCTACGGGTGGGCCGGCGCCTGTGTCGCCCCGGCCTGGCTCCCCGTCCGCCTCGCCCCCGCCGGCTGGGCCTGAGCCGCCCTGTGCGTCGCCGTGTGCGTCGCCCTGCGCGTCGCCTACGTCCTCAGCCCAAGCTGGGCTGTCTTCACCTGGGCCGCCACCAGCGTCGCCCGCGTGCTCCGCACCACCACCTGACGCTGGTCTCCCGGCCTCAGCTGCATCGTCGTTGCCGTCCTCCCGGCCGACGCTCCTCCACCGCCTCCGGTCCAACGCCTCGCTGCGTCCCCACACTCGCGATCGCGAGTGGAATTCATCGACCCAAGACACGCACCGACGGCACCGTAGCATGGATTGCTGCCCGCTTGGCTCAAGCGCAGTCCGATCCAAGCCGCCGAGCCCCGTCACTACCAAGCTGCAATGAGCATCCCGCACCGGCGTGCTGCCATGGACCTTGAATTTCAGGCTCTCCGTCGAATGGCACTTGGCAGCTGGTTCCTCCTCGTTCTGGTGTCAATGTCATTGACTCCAAGTGGATTTTTAAAGTCAAGAAGCATGCTGATGGCTCTATTGAGCGATACAAGGCTCGGCTGGTTGCAAAAGGCTTCAAGCAACGGTATGGGCTTGACTATGAGGATACGTTCGATCCGAGTAGTTAAACCCACCACTATTCGGCTGCTTCTCTCACTCGCTGTCACTCGAGGTTGGGATCTCCGCCGGATGGATGTTCGGAATGCTTTCCTTCATGGCGTTTTGGAGGAAGAGGTATACATGCGACGGCCTCCTCGGTTATGTTGATTCCGCTCGCCCTCGGCACCTCCGTCGCTTGGTCAAGGCACTCTATGGCCTCAAGCAAGCGCCTCGTGCATGGCATGCACGGCTTGGTGCTGCTCTACGCTCTCACGGTTTTGTGCCCTCTACGGCTGACACTTCATCGTTCCTTCTTCGGCGTCCGGAGGTTACCATGTATCTTCCGGTTTATGTTGATGATATTATTCTGGTTAGCTCCTCTCGCTGCAGCTACGGATCGTCTCATTGTGGCTCTTGGTTCGATTTTGCTATCAAGGATCTTGGCAAGCTAAACTATTTTCTTGGGCTCGAGGTCACTTATCCTGGTGATGGCCTTGCGCTTTCACGGCAGAAGTACTCGCAGGACTTGTTACGGCGTGCCTGGCATGCTTGAGTGCAAGGCTGCTACTACGCCTATGTCTTCCACCGACACTCGTCTCGCTACCGATGGTACTGCTGTCTGCCGATGATGCTACCGAGTATAGGAGTGTTGTTGGTGGTCTCCGATACCTCACCATCACTCGGCTCGATGTCTCCTATGCGAGTTAACCGTGTCCGCCAGTATCTTCATTCACCACGGGACACTCATTGGATCGCGTCAAGCGCATCCTGCGCTATGTTCGGTCTACTATCACCTTTGGACTTCATCTCGGGCCGGCGCCTTCGCTGTGCTCTCGGCTTTCGGTGATGCGGATTGGGTCGGTAACCACGACGACCGGCGATCAACGGGGGCCATGCAATATTCTTTGGTCCTAACTTGATCGCCCGGAGTGCACGTAAGCAAGCTACAGTGTCTCGGAGTAGTACTGAAGCTGAATACAAAGCCGTTGCTAATGCCACCGCGGAGCTCATTTGGGTTCAGTCTCTCCTACGTGAGCTGAGGGTTGTCCAGAGACAGCCACCTGTCCTTTGGTGTGACAACATCGGTGCTACATACTTATCCTCAAACCCAGTATTTCATGCCCGAACGAAACACATTGAAGTTGACTATCACTTTGTGAGAGAACGAGTTGCCAAGAAGCTTCTGCAGATCAGGTTTATCTCATCTAAAGATCAACTTGCTGATATCTTCACCAAACCATTGTCGCTTCCACTGTTCACGGGATGTAGACGCAATCTTAACTTACTCGAGCACTTCAGGCCACGAGTTAAGATTGAGGGAGGGTGTTAGACTGTATATCCTGTATTTGTAATCTGTAACCTGTACGTACCTCTTGGTACCCATATATATATTGAGGCAGGCCACGCCCCAGAGCGTTGAGCCAATCCCACCCAAACCAACCTGTGTCTCTACGTTTAACAGTGCGCAATATTTTACTTTATATATTTTTATTTGAGGGGAACTTTCCTTCTACTTTGTATAAGTTGGGTTGTGATGATCAGATCGGCTAGCTAGGCGGGTTGGCCATATAGGAAAAGCGCTAACGTGACACCGTTTTTTTGACGACGCCCGTTTGCACCTTGTGTTGTGGGTTACTGGGTGGGGTGGCGAGGAAGTAACCGGTGGTACCGGATGCGCGCATGGCCCATATCAGAATCTGTGATCCTGCCTTGACTCTGTCCCAATTAATCAGTAATCGGTTCAGGCAAAGCCAAAACTCTCCTGTTCCATCCCTGTGAGGACTATGGAGGAAATGCACATGCCGTCACGTAGTATTTGCGAAAATACCCTTCCGGGTATTAGTAGCAGCAGCTTCGAGAGTGCTCGCGCTGCTTCTAATCCGGCCTAGCTTCTTTGATTGGTTTGCAGCCGCTGGTCCCGTCCATGCTGCTGACATGTTGACTACACGGTGCACGTAATCGGCGACGGAGACGGAGACGAGACTGGCGTCCTCCTCCAGCTCGCCGTGAACTGGAACCCAATTGCTACTGCAATGCAACCTCCTCCATTTGCTCACCATCCGCTGTAGCTGCCCACCACACTGTACGCTCACCCAAAGCTGCAGCAGGCCAGCTGCAAAACGCAATGCAGCGGGCGGTACTATAAACCGCTCACTTCTTCAGGATGCCTCCATTGGCCCAGCAGCTGCCTGCACAGGATGCCCCGTCAGCCCAGCTAGCTAATCTAATGCCGGGGTGCGGCCTAACTAACAATCACCAGGCCCATGTACCAGAGACGAAAGGCCCGGTATAACGACCATCGTTCAGCGTCGCCAATCCCCGTAGTAGCCGCGAAAATAAAGCTAGTGCACTTACTTTTTTTTTTTTTTTTTTTTTAGAGTACGCGAACGCGTACCTTACTTTTATAGAAGATAGAGTATATTTACAAGAGAGGCATGCTATGACAAACAAAGCAAACCAAGCACCTCCCGAACACACGCACACAACTACTCTCTAGCCATTATCGAACACTCCCTCCCCTACCCTATGAGCTCGCCTAATTAGCCGAAACTCCTCCGAGATTCGAGCAACCAAGGTATGAACCGTGTATTGCCTCCGCAAGTTGCGAAAGCAATGACGCGTTCCTGTTCTTCCAAACTCCATGGCGAGACGGTACAAACCAAGCCGTCAAACCATTTCCCTGTCCTTGTAGCTGAACTTTGCCCTCTCCCTAGTCCACCAGTTTTGTATCGTGCTATCCGTCGTGGGAATCTCGATATTGATCCTGAGGGCCTGGCGGCAGAGATGCCAGACCTCCCTAACGAACACACATTGCACCAGGATGTGCTCGGCGGTATCTTCCTCTTGGAGGCATAGAAAGCAAGGGGACGAGTGTGCCTGCAAGCCGTGCCTCGACCTTCGATCCGAAGTCCAGATCCTATGCTGAGCCGCCAACCAGACGAACAATTTACTCTTGGGCGTACCCTTGCTCTGCCAAATGATTTCCCCCAGCTCCCACCTGATGCTCCCCTCCATCATCATGCTATAAGCCGAGCTCGCTGAGTATTCTCCACCACTCGTCCAGGGCCATCTGAAACGATCTGGACTGTCCACCTCTCTCACCACCGAGGAGACAGCTAGCCAGAGGCGAATGCATTCTCTAGCACCCAGGGTTGCTACATTGCCCTGGATGTCCATAACCCAACGGTTGTTCCGCAAAGCTTGCCTGGACGAGTTCTCGCATTTTTAGCTCTCGTAGAGATGTGCTGCGTAATCCCGAGCGCGAACTCACCGGCCGACCGACCGTGTATCCAGCCGATCTCTCCAAAACGAGAACCTCGCTGCCAATGCCAGCCTGAATATGCACGAGACTGTCAAACGCCTCTCTCGCCTGAGCGTCCTTGATCATCGGTAGCCCCTGCCAGGGCCTAGCAGGGTCAGTCCTCCTCAACCATTCCCATCTGATGCGCAACGCCAGGCCCTGCGTTCTCAAGTTCCTGATCCCAAGCCCACCAAATTCCTTTGGCTTGCAGATGCGGTCCCAGGCCACAAGACATTGCCCACCATTGGCTCTTTCCTTGGCAGCCCAAAGGAAACCCCTAAAGCTCTTGTCCAGCTCCTCTAACACCCAGACTGGCGCCTCCGATATGAGCAGATGATGAATTGGTCTTGCTGCCATCACAGCCTGAACAAGCACAAGTCTGCCTTGTTTGGACATGAGTCCACGCTGCCACGCCGGCATGATCTTAATGGCTGCGTCGATCATGGGTTGCCACTGTGCTTTGGTGAGTGGCTTGAGAGCTAGCTGAAGCCCTAAGTATTTGATCGGAAATTCTGCCATCTGACAGTGCAGCACATCGGCTACCAGGTCCCGCTCATGTCCATCTCCTCTGATGACAGTTGCCGTTGTCTTCCTGTAGTTGACCCGGAGCCCTGTCGCCTCTCCAAACACCTCGAGTAATTCTCGAGTTGTAACTAGGTCCGTGATCGTTGGCTTGATAAATAGAACCACATCGTCAGCAAAGATAGATATCCTCTGTATCTGTGAGCAATTCCCTACTGGCGCAAGTAACCCCTGGGCAGTGGCCCGACAGAACAGCATCGTGGCAACCTCCATTGCTAGGACAAACAATTGCGGCGAGAGAGGGTCTCCCTGCCGTAACCCTCGCGCATGCATGATTTTCCTTCCAGGCGTTCCGTTCACCACAACTCTGGTGCTCGCAGTCCTTAGTGCAATGAGTATCCAACGTAGCCAGGCAGCCGGGAACCCCATTCTCTGCAAAACCTCCAGCAAAAAGGACCACGATAGCGAATCAAAAGCTCGGGAAATATCCAATTTGAGAAGCACGCCAGTTTCCTTCCTGCTGTTGACTTTCCTAGCTAGCTATCGCACCAGGATGAAGTTGTCATGCAGGTTCCTCCCTTTTATGAACGCAGACTGGTTAGGACTCACCAGTTGCTCCATCTTTGGTCTCAGGCGATTAGCCAAGATCTTGGCAAAAAGTTTTGCGAAGCTGTGGATTAAGCTTATTGGCCTAAAGTCGCCCACCTCCTGAGCATCCGCTTTCTTTGGAACCAACGTGATTAGAGCACGATTCAGTTGCCCGAAGCCCCTTCCATCGCCAACATATAATTTCAGGATTGCCGCCATAATTTCCGGCTTGATAATAGCCCAAGATTTGTGGTAAAACGCACCCACAAAGCCGTCTGGCCCTGGGGCTCTATCAGCAGGGATTTCCTTAATAACGTTCCAAACTTCCTCCTCCGAAAAAATGCCTCCCAAATCCTCCAGAATATCATCCTTATTCGGCAAGCCAAGAGCCTGGAGATCAAGGCTGAAATCTCTGTTGTTGATCTGCCCAAGCAGCCCGCTGTATGCCTCAAAGAAGATCTCCTCCTTTCTATTCTGATCCGTGATTACCTCCCCGTTATGTTTGATGGAAGGAATGAAGTTTCGTCTCCTTCTACCGTTAGCCACCGCGTGGAACAGCTTGGAATTGGCGTCCCCATCCTTGATCCATCTCATCCTCGATCTCTGCCTAGCCATAGTCCTTTCCAAGGAAGACAAGCCCAGCACCAAATGCTTGAGCGATCTTCTGAACCACCATTCCTGAGCAGTGAGAATTCTGTTATCCTGTGCCGCATCCAGCCTGTGAATCACCAGATTAGCCATAGCAATCTGGAGCTTGATATTCCCCACTTTACTAGCACTCCAAGCTTGCAGGTGTGTTGCCAGATTCCTGTAACATTCATCTAATCTGCTGAAGGGGTCTGTAAACCTAGCATCACATCGCCAGCCCTCCTTGACAGCATCTTGGAATCCATCCAGATTGAGCCAAAAAAGTTCAAACCTAAATCTCCTTTTGGCATGATGGCCAGCATTCATCGACAAGTGTAGGGGGGCATGATCTGAAACTGCTGAAGAGATAGCTTGCAACAGCGAGTTGGGGTAGTTGAGATCCCAATCAACAGATACCAGGGCCCTGTCAATCTTGGACAGCGTTGGGACCCTGCGCTCATTGCTCCAAGTGAAGGTTCTACCATGCATATACACCACCTTTAGTTCCTCCTTACCGACAAAGTTCCTGAACACAGCCATGGTCCTTCGATCCAGATTCTCATTATTCTTCTCGCACGCATGCAAAATCATGTTGAAGTCTCCTATGATCATCCATGGTCCAGGGCACAGAGATCTCCTGACCGATAACTCATCCAGAAACGCTCGCTTGTCATGAGTATCCTGCGGTCCGTAGACCACCGTTAGCCACCATCTCCCATCCTCCCTAGTGTGCACTTCCCCAGTAATGGAGTAGGAGTCGTGCGAGATATGTGTAACTTGCAACACCTCCGAGTTCCAGGCTACCAGGATACCACCACGGGTTTCCTCCGCCGGCAGATAATCAAACCCATCAAAGGACGGGCCTAGGCATTGATTAACAATAAAACGGTCAATTACAGCCATCTTAGTCTCCTGCAGACACACCAAACTAACTCTAAGCGAATCTACCACCTCCCTCACTGAATCCCTCTTGGCAGAGTCATTTAAGCCACGAGGATTCCAACATAACACTTCAGGGTTTACTTCCATGGAAACAGAAGGCAAAACTCTCTCCCAGATGCACGCCTAAGCGCACATCCTGATCTCCACAGCGCCTTGGCGCTCCATCTCCTGGCGACTCGGCATTGTCTTACCAAAAACCGAGGCCAGGACCTTGATGTGTTGTTCTCTCACAGGCGAGTCGAAGAAATGCTTGAATTCCTGGAGCGCCGCTTCATCCACGGTTAAGTCCGCTGGCGTGATGCCAAGTGCCTTGAGGAGCACAGTCTCCGCCGCCGTGGCCTTACGAGGTGGCTTGCCAATTGGAGTCGCAGGGGGTGCATGGTTCGTTCTGCCACTCCGGCGTGGTGTGTATGGTTCTGCCTCCGGGCGCAACACTGAAGCAGCCTGAACCTCACGCAGTAATGGCGGCGCCAGAGTCTTGAGGATTCTAGCACAAAACGCTTTCATACGCCCCAGAGCAACCACTTCCGCCTCCTTCATTGGTACAGCAGCTGGCGGTACCTCAGCCAAGATCATCTGCATGTCGCTGTCATGCGCCAATGGGGAAGGCCCACGTAGTTCTCCGGGCGCGGCTTCCCGCTCAAGGTTTGAAACGAGGCCACCATCCTCACTGGGCTGGGTTTGCACCGTCGGCCCAACCCCAGGCTCGAGGTCAGGAAATTGAATTCCCGCATCTCCGGCCGCGGCTTCCCGCTCAAAGTTTGAAACGAGGCCACCTTCCTCACTGGGCTGGGTTTGCACCGTCAGCCCAACCCCAGGCTCAAGGTCAGGAATTTGAAATCTCGCGCTATCACCACATGACACAGCGCTGTCGCCATCCTCCTTGTCGCTAGTCGCACCCTCCGGCACTGGGCCCGCATCCACAGGAGCGAATATGCCAACAAGATCCTCAGATCCTTGGACCGTTGGTTCCTTCTCCAGCAACTTTCCAGCCAACCCGTTGTCGCAAGGTGCAACAACGATCTCCTGCTCCACATGCTGCCCCTGGTTGTCTTGTTCCACCACGGGATCCCCAACTCCAGCCGAAGGAGCCTTGGTCAAAAGCTGGATTGTCGGCTCAGCCACGACCTCTTTCTGCACGTTGCTAGCTGGGCTCCTTTGCACGACCTCCACCAATCCGCAATCGCCACGCACCTCCATTGGCGGAAGCCTCCAACTCGCCGATGGGGCCGCCGCCACCTGGCAGTACGATCTTGGTTGACCGGCCCCACCAATTGTTGACCGACTTCCTCCCCTCTGGTCCTGGACGCCCGACCGCCATGGCAGCCGCCTCACCGTCCGACCAGCCGCTCCGCCGCCATACCCTCCAGGGGGGCTAGGCATACCCTGGTCACTGATTGGCGACGCCGGCCACATGAGCAACTCCGGGTCCGGATCCTCCTCCACCGTGTCAACATGGATGAGCACCTTGTACTTGAGCATCAGTCTCTTACCCTCATCGGAGAACACACCCTCCGGTTCCGGCACCGCCAACATCCTCGCTGGCGGTATTCTGTCGAGATCGTCCGTCCATGCCGAAGCCTTGAACACCGACAGGTTAGCCCGCGATGCCGTCTCCGGCGCCACCTCGACGATGGCGCAGGACGTGCCCAGCAGATTCTGCACGACCTCCTGCTCCCACGCGTGCGGCGGCACTCCTTCGATGGCCAGCTGGACCTTGGTCCTCCAGGACACAGATGAAGCCTGGGCCTGACGCGTCCACTGCCTGAGCAACAGCTGAAAACCATGGTGAAGCACCTCCGGCCTCGACGAAGCCCTGTTCCTGAATTCCGCAGATGCAAACACCACGAGGAAGTCCTCCGGCTGAAAGGAATGCACCGAAAAACCCCCCGCCGGAATCCCCAGCTGCTCCACCAGCGCCTCCTTGACCATAGCCGGCGAAACCGGCGGTCTGTCGCCGACCACGCACGCGACCATGGCAAACTGAAGCCTCCGTTCCAGATCCTGCATCCTTGTGGTGCGGCGCACCACGCAGAGAGCGGGTTCTTCCCCCCTTGCCATCGGACTCCGTGCACCAGATCCCAGGGGTGCGGCGCACCACACCGCCGTCGATGGATCCAACAGATTCCTCTCTGGCTCCCGACGGGCCAGCTTAGCCAAAGCTTGCCTCCTGAGCGCATCTTCTTCCTCCCCGGGGCTGCGCGGCCTCTTACAGTCCGCCGCAGGATGGCCTTCCTCCGAGCAGCGCAGGCAAATCTGCTGAAAGGTGCAGTCTTTCTTCTTGTGCCCCGGTCTTCCACAGTTGAAGCAGCGCCCCCACCACGGCGACTCAGGTGAGGCCGACCGCCTTCCAGCCGCAGCAGCCGCAGCAGCCGCCCGCTGCTCAGCCTTGCGACGTCTCCACTTCGTCTTCCTCGAAGGCCCTTGCTCCTGCCATTCGAGCCTTTCCTGAACTGGGCGGCGGGCGGCTGTGGCCACCCCCGCCACCACCAGATCCCGCGCCGGGTGCTCCGGTGTTGCCGAGCGCGACGACGCCGTCGAGAGCCCCAGCCCTGAGACAATCGGGCGCTCACCACAGCTGGCCGACGAGGCCGATCCAGGACTCACCGGCTGCCAGCGACGACCTCTGCCGTCACTAGCGCGCCCGGTGCCTGAACCAGCGGAGGAGGAACCAGCCATGGATCTTACGGCCAGATTTTGAAGAACACTATAAATACCCCTTCTTCTCCTAGTGCACTTACTGATTCCCGATTATTGCCGTTGAGAATGTACAGAAGAGATCGTAATTCCTGACAGCGGTTCGTATTTGTGTTGGACCATTCTTGAATGGCTGATCGCGCGCGCGGATATCAGTTTGGCTCAACTTTGAGTGAGAGATGTTTTCGTGCCATGAGAACTGCGGAAACATATTTTGCACAGCCTTTTTATGATCGCGTCTCCTTCGGAGTAGAGTCAAAAGGAGAAAGGCAAAATGAAGAGTGTCACACCTAACGTGCTAATTGATCGGCCAACGCCAAGAAAACAGCGTAGATATGCGCATAAGATGTTATCCAGCTTTACGCATCTTAGACAATTTAATTAGTTGAGAATAAACATGTGGTTGTACGGCTAAGAGATCTCTAGAAGTTTGATCTTTTGATGTCTCATAAAAGATGGAATATTATTCAGCGGGAGATGATGTTTCCGTCAACAGTGACTAAGTCAATCTCAAAAATCACCGAATCAGTTTTTTGGACTTAGTCTTTCGAAGATGCTCAGAAAGATAGGGGGTGTGTGTCTTCGTGAAGGTTGAGTGTTTGCACGGACTTACGAGCATCTACGTTTTGCAAAAAAAGAGAAGACAATTTAGTTCATTTTGTTCCTAAGCGATTTTTTGTAGGCAATCAAGATCAAACATTATACCTGGAAACATCTCAACCGATCAATAAAATTTGGAGTGACACTTATTTTCCTAATCTATTATGTATAATACTTGTATGTAAACCTATAACTTAATTGGCCTTCAAGTTCGATATAAAACCCTGGAACTCCTCGTCATCATCCTTGCGAGCCTTCCAGCAAAACCACCCTCTGTTTCGTTCTATATGGTATCAGCCTAAAGCAGATCTCAACCTAGTCATCGCCATCCCTTATGTTGCCCACGATGTCCCATCTCGCCTCTCTCACAACACTCATGGCACATCGTTTCATCCTCCGCCGACGCCCCACCACCCCAGCATGGGTGGTCTATGGTAGAGCGCTCTAGTCATCCTCTCTTTCCAAGCCAACTAGACAAAGTGGGCAATTTACATGTGTGCCTCTCTATATTGCGCCAGCCTCCTCGGTCCCATCGACATCACGACGGCGGCCGCTCCTACCAACACCGCATGGTGTTTCGAGGACTACACCGTCCTCAACACCTTGCATGCCGCCATCAATGAGGAAGCAACTGACATGATACTTGCTCGGGATCAGACCGCACACCACCTCTAGCTCGGCGCTCTTGAGTTCTTCACCGCAAAAGAACAACATGGTGAAAATCATAGTTGGTAGTTCGAGGAAGCTTCATTTAGTTGTAGCATAATTCCCATGACATGGTAAATCTTTTCAAGGACAAGTAGTTCAGAACATTTACACACACGCAATCTTTTGTAATTTGAGAGGTATCAGCAATGGGTGTTTTTTGCCGTTGTACCTTTTTATTTTTGCAGTTAATGAACAAGCCCTAGCATCTTTTATAAGATGCCTTGCAAGCTAATCACCTCACATGTATCTCGTTGGGACTAAATTGCCCTCCAATCCGTTCTCTTATGGCTAGCGTGCAAGAAGCTCAAAGTATATCCCAAATTATTGACCATTTCTGTCGTGCCAAACTCTGAACTCTGAACTGGAGCAAATTGGGAATACTTTATAGCAAACATGTCACATCATAGGTTAAAGAAGATATCCGAGCAATCTTCCCTGCCCTAGATATAGACAATTCATTTATCCATCTAGGTCATCCTCCTACTTTGTCCTCGAAAAATAGATTCGCAGCATATGCCTTTATCTACGACAAATTCAAATCCAGGGAGACTGAATAGATTGAACCGGCCGACATTTGAGTTTGGATATCTCGCCACACAAGTTGCCTCGTGATGCGAGCCGTCGTTGACTACGAAGGAAGCGGGTACGGGGTTGCCCTACAAGAATACACCGCGGAACAACGCTATTGAGTACGGACGTACGAGGTTAATGGGCATAAAGCTGGGCTGCACGGACCGATGGCAGTAGGTAAAGGCGGTACCTGTCGTCTGGTGAAAAGAAAAAGCATTTACCTGGGCTCTGATTTTTACCAGGTCCTGGGCGATACATCTGCGGACGCACTTGAGCGATTGGCCCATCGCCGTTCCCACTTGACCCTCGCCCACCTACCTTGGCCTTCCTCGACGCATCTGCCCCCTTGCATCCTCTTCCCCAGCTTCAGCTGCACCGTGCCGCCATTTTTAGCCGGCAAGATCGTCCACAGTGCAGCCTGGGGAGCAAACTGTTTTGACACTGAACCTGGGGAGCAAACTGTTTTGACACTGAACCTACAATCTGTCTACCAGGTGATCGTGGGGAAGAAGAACAGTTGTGCTCTTCGGCAGAGAGAGACTGTCCTTGTCTACGGAAATGCTCATTGCTGCCTGTCAAGGGATGGAGACTGCGATCTTCTGGCCGCCCTCCGTGCCGGTCTGCCAGACTTTGGTCTGGTCGAATTAATTAGGCTGGCGGTGGGTGAGTGCTGCAATGGCAGTCCTTGTACCCCATCTGCACCCCTCATGGCTTAGCAGTTACTACAAACAGTTTGCCTTAAATCACTACACCAGGACCCCACCTATGGCTACGTGTATGTTACAACGGTTTGGCCATGCGCTGCTACGGAACAACTTCCCCCACTTCCCGAGCGAGCGAATAGATAAGACGTGACCCATAACTTCCCTTAATCCCAATCCTTCTCCTTCAGCTAGTAATACGCACCGTCCGCTAATAGCACCCACCCCCACAATTCCGTGCGAGCATCTCCGTATCGATCTATCTCTATGGCTGTCTCCGTCTCCGGGTCGCCGGTCGTGCTATGTTCTCATATTGTATTCAGATTTCGAGGATTAGGCAATGATTTGCGGCGGCGAGACGAACACCACTGCATCACCGACCATTGGCGAGCGAGTAGGTTCAGCGGGACTGCTGGAGGTCCGGCAATCCAATTCGGAATTGGACATCTTTCAATTTCTCTCTCACCCCATCCAATTTTCGTAGTCTTTTTTTTCGAGATCTATATACAGTATATTTTTTGCAGTCTTTGTTTGGCTTGATCTGTTACTCATTATCCTAGGTCATGTGCTTGGTGGATCTGTGATTCTCCGCCTGATGTTCCTGCCTGCCTTCATTTATGGACGCTCGCAGCTCCCTCCCGGGTACCCTGCAACAGTGCCAAATTCCCTGCCCTCGCCCAACTTCGCCTCTCTTAATCAGGTCACTAAGTCTTACAGTACATTGTCCTTCTTACTAATTTCACTCACGCTGCTTTCACCCAGCATCGCCTCCCTTAATCAGTACATGATTTGTTAAACTAAAGTTTATATCATCGCAGGTTCTGTTGTTGGCGTTATGCGATATGCATGTTGTGTCTGAACATCAAGTTGGGTTTATGGTTTGATTAATTTGATGGTGGTATGGTTGATTACCTAGTTATCGTTTTGTTTATCTGGTAAATATTGGACATCCCCTGCTTATGAGGTGCCAGACAATCCTTCGATTTGATATGTGCAGAAACACAGATCCGTTCTTACCTATATATGCACTTGAAGAACTATCTTACCGGACAAGTTTCAGTCTGTTGGCTACGCATGTGGAGAACAAAATAATTTCTCAGCTCAAATTCATCTTGCATTTGATGATTTGTGTATGAATGTCAACGGTATGCAACTTTCAGGGCTACGCTGACTTCTAATATTATATTAAATAAAATCCTTACTACTCAAGGAGGGAGACCACTGATATCTAAAATTCTTTTGACTGCCTAGATTATGTATTATCTATCTGTTTTTGTCAGGTAATCTTTAGATGGGGCTATATACAATAGTTTCGAAATTTATGCTGGTTTCTTATGACAGCGTGTTTTGTGCTTTTGCAGCTTCAGAGCAGAGTCAAATCTTCAGTCTTTGTGCACTGCAACTACGAGAAGTATAAAGCCACGGTTGTATAGAAGAAAGGTTCATAAAGTAATCAGAGCATGTGGTGCAGCCTGGTGACGTCCTTTTTTCCTGAGGACTGAGGTACTCATGGCCTCAAATATATCAGTCTAGGCATCTCACATACGTGTGCATATATATCTGAATTTAGTTACTTCTGAATAATGATGCAGTCTATGAAAATTTACTACTCTTTTACTAGTAAACGTAAAAGTTTTAGTCAAAAGAAAATTATTAGGCAATTACAATGCGACATCTTTTATTATGTCTTCTATATTCATTTAATCTTATACTCCGTGAACTATAAAAGGCTTTAAGCTACTTCGTGTAAATCAGACTGCACTCCCAATAAAAGCTCCCTCCAACGAATGCGGTAGTCTTGGAAGATTAATAGCATCTAAAAAGAAGAGTTCATGCAAGAATCTAGTCATACGTGTGCACATATATATATCTGAATTTAGTTACTTCTGAATAATGATGCAGTCTATCAAAATTTACTACTGAAGGACGCACATGTAATCGGCAAAGCAGATAAATGCTTAGCAGATTAGGATGCGACATCATTTAGTCTATCTACTATATTCTTTTAAATATTTTTCTAGTGCAAGTAAAAGTTTTAGTCAAAAGAAAATTATTAGGCAATTACAATGCGACATCTTTTATTATGTCTGCTGTATTCATTTAATCTTATACTCCGTGAACTAGAAAAGGCTTTAAGCTACATCATGTAAATCAGATTGCACTCCCAATTAAAGCTCACCCCAACGAGTGCGGTAGAACCAAGAGATAATAATGTATATATGACTAAAAATATTCTTGTTTTCTTGTTGTTTGACCTTGCTCTTGAGAGGGAATAAACAATAACTTCCTTATTTGTTTAGAGAAGTGGTCATGCATGAAGAGTAATTACCTCATGGCCTTCATCCGATGTATCTTGCAGCTATTATAAATTATACTATTTTGTTAACTTATTGCTTGACTTGGTAATGTTATGTTACTTATCTCAATTTGTTCTGTTGTTGCAGATTCCCAATACAAGTGGAGGTGATGCAAGGCTGAGAATAGTGCTACTACAGATAGTTAGAAATTAGTGTTCAGAATTTGATTTCCAATGAAATTAGTATTCATTGGATCGTCTTCTTTGTAAAGCTACAAAGTTAATTTAATATATGAGGTCTTTCCGTTTATAATATTCGGGCTAATGTGCACTCTCTGCTAAACAACTAATCCAATATATGATCCACCATTAACGGTTACAGCTGTCTAATAACTCTTCTAAGAATTTGCAATGATTACTATATCATTTCAAAATCCATTTATGCAGGTTAGCCACCAACGCATATGAAGCGTTGTTTGGCTCTAACTGTATACGTTGCTATCTTACAACGTTGCTATCTTACAACGCTTCTTTGTGTCGTTTACCAACGCATTTATATGCGTAGTTGTAGACCCTTGCAACGCCACCTACGGCAACGCATACTAAATCCGTTGGTGTAGAGGTTACCAACGCTTATATGGACATTTGGCAACGCAATGATGCGTTGCTGAAGGGGGGTTCCTGTTGTAGTGAATTTTGCGAGACGTTTGTCCGGCAACGGCTGCGAATTAATAGTCAACGCGGTCGCCTGCAGTGATCGTGTGCATATTTACTTAAACGGCACTCGGACAAGCTCCACCACCACGACTGAAAACTAAACTGCTTCAACGGATACATAAAATGCTTAATCGGATTACAGTGCTAATTACTTTACAAACGCCATCGCGGATTGGCTGCATAGTTCGCTCTAACACACATGTTCTTAACGCGACATCTACGTAGCTCTGTGACAAGCCTCCAAATTATTTCAAACTGTACCATCTACGAGGTGGCCCGCGGTGTCATCTCTCTAGTCAGATCCGGTCGTGCAGCATCTTCAACGCCTGCGCGATTAGGATGAGAGCGCAAATGCACCAGGTCGTGGTAGCAGAAGCAATCGTCCCGTGTATTCCACCATCTCTGCGAGGCGAGAAGGTGCCACCGGCTGCGGCTATCAGCAGGTTGATGCCGGTGCCGGTGATGTAGGCCGCGTACTCATCTTCCCACCACCATGAGTCGCACATGCCTTCCCCTGCCTGCAAAATTATCGTCGTGATCGCATAAGAATAGTGCGATCGGGACCTCAGGGAACAGGAGTAAAAGATTGATTACAGATTCGAAATGATCGTTAGAAAGCAAAGAGCTCACACGCTAGTTGGGGCACTTGTAGAACCGAATGCCGGGGTTGGCATCGGTGCCTGATACCCACCATCGAACCCTGATGTTCCCACATCTTGGACACATGATGAGCGGCAGCGGCCCTGGTGGTGTGCGGCTTCGGCGCGAGCTGGAAGAAGACTGCGACATGGAGGCTGAGCTGCTGCACATGCGGCAGCGCGGAACAGCTTAGACTGGTTCGTGGAGGCTGGCTATGGAGGGCACCGGCGATCAGTAAACCTGGAACGGGAGGTCGAGAGTTGAGAGGACGATATGATCTTCCAAATCGCCACAACGCTGCTTAAATAGTGCTGTCTCGGTAAAAAATCTTGCAACAAACGCCCGTTATACAGTAGTCGTACTCGCAACGGTCGTCTGCCACCCGCTAACGCCGCCGGGCTTCAGTAATTGACGCCCCGGGGACCATGGTGTATAGCTGTACCTCCAAATACACGACGCGTCCTATACGTCCTTTGACTGCTTCTCATACTGCTCGTGGTCCTACTATAAGCACAAATCTTGAAACGTTCTCAGCCTTGGATGCGGCCGGCTCAAATGCCGCGCGGTTCATCTAGGAGTTTTCCCCAAACTATCCACTTATAAAGCAAATTGACTCTCGCAAGTAGCCAGACTAACACTCATTAAATCAATGTTCTCCTCTATCCATGTGATCTACTACATGTCCAATATCATCTTCTTAGAAAAATTCATTGCAAAACTCATGGCAATCATCAGGGACTTCTAATGGACATGTGTCCAAGATGACCAAACAACTAAAAGCCTTTTCCTTTGGGCATGGGAAGATGTTTGTATTGGAAAACATATAGGTGGTCTCTTGGTATTAGGAATTTGTAGGCAATCAATCAAGGTCTCATCCTTTCAACATCATGGAGGTTGGCAAAGGAACCACCTAGCCAAACAGCTCAAATACTCAAGACACTTCCATTTGGAAAGCCAAGCCAAACAAACTAAAATAATCTTCCTGGTCCGCTATACTTAAGGTAAAACCTCTTCAATGACTACGTGTCAAATTGTTGATGTGACTAGTTTCATTTGGAGCTCTCTTTGTTTTGATGGTTGGGAAATTATCTATGGTAGTATTATATTACAACAACAACCTTTCACTTACCTTTCTCAAGTTAAGGATCTTTGGATTCCTCGCGGATTTTTTTTGGAAAAGAACCCACAACTGCAAATGAAATCCTCGAAACACACAATATAATATAAATGGCCAATATACTTTGATTTGGAAACTAACCCATGCAGGTGAGTTCTCACCCATGAGTACTTACTAGTACTTATTTAACAATCTTCAACTTCCCCCAAGACAAAGACCCAAAATTGTACGAATGCAAGTAACTTCTTTACCCAAGTAGGTATGAAGCGAAAATGGATGGAACCAAGAGCTCAAACTTTTGCATGGAGATTACTTTGAAAAGTGCTTCCAACGGGTAAGAGGGAAGATTGTTGTTCTAGGCGTGGAAATCTTGAAAATGAAATGCATATGCTGTTTTGCGCCCTTTTTCCAAGGTTGTTGGTTCAGCTATCCTTGTTGTATCAAAACTGAATGTATTGCATATCATCATCGATCTATTCCAGATTTGATCCAAGCTTTGATCACCTTGCAACATCCGCAAATTACCTCAAACACTCTTTACACTTTCCCATGGTGTCTTTGGAAAGTTTGGAACGACACTTTCTTTTGCAGGAAAGTGTGCAAACCTTCTCAAGTGTTTGCAGCAATAAATGGAATTATTTTAGGAACCAGAATGGAGGTCAAGGAAACCATAAAGAGACAAAGAGATGAAACATATGGGCTTGCAGAAATACACGCCCCTCCCTCCTTCCATACAGGAAGCACAACACACATCAGGAGATGCAACAATGTTAAAGCCGACCACCTAGCTTCATGGGCGGCCCCCGGACTTTGACAATGGGTATTCAAAAAAAGATACAAAGAAAATTCGAAAAATAGGGACAAAACCAAGACTTGAACCTAGGACCTACTTGTGCAGGCTCACTTACTCTTGCCAACAAACCAACAGCTAGTTTGTATCAACACTTGGATTAGATTTTATACAATGTAAACGAAAATTGATAGCTGTATCATATGATTTAAAAAGTTTGATTTTTTTTAGGTATACACCTGCATACCTATGAATACATGTAGGCCCGCCCATGCCTAGCTCGTCTAGCTCTCAGAGTTCAAATTAGCTCTTTAATGATCTGTTGGCTAGGTTTAGAAGCAAGTCCATGTCCATCCAGGGACATCTTATATGTAACCAGCATGCTTTCCTTCACGCTGCTATCTGTAAAATGCACTTTAGATGAATAAAGTATGATGTGTTACAAAAAAAAACCCCTCCCTCAACACGAGTCTCCTCTCCCCATCGTGTCAAAGAAATCACAACTTCATGTTAAAGAAAAACAACCCTCCTGTCCCCACCGCCGCCAAATGTTGTCAACAACGCGCCGGCCCGCACATCCCCGATGTGTCGGCCCGCACATCCCCATCGTGACCTGTTCTCCCCAAAGCGCTAGCTCGCCCTTTCCCTCCAAAACCTACGCATCCCCCTTCACTACGAGAATTTGTTGGAGGCGCCAACATGACTATCAGTGGCCAGTTTGTTACAGTCGTTGACTAGGACGCCCTTCTCTCCTCGCCATTGCATCTGTTATTGTCTTGGTCTTCCTTCTTCAATGACACACGATGCCAGACGAGGTTCATATAGTGTCATCCTTTATATTTTTCACATGTATTAGGTAATTTTGAGATAGACTGTTGTGAATTTTAGGTTTTGAAGTTTTATGGTTTGACATACTATTTGGTACGATTCGGGTCATGGATTTTGTTTCAACATGATTCCCAAGTGCACTTTTTTTGCAAGGCCTCATTTTTTCACATGCACGCATGTTCTGTTGCAAGGAAATAAATTTGTTTGGGTTGTATCAAAAAGATATTTCATAGCACAAAATATTTGCAGACCATAGCATAAATATTTGTGTTTGTCACAGAAAGAATGTTCCATGATGTCAAGAATATGTTCTATAGCACCACAAAAATGATGCTTCTGTTAATCTGTTAATCAAGAGGAATGCTTCCTCTGTCAAAACGTGTTGCCGTCGCTAAGGAATACACACGGGAAAAAAAATAGTGCTACCATCGATAAGAAATGCTTCCGATGGGGTGGTTCAGATCAAGGAATGCACACTCAAAAATAGTGGATCCATCTTGTGGGTACAGCCTGGTCCGATCGGAAGCAATCCATCCGAAGCCGATTAATTCCTAGCGGTACCTGGCATGCTATCAAGAATCAAACCTCATGTTTCACACCATGTGATCATTGAGGCAGATTTTTAGTGGAAGAGAACAGTATCATTGATAGCTAGACCACAACAGTCGATCACTTAACGAATATCGAAATCTCACTACTTTGGGTTTCAGTAGACGCACTATATTTGTTTAGGTTGTACTCAACTTTTGCAGATCTCTCATTTTATGCATAAGGTGTCAAGTGGGTCCTGGCAAAGTCCCAATTATAGTGTATCTTGTCATTTCTATCACAAATTTGAGACAAAATTTTAAATTAAAATTTAAAAAATGATAAAATGAACAATAAGAGAGATTCTGGCGGGATCGCGCTTATCTCTATATTTGTATGAGACCGACATTGCAACGTGCAGCAACATGCATGCAACAACGACCCGGTGCCCACCCACGTCCTCACACGAAACACGCGTGACCGCGACGTGCCTAGCTTCCGGCACTAGCGTTTTTGTGTTTCTGGATATGGAGCACGTACGTGTAAGCATTCCTGGCATCCGAGCGCAGCGTCTCGCAAGGTTAAAAGGAAGGAGACGATCGGCCGGAAGCACACAGCCGCGCGCGCAGAACCTGGTTAGCTACTACTGTATTTTCTCGGTGGAAAGGGTGAAGCGGCTAGATTGTTTCTCGCGCGCGAAGCAGCTGCTCGATCGGGCTCGGAGAAAATGGCCGGCGATGGAGGCGGCGACGGTGGAGAGCGCAATACGGACGCACTGGAGGGCGTGCGCGCCATCCTGTTTAAGCCGTCCGATTCCCTCGACGACTCGCTGTCCACGAGGATCGCCGGCGCCAACTTCAACGACGCCGGCCTCGGCCTAGCCGGGCTGCTCGCCTCGCTCGCCTCCACTGGATTCCAGGCGTCTCATCTCGGCGACGCCATAGACGTCGTCAACCAGATGGTACACACCACCCGCATTTTCACCACAGTTTGCCTTTTGAGCATGTGATCAGATCAGTAGTAGCCGGTATCTATTCTTCCTTTACTAACTCTCCTTACATTTTACTGGCGCTTTGTGCACTGAAGTTGGATTGGAGGTTGTCTCACGAGAAGCCAAGTGAGGGCTGTGATGAAGCTGAGCTTCACCCCAGACACAAAGAATCTGTCAAGTGCAAGATATTTCTTGGTTTCACTTCAAACCTCGTGTCTTCTGGCATACGGGATGTCATCCGGTTTCTAGTTCAGCATCACATGGTAAATACTCCAAGTTTGCACCACTTAGAGCATGTCTAACAGGTCCTGTATTCCTATGCCCCGTATAAAGCTCGCGTTTCGTCCCGTATCGAAAAATTGCTAACGGAAGAGCCATTTCGTCTAGCAGACCCCGTATTTCGCCCCTTATTTTCAAAAATTAAAACCCCGGGAAGTTCATCTTCATTGATCATACTACGGATCATACATACATTGCGATCATACCTACATCTATCCTACATCTATTCGTCAAGGATGACGAATGGGATGAACACGATGGAGGCCGCCTCCTCCTGCGCCTCCCGCGCTTGGAATTCCCGGACGGCGGCGATGGCCGCCGCCTCCTCCTCTGCCTCCGCCCGAGCCTTCTCGGCGGCATCCTTCTCGGATGCGGCCACCGCCTGCAGGAAGACCGCCTCCTCCTCTGCCGCCTCCGCTTCCTCCTCGCCGGCTCGCGGATCTCCTCCGCTTCCTCCGCCGCTGGTGCTGCCGATGCGAGCCGCCCATGCCGCCTTCGACGCGCGGTCACGCTCCCAGTCGGTGCGCCACTTCTCGAAGGCGACGCCGCTCATCGGCTTGAGCGGCGGGTCTTCTCGGTAACACCGCCCACCCGCGGCGAACTCCCGGAGCGAATCCGGCCCGTAAAGCGCGCCGGCGTACTGGAACGCCGCACGGCGACTCCCCTGGGCGGAGCGCTTGCACTGGCGCCGCCACGCCTCCTCCACGGTGTCCGGCGAGCGGGATCGCTTCGATCCGCTCGCCGGCGAGGCGGTGCTGCGGCCGCGCGCGTACATGCCGGAGCTGGGGTGGAATGCGGCGCGGGGGAGTGAGGAATTGCTCGACGGAGCTAACTACGGAGGCGGCGGCGCACGGCGGAGCTAGGGTTGCGAGTGAGGGGTTAACCCCTCACTCGCACCTGCGCCCAGTATAAGTAGGGGGCGACGGGGCCGATTTCCTGGGGCCCGTATTCCGCCGAAACGGGCCGGCCCGAATACGGGGCCTGCTAGACGGCCCATATCGCGCCTGCCCGTATCCCGCCGGAATTTTACGGAGTGGGCTGGTTATACGGGGCCTGTTAGACATGCTCTTATGTATGCAAACCTGAAAACATACGAAGTTCACATATATGTCCTGCTAATTTAAAATCTGTTAGTACAAGTACGACAAATCTATTAATATATTCTCTTTATCGAAAAAACAAGTACGACAAATCGCCTAGCTAGAGATGTTTGCTCCGGTTACTATCATATACATATACCTATAAGAATAACGGAACATAAAGTATAAGCATCCAAGTGTCAACCAACATAGCCATTGCTTACTCATGTACAAATCCGTTGATAGTTAATTTGAACAAAATCGTTTTCTTCAGGTGGATGTTATTGTTACGACTGCCGGTGGAATAGAGGAAGATCTCATAAAATGCCTTGCACCGACGTACCGAGGTGATTTTTCTCTACCCGGAACAATGCTGCGCTCAAAAGGACTGAACCGGATAGGAAATCTGTTGATGCCCAACGATAACTATTGCAAGTTTGAAAAATGGATCGTGCCACTCCTTGATCAGATGCACCTGGAACAATCTACCAAGGTATTAATTCCACTTGGCTGAGATTCGCATCAGCATGTTTGAATAATAAAAGTTTTTTTATATAATTAAAATGTTTATACTGTTTCATATAGATAGCATGAGCTGACGTTTTCCTTTTCACTTATTTCTCACTGATGTTCCTGTATAAACTGCGACAGTTTCATTAATAGAAATCGACGAGCGCAGATCTCCCATTATTTGGGTACCCTACTTTATGTGCTTGATTATGTGCACATGGAAGATTCTGATGCATAAATTAGAAACAAATTAGCTGAAACATGTTTCAATTAACTGAAATATTTGGAAACAATTAAGTCAAATATTTATCAATATTATGGAAAAGACTATTTTTTTGAAGCAAAACCGCCATTGCACAGAAGCAAATTTCCAGCTAAAATATTTTTAAGTATTATAAAATATACAATTTTGTTGGAAGAAATTCTCCAATCTATAGCTTCATTGTCGACAGTCTTTATGTTTTTGTAATCTTCATGAATATATCTTACTATCTGCAGAATGTTTGGACACCATCAAAGGTGATTGCTCGCCTCGGCAAAGAAATAAATGACGAAAGCTCCTACCTATACTGGGCACACAAGGTGACATGCTGAGTTTTGACTAAACATATATGTTCTTCCCAAAGTATCAAAAAGTCTACATGCGTGTCTATATAAATAGTTTGGTTAAGAAATGAGATAAAGTAGGTTTGATGGGGAAAATGAATGAATACGCATGTTTTTGTTTAGATTTTAGGCTGTGCAAGATTAAAAATTATACTGTGCTGACTTGTTAAAATTGACCAGAACAATATTCCTGTATACTGCCCAGCATTGGCTGATGGATCAATCGGAGATATGTTGTTTTGCCATGCAGTTCGCAATCCTGGTCTTATTATTGACATTGTGCAAGGTAAGTTCCACTGTACCTGCTCTTTTGCTTTCGTTGCATTTCAAATGCTTGAAAGTTTCCTGCAGATGTAAGGCTGATGAATGGTGAAGCAATTAATGCAACCCCAAGGAAGACAGGGGCTATAATTCTTGGTGGAGGCCTTCCAAAGCATCATATATGCAATGCCAATATGCTCCGCAATGGTGCAGATTATGCAGTCTACATCAACACAGCTCAAGAGTTTGATGGCAGTGACTCAGGAGCACATCCGGATGAAGCTGTTTCATGGGGAAAGATCAATGGTTCAGCCAAACCTGTAAAGGTATATGTATACACACCATCACTGGTTTCAGATGCCTTTTCAGTTTTGTGGTTTGCATACTGTTAGACTCTAGTTACTAAAAAGTTCCATGTGTTTATAGATCCTGAAACACATGCCAATTTTTATTGCAACTGGTTTGTAAAAAAAAATATGTATCCATGTCTTGACCTGGCGTCCAATTTCTAAGCCATCTTCATTTATGGTTTTTCTACGCACACGTTCTGCATTGCAGGATATTGTTGTGTATGGTCTTCGGGTCCGGTTTTCCTTATTGACTAGATCATTTCCCTTCTTCTTATAATGCAATGCGGGAGGTCCCCGCTCTCTCACGAGGTTCCGTAAAAAAAGAATATTGTTGTGTAATGATGTCAACATATCCTATTGGATTATTATTACAGCAATCTAACGTTTTAGCTTTTTGAAATGTAGGTCCATTGTGAAGCGGCGATTGCTTTCCCCTTACTCGTTGCCGCAACATTTGCACGTAGGTTTCATGGCGCAAATTGAATCATTTGAATTCCTGACGGCGAAAAAAGGACCTTGATTGAATTGTTATTTATGCATCTATGCTTTCAAACCACTCATCTGGTTCTTAGTGATTTCAACTTTCATTGTACCTGGAGGTTCCATTTGTATGCTCAAGTGAGACTATGTATGGACTATGGAGTGTCATGTTGCATTTGTGCCATTATACATTTTTCATCATCATCAACAACAATAACACTAAAGCCTTTTAACCAAGTAATATGGTAGGTTAGTGTTATCACCAGAATTTAACCAAGTCTGGAGATGGGCCGTGATTAAATGCGCTTAGAAGATATGCATGGAAAATATTCCCGAACCGGCCTTGTACAAGAAGTTTGGGCAAGATTGCCCGTGTATCTGTAAATTATAGTAGGTTACGTGTCGGTTAGAATTAAGTGATAGAGTTTAGCTCGTACACGGTTGAGTTTATTCCCAAGTTAGAAAGTCTACGGACTATAAATATGTATCTAGGGTTATTGAGAAAGGAGGACGATCACGTTCACAACAAATCAATCTAGACGCATCGCCACCCCTTGTTTCGAGGGTTTCTCCCGGGTAAGCAACATGCTGCCTAGATCGCATCTTGCGATCTAGGCAGTATCAGTTTATTCGTTGTTGGTGTTGCTCGTGCTGAAGCCTTTTTTATGGCGAGCAACACCCTTATCTTAGGTGTTTTGGGGTTGACGTCGATGTTTTCACGATGTACTTGTTTAGCTACGCTACCCCTTGATATCTAGCTGCCCTTACACCTATTTTAGGTGTAAAGGCAGCATCTTGCTTGTTCTTTATTTAGTAGATCTAATCCGTTATAGTTGCTCCTTGTTCTTCAAGGATTGGTTTGATATCCGTATGGTTAGGCCTTATAAACGGGTTGAACGATCCGGTAGTGCGTGAGGTGTGGTTTATTAAGCTCTAGAGGGATTGTTCCGGGGATCAACTTCACGTTGGTTTTTAGGCCTCTTTAGGGTTGGTTTTCCATCATCTTACGTATCTCGCTAGGCTCAATTACGCATAGGATGTTCCGATTATACGGTGAAAACCCTAGACTATCGTAGATTAGTTTAGCTTGATATTGATAAAGCATGATCCCCATGTCATTATAAATCTAACCTGAACCATGGGGCAATCGGCTCTTTGAGCCGATCCACAGAACAACTTAAGAGTCGATCGGGGCTCGTATTTAATGTTTACGTGTTTGCCATACAGGAAACTGGTCGAAGCAATCCATCACCTTCCTGACCAGGTATTGGTCAGGTGGCACGCCCCCGTAAGCACCAGGACGTGTGCCAGAAGGCATTGCGGGCCGTCGCCCGAGGGACCAGGGTCCACCGCAATCCTGGGAGCCTCCCGGCTCTACGGTGTTGCCCGTCGATACTCGCCGGTGGGTTTTTGACCGCAACACATTCTGGCACGCCCGGTGGGACATTCTGCAACAACAACAACATCGACATCTGCAGCAACCATGTCAAAAGCTGCGGATGAGATGGTTGGCGAACCAGTCACGTACGCAGATCTGCCCGAAGAGCAAAAGAAGAAGTATGATGAGATGAAAGCCATCTTGGAAGCCGATCTCATCGGCTCCTTCGTGAGGACCCGTTCACATGGCGTAAGGTGGAAGGGGTTCTCCCTCGAAGGTGTTCTTGACGGAGTGGACCTGTCTACCCCTTCGGAGGAACGTACCGAGCTCGCGCCGGAAATCAATTACATGGCGGCTCATTCTCTACACCGCTATTCCGAAAGCCTGGTGAATACTCTCGAGCGCATCGCGGTCCGTGTGGTGCGAGAAATCATGAAGCATCAGTACTCCCCGTCAGGACCTACCCTAGGGACTCACCAGGGAGAGATACCGCTCCAAATCAGACCGCCGCTACCATTCGCGCTTGCAGCACCAGAGCCGCCGGGTTCATCGGCGTACGTCGTCTACAAGGTTGGAGGCGATCCTACCGATTGTCAGTTCCTATATGAGCCGCCTAAGGAGATCCCACATGGATACATGTGCACGTACGTGCCGGACTGCAATGCCTTGGCACGAACGAACCAGATTGCACCAACAGGGATTTCTGGAGCAGACGCTGACAAACAAGCATGGCTAGCTAAATATGCTACTGGAACGAGTCATGAGGGCTCGGTCCCTACAGCTAATACCATGGAACAGATCATCACCATCTTGAGAGACCAGTTCGGCATCTTGCCGAAGAGGAAAACAATCGGCTATTCCAAGCCGTACCCCGACGAGTACGATCTGATCCCGCTGCCACCCAAATATCGGCTCCCTGAATTCTCAAAATTCAATGGAGCAGAAGGATCTAGCTCAATAGAGCACGTAAGCCGATATTTGGCACAACTGGGCTTGATTTCAGTATCAGACCCGTTACGTGTGAGGTTTTTCGCACAATCTCTTACGGGATCAGCCTTCGGGTGGCACACCTCGTTGCCACCAAACTCAGTCCGCACATGGAAGCAGCTAGAGGAGCAGTTTCATGTGCAATATCACTCAGATGCTACCGAAGCTGGCATTGCCGATCTAGCACAGGTGCGGCAGAAGCGAGGAGAAACGAGTGTCCGAATACATCCAACGTTTCGAGATCTGTCGGGAACCGATGTTATTCGGTTCGTTTATCTGAGAAGGAAGCAATCGAGCTGGCAGTACTGGGCCTCGCAACGCCGATCAAGGATCTGACTTCCCAAGCAGAGTACAGTTCATTGTCGCACATGGTGCAAAAACTCACATCGTATGAGCAGCGGCACCCTGAATTGTACCAAGACAAGTTCAAGCATCCGGTAGGCCTGGTTGAGATGGAAGAAACTGAAGATCCTGCACCAGACCTAGAGGTGGCTGTAGCTGAATGGGCTCGGGGGGCAAACCCCGTGTCCTGCAAATGGGTAAAACCACAAGGGCCTGCAAGAGGGTTTGACTTCGATTTGAGCAAGGCTGAGCAGATTTTCGATCTTTTGCTTAAGGAAAAACAGCTGAAGTTGCCCGAAGGCCATAAAATCCCTACAGCACAAGAAATGAACGGGATGCCGTACTGCAAATGGCATCACTCGTTCACCCATACCACCAATGACTGCAAGGTGTTTCGTCAGCAGATCCAAATGGCGATAGAACAAGGCCGATTGCTCTTTGGGCAGTTTGCCATGAAAGTGGACACACATCCGTTCCCTGGCGTCAACATGGTGGAACCTAACCACTCCGCGAGGCGGCGACTGGATTTCTCGTTCGATGTTAACATGGCAGGGCCTGTGCGCCACCATGGCAAGGATAAAGAGGAAAGCAGTCACTCCCGCAACAAGGAAAAGGAGGAGGCCGATCCACGCGACCGGCCCCGATATGATGACAAGCGGTACCTCACCAAGGAACAAGTGAGAAGCGTGCGATACCAAAAACCACTTTCCACGCACCTCCTCAACAAATATGAATATCGGTATGACCGACGCTCGGCGAGTACTGACGAAACGACGAGAGATACAATCGGTCCGATGAAGATAAAGGAAGGTACCGTCGGCACGACAGAGACGACGAAGGACGTGAGCACCGCGCTAAGGAGAGTTCAAGGGAGCAGGAAGACATGGACAGACACTGGGACTGTCCCTTCTTTAAACACTGCTGGGATTCAGGGATGAGCCGATTGCCTACAATCGACAACTGCCCGGAGTGTAGACACCGCAAGAAGGATGCAGGGGAAGTTTCAGTTTTCAAGCGTCTAGGACCTCTCCCGCCACAGAACAAACGTGCTGAGTCCTCTCAAGATGAAGACTTTGAGGAGTCAGAAGATGAAGAAGAGGATAGGTACCACCGGCCAAGGTGGTGCCCCGATGGACTCGGCCACTCCCAAAAGCGTAGGGTTCAGCGGCTACGTAGCTTGGAGCAAGCCGAAGCACGATACTTGCACACGTTAAGGAAAGCGCGGCCCGATCTGGCCGTGAAAATTCAGCAGACTTTGGACGAAGAGACTCGTCCACCAAAGAAAGTTTGGCGTCCCAAGCAAGAAAAAGCCGATGTGGGTACATCGGCTGGCACAAACATGGTGTTCTTCCTTCCATCAGAGTTTCGTGCCCCAGGAACTGAGGAAGTGCCGATAGCACAGTTTGACTGCGGTCCACAACCCGTCATCTTTGAAAAACCACGGGAGAAGGGCTACAAACACATGAAGGCCCTGTACCTAAAGGGTTATATCAATGGGCAGCCCGTCGGCAGGATGTTGGTTGACACGGGAGCAGCGGTCAACATAATGCCATATTCCATGCTACGGCGTTTGGGACGCTCCAGGTGCCGATCCGATCAAGACCAACGTCACACTCAACGACTTCAACGGCCAAGCATCGGGGACGCAAGGTGTCCCGAACGTGGATCTAACCATAGGCCGAAAGACGATCCCAACGACATTCTTCATCGTCGACAAGCAAGAGCACCTACGCGCGTTCGCTAGGAAGGGATTGGATTCACGCCAACTGCTGCATTCCATCTACAATGCACCAATGCCTGATACAGTGGGATGGAGACGACGTAGAAGTCGTACATGCAGATGACTCGATCGACGTCTCGATAGCCGGCATGAACATTTGGGACTCGGAAGACCAAGAGCCGCTCTCTGGAATCAGTTTGGACGGCTGTGATCGCATCGAGGTGACAAAAAACGGGGTGAGGCTGGTCTTATCCACCGGCCTGATAGAGTAGCAAGAGCAACATCCATCGACATACGTGGCAAGGCCGATCCCTGCGGTCGGCCCCAAAAAATAAAAAGCAAGGATCTCACTTCAAACATGTCACGTAGTCGTGGTAGGGAGACTCCCTCTTGTAAGGGAGCACATACAAGTTGCAAACCTTCATTGAGCAATTCAATCAACATGGAGGCCGATTCCAGCAATCGGCCAAAATTATCCTCGCCATACGTTCTGCCTGTGTTCAACGTCGATCTAACAGGCGACGGAAAGCTAGGGTATGGGTTTGCGTCAGCTGATGAGCTAGAAGAGATTGACATTGGTCCTGGGGATAAGCCACGACCAACATTTATCAGCAAAAAGTTAGATCCGCATCCGAGGGGCCCGATGATAGCTTTGTTAAAAGAGTACCCGGATTGTTTTGCTCGGGATTATACGGAGATGCCCGGGCTAGACAGAGCATCATTGAGCATCGGCTACCTCTTAAGAAAGGATTTCGGCCGTTCCGAAGCAACGAGCACGGCAGATGAAGGCCGAAATTCTAGAAGAAGTCAAGAAGGAGATTGAGAAGATGTTGAGCGCCGGGTTCATCAGGCCATGCGGGTATGCTTGAGTGGATATCTAGTATCGTACTCGTGGAGAAGAAGGACGGCCGATGGCGCGTCGCCATAGATTTTCGCGACCTCAACAGAGCCACTCCGAAGGATGAGTACCCTATGCCTGTAGGCTGAGACGTTGATCAATGCAGCGGCTGGTCATAAGGTTTTAAGCTTCATGGATGGTAATGCCGGTTACAACCAGATTTTCATGGCTCCGGAAGATATACACAAGACTTCCTTCAGAGTACCGGGTTCGGTGGGCTTGTTCGAGTATGTGGTCATGACATTTGGGCTGAAGAATGCCGGTGCAACGTACCAACGAGCCATGAATTACATCTTTCATGATCTGATCGGCAAGTTGGTAGAGATCTACATTGATGACGTGGTGGTCAAGTCTGTCTCAGTGGAAGGACACCTGGAGGATTTGCGACGCATCTTGGACCGAACTAGAAAGTTCGGACTTAGAATGAATCCAAAGAAGTGTGCTTTTGGTGTGACGACCGGTCAATTCCTGGGCTTCCTAGTTCATGAACGTGGAATTGAGATCGGCCTGAAAAGTCAAGAGGCAGTGCGAACAATGAAGCCACCTACCACCAAGAAGGAACTCCAAAGTCTCATCGGCAAAATTCATCTCTAATATGTCAGGACGAATTGAGCCGTTCATGGGATTGGTAAAAATCAAACCTGATGAGGAGTTTCACTGGGGGGCAGAGCAACAGCGAGCGTTTGATGAGATTAAAGAATATCTAACGAAACCGCCCGTGTTGGTTCCGCCCTGACAAGACAGAGCCATTCTATATTTACTCGTCGATGAGCCGATACTTCTATCGCCTTAGTGGTAGTGCAAATCTATGATGGCATGGAAAGGGTTGCTTTCTACCTCAGCAGAAGGATGTTGGATGCGAGAGACGAGGTACCCGGAGATCGAGAAGTTGTGCCTCTGCCTATTTTTTACCTGCACCAAGCTTCGTCACATCTTTCTGACGGCAGAAATCGTCATCATTTGCAAATCAGACGTCATCAAGCACATGCTGTCGGCTCCTGTTTTGAAAGGCCGACTCGGTAAATGGATGTTTGCGTTATCGGAATTGGATCTCCGGTATCAACCTGCGAAAGCAGTCAAAGGACAGGCCTTGGCCGATCCGATCGCCGAGCGAATCAACACTAATATAGCAAGCACTTGTCTATACGTGCATGGGCCATGTTCTTCGATGGGTCGGTTTGCGATGATGGTTGCGGCATCGGCATCCTACTCGTGTCGCCCGGGGGCAACCTACACCTTCTCCATCGAGGCTATCTACCCCTTGCACCAACAATGTTGCCGAGTATGAAGCGAGTATGTAAGGAGATGGAGTTGCTAATTGAAGCCGGGGCAGAAGCAATGGAACTTTTTGGAGACTCAAAGTTGGTGATCTCCCAGCTCACGGACGAATACAAGTGTGAGAGCGAATCGCTCTTCCCGTTATGGATGCATTGCCGTGAGCTGGTGACGCAGTTTAGGTACATAAACTTCAACTGGGTCCCGAGGTCGCGGAATACGGAGGCAAACGATCTCGCACGAGATGGCGTCATGCTATAAGGATACGAGTGGAAGGAGCCGATGTCCGGATACATTTCATGGAGCCGGATGATTGGAGAGCCGATATCTTCAATTACTTGAAAGATCCGGCTCGGGGGGCACCTAAACGGATAAGGTACAAGGCCATGAAGTATGTCCTTATTGGAGATGACATGTTCTATAGGACCTTGGAAGGGTTACTTCTCAAATATTTGGGAACAGCCGAGGCAAATCGGCTCTTACACGAGGTACATGAAGGCGCCTGTGGAACTCATCAATCGGCTCATAAGATGAAGTGGTTGATCAGGCGATCGGGTTTTATTGGCCCACCATGCTTGAGGACTGTTTCAATTACTATAAAGGGTGTCAAGCCTGTCAGAAGTTTGGGAGCATTCAGATGGTACCCGCATCAGCAATGAACCCCATCATCAAGCCTTGGCCATTTCGATGATGGGGCATGGACATGATCGGCAAAATCCATCCTGCATCGAGCAAAGGCCACGAGTGGATCTTGGCCATTACATATTATTTCACTAAATGGGTGGAGGCCGTCCCTATGAAGTTTGTGGCATCGAAGGACGTTATCAGTTTCGTGAAAGAGCATGTCATTCACAGATTTGGGATTCCCCAGACCATCACGACCGATGGAGGTTCGGTTTTCGTTTCTCGCGAGTTCAGAGATTTCTGCGAGGGCATGGGAATTAAGTTGATCCGATCATCTCCATACTATGCTCAGGCAAATGGGCAGGCTGAAGCGTCCAACAAAAGCCTTATCAAGCTGATTAAGAGAAAAATCGACGAGTACCCTAGGCGTTGGCACGAGGTTTTGTCGGAGGCTTTATGGGCTTATCGCATGTCATGTCATGGGGCGGTAAAAACCTCGCCGTACCATCTGGTCTATGGACAAGAAGCCGTGTTACCCTGGGAGATCACGGCTGGGTCGAGACGTGTCACGTTTCAGAATGACTTAACAACTGAAGAGTATGCAGCCCTGATGAGTGATAGCGTTGAGGATCTGACGGAACTTAGACTTTGGTCACTTGAGAAAATTAAGGAGAACAAGGCCAAGGTAGCTCGTGCATATAATAAGAAGGTGAAGCCAAATGAGTTCCATGTTGGTGATCTGGTATGGGAAGCCGTGTTGCCGTTGGGGACTAAGGACAAGGCGTATGGTAAATGGTCTCCAAATTGGCACGGGCCGTACAGGGTTGACCAAGTTCTAAAGGGCAATGCATACATGCTCGAGCAGTTGGATGGTGTGAAGTTCCCAGTGGCCGTCAATGGCCAGCATCTCAAGAAATATTTCCCAAGTATGTGGGATGATGGGCAGTGAAATACGGGGGCCGATTTTAAATCGGCCGATAAAAAAATTTCATCAACTTGAGCAGTGGAATATGGGGGCCGATGTATGAAATCGGCCGATAAAAAAAATCTAAACAAAAGCATAGCCGTTGCACTGACCATCGACTTTAGAGCTGAAAAGCCGATGCGGAGCCATCGACTATAGAGGGACAACTGTTATTTCAGGTCACCATTCAATTTTACGGCCGATGTATGAAATCGATTGTGGGACTGGCCTTGCTGGCGTTTTGGGCAAAGACCGATGTATTGCCATCGGCTACTCGAGCAATGATTTATTTTGATAATCGGAAGAATTAAGCATGGAATCCTTCTTCATTAATTTAAAAAGGGGGATTTTTTACAAGGAGGAGCCGATTGCTCAGGAACGGAGGAACAAAAGGAGGACAGATTGCTACTACTAGTCCTATGCTAGTGGTCCCTACTCTAAGGACCGTCGCTGTCCTCGTCGTCGCCGTTGTAGCCGCCGCCGGTGCTGCTGCTGGCGAGCTCCTCGTCGCTACTGTCGTAGCCCTCAATAGGGGCTTCTTCTTCCTCATCATCGTCGTCTTCGTCGTCATCTGACCAGGCCCAGCCGCGGAAGCGCTTCGCCGGTGGCTCGTCGGAGGAGGTGTCGTCCTCCTCTTCCTCCTCGTCGGAGGAGGCGTCGTCCTCCTCGTCCTCCTCTTCTTCCTCTTCGTCGGAGGGGGTGAAGTTACCCCAGGAGAGGAGGTCATCCTCACTCTCCGCCTCCGAGTTCCCCGTCGATGAGGAACCGGAGGTCGTCTTCCCCATCGGTCGGGGGTAAATCACCATCCGACCCTACGAGGGCCTCGGGTGGGCCATTCGGCACGAAGTCGAAGTCCCACTCCGGCTCATCCCATTGGTTGTGCTCTGGCATCGGCTCACTTGAGGAAGAAGATTGGAAGGAGAGAGCCGATGCAGCAGAGGAGGAGGATGAGTCCATGGCGGAGGAGGGCTTTTCGGTGGCTAGTACTGAGCAAGGGGATGAAGAAGCGAGTTGCTTGATGCGGTTAAATAAAAGGGGATATAGTGGAGATTTAGTGCTGTGGCGGTTTCCGAGGACATGGTGCCGAATCTGTCAAATCCTGCAGAGAAGCTGAGAAGGCAAGGCATCATGATGAAAGATTCTGCGACGGTTCTGCTCTGCCACGACGTGACCCTACGAAGCAGAAAAAAACATAGTGGTTTTGAAATTATCATTGCCAAAACCAGGGGGGCATGTGTTATCACCAGAATTTAACCAAGTCTGGAGATGGGCCGTGATTAAATGGGCTTAGAAGATATGCATGGAAAATATTGCCGAACCGGCCTTGTACAAGAAGTTTGGGCAAGATTGCCCGTGTATCTGTAAATTATAGTAGGTTACGTGTCGGTTAGAATTAAGAGATAGAGTTTAGCTCGTACACGGTTGTGTTTATTCCCAAGTTAGAAAGTCTACGGACTATAAATATGTATCTAGGGTTATTGAGAAAGGAGGACGATCACGTTCACAACAAATCAATCTAGGCGCATCGCCACCCCTTGTTTCGAGGGTTTCTCCCGGGTAAGCAACATGCTGCCTAGATCGCATCTTGCGATCTAGGCAGTATCAGTTTATTCGTTGTTGGTGTTTCTCGTGCTGAAGCCTTTTTGATGGCGAGCAACACTCTTATCTTAGGTGTTTTGGGGTTGACGTCGATGTTTTCACGATGTACTTGTTTAGCTACGCTACCCCTTGATATCTAGCTGCCCTTACACCTATTTTAGATGTAAGGGCAGCATCTTGCTTGTTCTTTATTTAGTAGATCTAATCCGTTATAGTTGCTCCTTGTTCTTCAAGGATTGGTTTGATATCCGTATGGTTAGGCCTTATAAACGGGTTGAACGATCCGGTAGTGCGTGGGGTGTGGTTTATTAAGCTCTAGAGGGATTGTTCCGGGGATCAACTTCACGTTGGTTTTTAGGCCTCTTTAGGGCTGGTTTTCCATCATCTTACGTATCTGCTAGGCTCAATTACGCATAGGATGTTCCGATTATACGGTGAAAACCCTAGACTATCGTAGATTAGTTTAGCTTGATATTGATAAAGCATGATCCCCATGTCATTATAAATCTAACCTGAACCATGGGGCAATCGGCTCTTTGAGCCGATCCACAGAACAACTTAAGAGCCGATCGGGGCTCGTATTTAATGTTTACGTGTTTGCCATGCAGGAAACTAGTCGAAGCAATCCATCACCTTCCTGATCAGGTATAGGTCAGGTGGCACGCCCCCGTAAGCACCAGGACGTGTGCCAGAAGGCATTGCGGGCCTTCGCCCGAGGGACCAGGGTCCACCGCAATCCTGGGAGCCTCCCGGCTCTACGGTGTTGCCCGTCGATACTCGCCGGTGGGTTTTTGACCGCAACAGTTAGATATGAAACCCAACAGAAAAAGGGAGCAAAACAAGGAGAAAAGAAGAAGAAAAAAAAAAGAAATTAAGGTTCCGGCACATGGATCGCTGATCTTCATCTGCCTTGAGAAATTTTAACTTTATTATATAAGCATATATGGCGAGGATCAAAAATAACATTGAATTGAATTTTCAGTTTCTCTTTTAATAATAGGAAAACTTGTGATCTGCGGACACTGAGCCGGATCCTCATGTCCGCGCAAGCCTCAAAACACCGTGCATTTGTGCTTGTTCTCCAGTTTCTGTACAAATGGTTTTTTCTTGTATGGAGAAGTTATCGCACACCATTGAGTCGGCAATATGAAGATGTTTGGATAGATCATTTCTCAAAAATCCTTAACTATACAACAGAGTGCCGGCATACATAATAAGGGTCCCTTTGACTGAAATGATTTGCATAGAACAATTGGAGGATTCAAATCCGTAGGGCATTTTTTTTCCACGTTGGTTGTTTTGATTTTTGTGATTAAATCCCATAGAATTTTTTCCTAGTCATTTGCGCTAAATTTAAGAAAAACTAACATCCACTTAAATCTCTTTCTCAGAGTCCTTTGATTTTCCTACAATGACATTACATAAATTTTGATGCATATGAAATCCTGTAAAATTAGAATGAACATGACGACATGGCAATACTACGTTTTCCTAAGTCTGTATTTCTTCTATCTGCGTGGGTGGAACTGCTGCGGCATCGGTGTATTTGAGGCGGAGGAGAAAATATCTGGGCATCGAAGACGGTGGGGAGAAATAGGCCACGAGCCACAGAACGTGCTGGGCTCTCCATGTCGTTTCCTTGCACCACGATGTGCAACGACAACCCTAACTCCTTCCTCCCCCGACACGCGCATAGGTCCCGAGGAACCCTAGCGCTACCGCCACCATCTCCACCCCGCCGGCCGATGGCACCCCCAACTCCACTCCGCTGTTATCCTCCTCCTCCTCATGTCGCCCCTCGAAGTTGTCCCTTTCTCTCTCCCCCCTCCCCCCCGAGCTCGTGCACGCCAGCACAAGGTCCGACCGCTGTGTTCTTGACCTCCCCCTACCCCAATCTCCTCAAGCAGCAGTTTCCCGCTAAAAAAAAGGTTTGTTACTCGTACTACCTTTGTTTGGGATTATAAGGCCCACATGCATATATAGATCATCAATTTGACCAACATAACATGAGTTTTACAAAACAACAATCATATCATTAGACAGTAGAACATCTAAACTTTATAACAATATACACTATATTTTAAAATATATTCTTTCTATTATGTTCCCTAAATTTACAACTTGGGGACATATGCCAGCCTCATAATTCTGAACGGAGGGAGTAATTGATTAGATTAGTTGGGCCGTCAGCAGCTCAAAATGTTTAGCCCGAAAAAGCCCAAGAGAATATCCACCTCAGCAAAGTAATAATAAAGGAGAAAGAGAACCGACCGGGGGGACAGCCGCCGCGCGGAACCTGATTCGGGAAAGCCAAGCTTGTTTCACTGCGCGGCGGCGGCGGCTCGGGCTCCGGGGATTCGCCGGAGATGGCCGGCGAGGGAAGCAGCGGCGGAGGGCGAAGCACGGACCCGCTGGAGGGCGTGCGAGCCATCGTGCTGAAGCCGTCTGAGTCCCTGGACGAGTCGCGGTTCACGATGATCGCCGGCGCCGGCCTCGGCCTTGACGGGCTGCTCGGGTCGCTCGCCTCCACGGGGTCCGTGGCGTCCTACCTTGGCGACGCCACCGACGTCGTCAATCAGATGGTACGTGCGGTGCGCCACCCGCGAACCTCAGTCGCGATAGATATCCGTTTGAGCGTGGGATTAGTCGTAGTTTGTAAGTGGACATTTAGCTTGCAAGCCGAGGTGAAGTAGATAATTTCATCCGGTATATTTCTTCTGCGCGTGGGTAGTTGGATTAGTTGCGAGATGAAGCTGATGACACTACGGGTGTGTTTGGTAGCCTGTGCCATCTCAGAATAACTATCTCACCTCACACATGGTGACCTCATACATGCCCAACTGAGATTTGCTCTTTGTTTGGTAGCCTGTATCAGTTGAGAGATGGTGAGTTCAGATATTGTTTGGCATAGGTTGTATTGGTTGAGACGTGATGGGTCAATTTTTTTACACAAAGGTCCTTCAGCAGGAAAACGAAAAGCAATCGGGTCCTTTGTTCTTCCTAGAGGTGCGTCCTGCCCGATACGGGTCGACATGGCGGCGCGTTCTGGCCGAGCGCGGCGTCCCGACGGCGCGTTCTGGCCGGCGTACTGGCGGCGCATCGAGGCGGCGTCCTGGCGGCGCGTCCTGGTGGCGCTCGAGGCGGCGTCCTGGCGGTTGGCGGCGTATGCGGCGGTTGGCGGCGTACTGGCGGTTGGCGGCCAGTCGAGGCGGCGTACTGGCGGCCCTTGGTCCTGCTCCTGCTGGCCCGACGGGAGAGGAGGAAGGGAGGAAGGCGGCGGCGTGGTTCCGTGCTCCTGCTCGGCCGACGGGAGAGGAGGAGGCTGGGGCGTGGGAGGAAGATGGCCTGCGGGAGAGGAGGATGAGGGAAAATGAGTGAAAGAGAGAGGTGGGGGTGAGGGTCGGGGGTCCGCCGGGAGAGTGCTACAGTATTTTGCGGGATGTAGTCAGCCTGGTCGAGTTGCGAAGCTCGATTCGAGCTTCACAACCCAGCCTAGCTGAGAGGCTGTTTTCGCACGAGTTCGGCAGTGTTGAGATGGACCGACCCAGGCTAACAAACAACAAATAGTTGGCTGGGCTAGGTTGAGATGAGAATATCTGAGTTCGTCCGGGCTACCAAACACACCCTACGGGAACCAGTCAAGGTGCCGACGGCCAGATCCTGTGCCGACGGCAAAATATCGGGACCGTCGGCATAGGACTCGTTCTGGCCAGACCAGCCGGTCAGCCATCGTATCGTGTTTTCCCCCAAAATGTTGAACTTCGAACCCTGTGTCTTCTGGCATACGCAATGTAGTCAAGATGGGATCGGTCCGGGTCAACCCGTCGGGCCACTGGCCCGACCCAAAATTTCGAGGCCGTTGGGTCGGCTGGGTCGGCCTCGTTTAGAAATCGGTCCAACAGGGCCGGCACCTGTTGACCCGTTGGTTCCCTGTGGTCGACCCAATCTTGGACGCCCTAGTCGCCGCCCCGAGGCCCCGACCCCTCTCTACGGCGGCGCCATCCCGTCGGGCCACGGTTCCATCTCTGCTGCGGCGGCGCTGTCCCCGGCTCCTCCCTCTTGGCTCCTCCTCACCGTCCAGGACGTCCAGCTCGCCATCGTCCTCACCGTCCCTCTCGCCTTCCATCTCATCGCCGTCGTCGTCTCTCTCGACCCTCCAACTCATCGTCCTTCTCACCGGCCCTCTCACCCGTCCAGCTCCTTCTCCGTCTTGTGCTGCTCTGGTGACCTTCCCCTTCCACTAGCCGCTGCTGCGCTGCAAAGCACAGGTGAGAATTTCCCCCACATGCCCCGTCTCTTGGTTGTGGCTGATGTGCTTCTTGATTCAGCTTAGTAGATCATGGTTGGCCTGAAATTGTTCAGTTGTATTTTCTTTTTTTAGTATGAATATGACATAGAAGTTGTTCTCTAGTAGCATTGTAAACTGCAGTGTACTAGCTTCCAATGAGTTAATCATGCCTCCTCTCGGTTAAGATGGCAAAGCTCATGTAGATTTGCTGGGCATGTATTTATACTGACGATACTTATATGTGTAATTTTTACTGGACTCTTCCAACTTGTCCTGCAATTAGTCACAGGTCCTGCAAATAACCATTATAATTGTTACCGTCTAGTACTATTTGTCTAAATGCATGAACACCTGAAAGTGCAAAGCAGATTTGTCTAAGTACATGTACCGTATACTGATGTTACCTCCTACATACTTGCTCTGTAATGTTCCTATATTTCCCTCTGATCAGAAACATGGAATTGGAAGAAGGGAATCCTGAAGCTCAACAAAGTGGTACCTCAATATTGATATCTGGTGCAACAAGGACTGGGCCTGTGCTGTCTCCTTCTTTGATAAACCGCTCTAGAGCTTATGTTGGTGAGCGTTTTGTCAATCTTTCTTTTATACGGATGCAACTTAAGAGTTGATTAGTTCTTATGTAACTGCAATGTTAACTCTTTAATCTTTTTTTAGCGGCTTGGTCTGCACGTGATACTCAAATGGATGATTTGGAAGAAGATGATGCCGACGAACAAGATGTCGACTATGAAGAAGAGGAAGAAGAAGAGGGTGATGATGATGATGAAGACGAAGCAGAGGAAGATTTTGCTGATGAAGAGGAAGGAGATGAGGATGTTGACATGGGAACATTTTCTGAACAGGGAAGAAAATTTTTGTCCAAAGTCTGGAGAGAATATGAGCCTAAGCGTGTTGATGGGATAGTGATAGCTGCTGAGTGCAAACATTGTGCAAGGAATATTTGTGCTGAGCGTAAACATGGAACAAGTTCACTGCGCAAACATTTGAAGAGGTGCAAGGAAAGAAAGAAGGTTCTTCGAGTTTCTGGCCAGTTGAGTGCTTCCATCATGAGCCCTGATGGAGTTTCAATAGGGCATTGGACATTTGATCAGGCATTGGCACGTAGAGAGCTCATGAGGATGATAGTGTTGCATGAATTGGCATTCTCACTGGTGGAGTATTCTATGAAGCCACGAATGTGGTATCAGGCACAAAGTACCCTACTGCTAACTTGTATTTCCATGAAATTTGGAAAGTGAAGCACACATTGGAGCACCAACATTATGAAGAGAACAGTAAGTTTGGTGATGTGGTCATGTACATGAAGAGAAAGCTAAAGAGGTACTGGAAGCTGTCATGGTTAAACCTTTGCATTCCTGTGATTTTGGATCCACAGTTCAAGCTGAGATACATTAAATATCGATTTCGCTCGGAATTTGGTGATGAAGCTGAAGCAATGATTGCTAAAGTAGAAAATTTGTTTCAAGAGATGTTCAAGGAATACCTTCAATTGAATGGTTCTAATTCAAACCCCATGACTCAAGGAGGTGATGATGAAGTAGTTGTAAGTGATGACCCCATGGCTGACTGGGACAACCATATCATCGAAAGTGCTCAATCAACAAATGTGGATTCTTCAGAACTTGATTCATACTTGTCAAAGGTTCCCATCCGTCGAACCGATCATTTCGATATCCTTTCTTGGTGGAAGACAAATTCAGCTGAATACCCAACGTTGAGTCGTATGGCAGCAGATATCTTGGCGGCCCCTGCCTCTACGGTGGCATCTGAGTCGGCTTTTAGCACAGGAAAAAGAGTACTACCAGATTTTCGAAGTCGAATGACTCCTAAAACAGCTGAAGCGCTTGTTTGCCTACAAGACTGGGATAAGAGCCACAGGTAAAGCTATAAGACAGAAGCTCTTTTTTGTTCTAATTAATGATTAAAGTTTACAAAATCATCAAATGACCATTTTTTCTGCAGCTAATACTGAGCGTAGCATGGCTTCAGTTCATGACATAATAACGGAGTTGGAAGGTATTTGACATGTCCCTGTATTGGTTTTCTCTTCACTGCTGCAACATACTTTATCTCTGTACTTGACTGTTTTTTGATAATTGCAGATGATGATGACAGTAATCTTCAAGTCTTTCCGCAAACCCGTGGGAACAATGGGCAGTAGCTTCTCCAAGACAATCTAGAATGTAAGAAATTCAAGTTGCCTAATTTTTGATCCATTCTTAAAATCAGTTGCACGACCCAACCAGTCTATTTTCTATTTTCTGTTTGAACCTGACATCACAGATTCATATTTCTTGATTTCTCTCTGAACTCTGAAGTTTACTTCGACGACTGAGGTAGATAGATTGATTTTAATTTAGTAATTCATGTAATTCGACCAAAGTTTAGGTAGATAGATTTTATTTGCTAGTATATCTATTTTGTTGTCTCATCTCTCTCTCTCTCTGAACTCTGAAGTTTACTTTGATGACTGAGGTAATATATATAGCTATGTTGTCGTACTTAATCGAATCTGAGCCTCAACTGGACATTACTTTGCGTTCCCTAGTTGGTTAATAGTTGATCTAAAACAAGTTGATCATCCTTTCCCTATCTGCTGATGACATATCTTGTACCAGGCATACTGAATGTCATGTCTTGCTTCTTATGTTATTAATTCCTTGTTTGGTAGTAAAAATATTCTTCTCGATGTTTACTGAAGTTTTCTTTACCATTTCCTGATGAGTACAGATGACAAGTATTGAAGCATGTGGGAGAGCGGATGGTAACCTTCACCTGATGATGAAGCATTCACATGAGGAACTGAGAGTTAACAATGAATAAATGTAGTCACAACTTAGACGGAAGAAATTTGTTGTGTTGTGTTGTGATGATGTGACTTTGCTATCAGGTTCTAGATTGATGCCGTGAGTTTGCTGTGTGCTATATATATCTTTCCTCCGTCCCCAGCATTTTGTCATATCCAGAATCAAAATCTGAAGAAGTAGATTTCATCATGTTAGTAACATGTAACCACTATTTTTTGGCTCGCTTGTAATTTATTTATATTATATTATCATCTCTGGTTAGCTAGCAGTTTGCTTCATAGTAATTTATTTGGACAATGTTATTTGTATAAATAAAAGCTTATGCATCGTATTTGTACATCAAGAAATACTGCACTGGATGTTCTCACTTCTCAGCAAGCTGTCCATCAGACTTTTCAGCAAAAAACATCAGCAAACGAGTGAAGCAGACAAGCAGGTGAGCGTTTACAATGACGGAACATCAGCGAATTGGCGCGCGTGGACTGGCCGTTTGGGTCGGCCTTGATGACCCAATGGGTCAATGGGGCCAGGACCTTTCTCTGAAATGGGCCGACCCACGGCTCCCCTTATTGGCCTTGGGGCCACGGGGCCAGGTCCGGGGCCAGGTCCGGGCCGACCCAATCCCATCTTGACAATGTAGTCCGGTTTTTAGTTCAACATCACATGGTAAATACTCCCAACTTTGTATCGTGTATATCTTTATAAGAATCTATCTAGTAGAAGTATGCCTAGTCGTATAGAGACATTATTTTCCAGTTCACTAACTTCACTGAGTACATAGCCATTGATACTAATTTCCTTACCCATTATTTTCCCACAAGAATGTGTTCTTGAGGTTGATGTCATTGGTGCGACTGCTGGGGGTATAGAGGAAGACCTCAGCCTCGCACCAACGAACTGAGGCAAATTTTCTTTACCTGGGGCACTGCTGCGTTCAAAAGGACTTAATCGGATAGGAAGTCGGTTGGTGCCCAATGATAACTATTGCAAGTTTGATAACTGGATCTGATAGGATCTGTTATCCTACTAGGCCGGTTACGTAGATTATAGGATTGCAAGTGTGCTGGACGAGGGAGAGGAAGACGGCGCCGGCGGCTGGCCGCCGTCGCGAGGTTGGAGGAAGGTGGCGCAGAGCGGCGGCTAGGGCAGGGAAGACCGACTCCTCAAGGAGTCGTCAATAACGATATGTACGATCTGTTTATTGCTTGCTTTCTCACGTACGTTTACAGCAGTATAAATAAGCTAATGAAAAGATAAATGGGCTAAGTCCCTAATTTAGGCCCACTAATGGGCTTCCTCCTGCTATAGGTCAAACCGGTCATAACATCTCTCCCCGCCTTCTCAAACAGCTCGTCCTCGAGCTGGATAGCTGGAAACTGCTGGCGGAACTCATCCCGGAACGGCGTCGGCCTTGGAGACGGACGAGTCAGCCAGCCCAGCTGCGACGACATCAGCCGCAACGTCGTCTACGGTCTCCAAGTAGAACATGCGTGGACAAACATGGCCCGGTACATAGAGCTCGTCGCAGTTGAAGCACAACCCTTTACGACGACGCTCGAGCTGTTCGGCCGTGGTCAGCCGACGGAAAGGCCGCGTCGCGGCTGGATCGGAGTGCCCCGCATGAGTCACGGGCTCACGGCTGTGAGCGCCTGGCCTGGTGGTGTCGGTGGAGGGCAGGTGACAAGGTATTAACTTGTCAATGCATACAAGTAGTAGACTAGGGTTTCGTTGGATGTAGAGGGCAAGTAGATCTCGAAGGTTTCAGCCGAAAAGTACTCGACAATGTAAGAACTAGGGTTTGTGAGACAATGATTCAATTTCTTTCTTTGTCCCTCGGCTCCCCCTTATATAGGAGGTGGAGCCGAGGGTTTCATAACATACAAGTTTACAGAGTCCGTAAAAACGCCTTAGCTGTGCCACGTTTCAGGGGTTTTTCTCGGGAACCCCTGTCTTCTTATCATTGATCATGTACGCTCCTCCTTCGATGACTTCCGTGACGATGTAAGGGCCAAGCCATGGCGATTCGAGTTTTTCGGTATGTTCTTGATTGAGTCGCAGAACCAGGTCTCCAACTTGAAAGGATCTTGGTCGCAAACGTCGACTGTGGTAGTTTTTCAGGTCCTGCTGATATTTAGTTACCCTTGACAATACTTTGTCTCGAGCTTCGTCGAGTGCGTCAACGTCGTCTTCCAATGCTCTCCTGGAAACTTCTTCATTGTACTCCGTGACTCTAGGAGAGTCGTGCTCTATTTGTACCAGCAGTACTGCCTCTGCTCCATGGACTAGGAAAAACGGAGTCTCCTGTGTCGCTGTATTTGGTGTTGTTCGGATGCTCCATAACACACTCGGCAGCTCCTCTGGCCAAGTATGTCGAGCTTTTTCCAGTGGTCCTAACAAACGCTTCTTGATGCCATTGCAGATGATACCATTGGCTTTCTCGACTTGGCCGTTGGTTTGAGGGTGTGCAACTGACGCAAAGTGCAATTTGATGCCTATCTCTGCGCAGTATGCCTTGAATTCCTTGGATGTGAAGTTACTGCCATTGTCCGTGACGATGCTATGAGGTACTCCAAACCGAAAAACCATGCTCTTCACGAACTTTATTGCTGACGCCGCATCTGGTGAATTTATCGGCTTCACTTCTATCCATTTGGTGAATTTGTCGACAGCGACGAGCATGTACTCGTATCCACCTGGCGAAGCTTTGTGCAATTTTCCTACCATATCAAGACCCCACTGAGCAAAGGGCCACGATAAAGGTATTGGCATCAATTCCGCTGCTGGAGAGTGAGGTTTTGCGGCAAATCTCTGACACGCATCACAAGTTCGCACTATCTCTTTTGCGTCCTCAATTGCTGTCAACTAGTAAAATCTGGCTCGAAAAACCTTGGCTGCAATAGCTCGACTGCTTGCGTGGTGACCACATATTCCTTCGTGTACATCCTTCAGGATTGTCCTTCCTTCTTCGGGTGTAACGCACCTTTGCAACACACCCGAGATACTTCGCTTGTACAATTCCCCTTTGACCACCGTGAAAGCTTTGGATCGTCTAATAACTCGCCTTGCTTCGACTGGATCGTCGGGTATTGTTTTCTTTAGGATGTATGATATGTACGCCTACATCCATGGAATTTGTACCATTAGTACTAGATCCTGTTCCTCTTCTTTGTCCAATGTTTCTTTCGCAGCCCCCGAGGGTTTCTCATCCTTCTCCTTCTTTGTTGATTTCTTCGGCCTCGTTGATCTCTCTGTTATCTCCTCCCAGAACACGCCCGGAGGAATCGCGAGACACTGCGACCCGATGTTTGCAAGAACATCGGCTTCGTCATTGCTGAGCCTGCTGATGTGGTTTACTTCGCATCCATCAAATAGTTTCTCGAGCTCGTTATATACCTCTTTGTATGCCACCATGCTATCATTGGTTCATGACTTGCTGAGCCACCAATTGTGAGTCGCAAAGATTTTTAGTCCAGTTGCGCCGCAAGCTTTCGCCATCTTCATCCCGTGTATAAGAGCTTCGTATTCTGCCTCATTGTTAGACGCGTTTGGGAACGTCATCCGTAAGACATATTTTAGTTTGTCACCTTCAGGTGATATGAGTATCACACCTGCTCCAGCTCCCTCTAATCGCTTATATAGGAGTCCGCGGATAACTCAAAGGATATGTCGCTGAAGATCTTGGCGAGTTTCTCGCTTGCCTTGGTGTCGATGAAGCGTGGCGATGAAGTCTCCTCGTCGCCTGACTCGATGGATGATGATGAGCTTGAAAATCGGGATCGACCGCCGATAATCCCGACGAGATCGGAACTTCGAGACGATACGTTCCTTCTTTCTCGACGCGGAAGTGGTACTTTCCGAACGTCATCTCCATGGGCTCCTCCAGATACGCATATGCATCCAAACGGGAGGGCGGGTGAGGAACAAAATCAACAAGACCAGTTTCGATCTGTTTACCTCTGTCCATGATGTTGCTTGCTATCGACGAAGTCGACGATCTTGAACGTGCCATCGAGATCAGCTCGTTGTCGCCTCTAAATCCCACAGACGGCGCCAATTGACAAGGTATTAACTTTTCAATGCCTACAAGTAGTAGACTAGGGTTTCGTTGGATGTAGAGGGCAAGTAGATCTCGAAGGTTTCAGCCGAAAAGTACTCGACAATGTAAGAATTAGGGTTTGTGAGACAATGATTCGATTTCTTTCTTTGTCCCTCGAATCCCCCTTATATAGGAGGTGGAGCCGAGGGTTTCATAACATACAAGTTTACAGAGTCCGGGAGGGTTTCTAACCCGTCCCGCAAGATTACGAATAATGCTTCCTATTACAATTCTAACTTTCCTTAACAGTATCTTGGGCTTCCGAATCTTCTTATTCTTCGGGTCGTGGGCCTTTAGTAAACCCTGGGTATCTTCTTCGGCAGGCCCATTGGGGCAGCCGGATGAACGTTGCTGGCCGGGAATTCCTGCTGCATTTCCCGCGCGCTGCTCGAAGGCGCGGGCGTAGTACATGGCCGACTGCAGGTCCTGGGGATCCCGCATCTCCACGTCGACGCGAATGTGGTCCGGCAGTCCGCCAATGAAGAGTTCGGCGCGCTGGCGAGCCGTCACGCCAGGCGCATGGCATGCCAACGTCTGGAAGCGATCGGCGAAGTCCTGGACCGAGGAGGTGAAGGGAAGGCGGCTGAGCTCGGCCAGCCGGCTCCCGCGTATCGGGGGCCCGAACCGGAGGAGGCAAAGGTCGCGGAAACGCTCCCACGGAGGCATCTCGCCCTCGTCCTGCTCGAGGGCGTAGTACCACGTCTGGGCGGCGCCGCAGAGGTGGTAGGAGGCAATCCACGTGCGGTCGGACGCCAGTGTCCGCTGCCCCCTGAAAAACTGGTCGCACTGGTTGAGCTAGTCCAGGGGATCGACGGTGCCGTCGTAGGTGGCGAACTCCAGCTTGGTGAAGCGGGGCGGATGCTGGCCGTGCGGGGCGACGGCGACGGCTCCCTCGTGACGACTCATCGCGGCGGGGGGCGAGTAGTTGGGCACCATGGGTCCGTCGGCTGGAGCACGGTCGGCTGGGCGGGCGCGGTCGTATATACTGGCGTGGTGAGCCAGGTCGGGAGTTGGGACGGCGAGGGCGGGAACCTGATCTGAGTGATCGAGACCCCCTGGTAGGAGGCGGCGGTCGACGGCGAGGGCGCGGGGGCCGCGGGCCGCGGCGGTGGTGGCGGCGCGGTGGCCGCCTGGCTCAGCGGGGGCGGCGCGTAGGGGCCCTGGAGGTACGTACATAGGTTCGCGACCGCCAGGGAGAGATCGCGGATAGCCGTCGACATCTCTGCCGGAGAGAGGACGGGGGACGGGTCGGTGACCGGCGCCGACTGACCAGCGGCGGGCGCGGCGGTGGTTCCCGGTGGCGCCGCCATGGAGATGGGCGGCGGCCCGGTGGTGGCGGCGATGGAGGGAGAGAGAGGGAGGGTGAGGGAGGGAGGGAGAGGGAGGGGGAGGGAGAGAGGGAGAGGGAGAGAGGGAGAGAGGGGGAGAGAGGGAGGGAGGGAGGGAGGGAGGGAGGGAGAGAGAGAGAGAGAGAGAGAGAGGGAGCGCGGGGGGGGGGAGGGGGAGCGGGAGAGGGAGCGGGGAGGGGGAGAGTGGGAGAGGGAGAGGAAGGGAGAGAGAGAGGGAGGGAGAGAGGGAGGGAGAGAGGGAGAGAGGGAGAGGGAGAGAGAGGGAGAGGGAGCGAGAGAGAGAGAGGGAGACGGAGAGGGGGGAGTGGGAGGGGAGGGAGAGAGAGGGAGAGGGAGAGAGAGAGAGAGAGGGGGGTACGCCGAGGATACAAAGTGCTGCTGGCTTGCTGGTTGCTGCCTCCCATCGGCTGCTTGCTGCAGTCGCAAATTTTGATGTTCTATGGATACAAGCTATTTAATGTTCCAAACGCAAAATTTGTGGATTCTGGATCACGAGAACTCTTTATTTTAATCTGTATCTTTTTACCGGTAATAGGAATTGATATTTATCCAGATTTTGTTCTCTCCCTATCCATTGACAGGGTGGAGGCTCTCGTATCCAATTATTATCCTAAATAGGTTTTTTACCAGTCCGGTCTATTAATGAGGAAGTCTAATTAGATCTATCTTGAATTTTTGAGAACGCTTTGATGAGGCGTTCAAGGGGTTCTCAAATAAAACATAAAGGGTTTTCTTTTATCTAATCATTTAGATGTTAATATAAACGAACCATAACTATGTAAGAGTGTGGATTTGGTGTTCAGGGGGGTACGTGCGCACCCCCTGGCAACCACACATTTTGCGTTGAGATTCGGTTACAATTAGGGAGGCAGCTGTCCGATTGCTAGTTAAATACACCCTAATCTAAACAGCACGTGGCTAGCAGGGACCCACGTCCCAATTATTGATCCCGGGAATGATTAGTTCCATGTTTTGGCGCCATGATTCTTGGAAGGGAATCTCTTCCCGCGAAATTTTTGGCGCCAGCCGGATGTTGGGGCGCGTAACTAGGTAAGGAGATCCTTATCTTTAGATTGGTTTGCCACTTGCCCTAAAGCTGCTGCTTTCGTTTATAAATATGTAGGTGCAAGAGAAGCTTTGGGCTGAAATAAAATACAGATCATAGAAGCAATGGCTGCCCTCAACGCCGGAGCTCCAGGAGCAGGCCGTGGAGATATCGTGAATGCTGTAGCTGCTAGGACTGCGGTGGTGTCATCTGCGGATAGGAGGCTTAGCTTGCATGGCGTAGTCGCCGTCGTGGGAACTATGCAGCCGGCCATGGGAGTTGGTGTGGTTGCTGAGCTTTTTGCAGCTCGTTTTGGCGAGCCGCCGTCGAGGGTTGAGGCGACGGTTCATGCCCTGGTGAGTTCCTACTGTATTTTGCAGATCCTGCTACAAGACGGGCTGCTCTAGCTGTCCAGGGGCCGGTTGTTATGGGCGGTGCATCATTCTTGCTCACGCCGTGGGATCGTCTTCGTGGAGCAATGCCTGCTATTCTGCCTTACAAGGTACGGGTATGCATTGAAGGAGTCCCGGAGCACGCTCGTGACACCACCTCCGTTGCCCCGATTTTCGCTGGTTCAGCGCTAATCGACGGCGTCGACGAGATGGTGCAATGTGATCAGGAGACAGCCTGCTTCTGCCTCTGGATTTGGATGGAAAATGTACACAGATTGGCTATCAGGGGTGTCCTTAAGCTGGAGGAGCCTGTGGAGATTGAATCCCCTCTGGTTCACTATCCTGAACTGGGTATATACGCCGATATACCTTCGAGGTCGGGGCCTGTTTCTGTTTTCGAGCATGAAGTGCTTATCCATCTGGACAAGGTTGTTGAGCACAAGACTAGCAATGAAGGAACACCAGACAGCCATAGGAGCTACCACAGTGATGTAAGCGGCATACCGTCTGAAACCTCTTCCGGTTCTGATGGTGTGGTTACCTGGTCGTACCGTTGGACCTTAGGTCAGGAAGACTGATACCATATCAGTCTAAGTGTAAGGAGTGCTGTAATAAGTATGTTTCTGTAAGGAGTTTAAGTGCAATAAAAAAATGTTGTTCATCTTTGGTACTTGATAGACATATTTGTAGAATTGAAATGTTTGTTAGAAAATTGGTATTCAGATCAAAATTAATTGTTTTCAAAAAAATTCTAATGTGAGAGGATTCAAAATAAACCTCGGATTGGTACAATCGGAACAGAGAGTTTTAGTCTATTGGCCAGTGAGATTGACGATCACATATATATCAGTTTTTTTCATGTACAATTGTTTTCTGATAAACATAATTTAAAAATATGTTTGCCCCACGTGTTGCGATAAACAGCATTATAATCCACCTCGCCAATGATGTCTTACAGGAGTCGAACAGAGAAAATGTTTGCCTGGTGAGGCAGCATTGTTTCCTCATGGACAACTACCATTTATTATTTTTGTTGCCAAAGATTGTCAGTAGGGTGGACCGTGTGGTTGAGTCGACTCGTGTTATCGGATACATTCAACAATGATATATTGTACAACGACGAGGGGCAACAAATTATTATATTATTAGGAAACTCAGTACATACATGATGGGCCGATTACACCAATATTTAGCTAATTTTTCTGCCATAGTTATGACATTCTGGAGGTTCGGTTAATTAGGATGACCATAGCAGCAACTGCAAGCAGTATGAGTATAACAAGCAGAAATTGTGTTTCACGAATGGCTCGACTAATGTGCTCTAAGCTTCCACCATTCAGACGGTGCAGAAGAATAGCCCTTTTAATTCCTGGGACAGCAACCACATGTAGACTCCGTATTCATGCTCGCTCTTGATGAAATTGCATGACCGATCGGTCGGTGACGGAATCTGCATGATGATTGGGAGAAAATTAGCTATGCAAGTAGTAGATCCATAAAAAGAATAAGAGATTAGGCTTGAGAAGGGCAAGAACAAAAACGAAATGGAAGGTAGGTAGATTGGCAGCGTGAGCTTACGGTAGTGAAAGGGCACTTGTAAAATCTTTGTCGTAGTGTAGCCGGAGCGAGAGAGACGAATGTATGGATCTTAACTCGACGGCATTCAGGGCAAGTAATTACGGGGTAGGAAGGAGGTGGGATTCTATGGTTGGCGTTATCGGTCTGGGAATTCATTCTTGTTGGGTAGAAGATTGGATCAGAGAGGGAGCCTATATGATCTATGTGAGAGGTACGGTTCTAGAGTATGGGGTGTAAATAAAAACCTAGATTCCTTATAAATATATTGCTAAAGAGTGAGGGGATAAGAAGGAATCTGTAGGAACACTATGGGAAGCGCGTGTGGGTTGCAACACTATGGGAATCGTGCATGCTCAGAAATGTGGTGGGGGCTTTTGATTTGACATTGTTTTTGCTGACTTTTGACATTGCCTGGCAGTACATGAAGTGCTAATCTATATTCTACTACCCACTTGCAGAACAGCTGTACAAAAAGGTTATAGAAAAATTGCGCTGTGTACTGTTTATCATCTTCAACCTCTGGATCGAGCTAGCTGTAGCCAGTGTTTATGTTATGCTGCATTCGGTGGATCTGTGTGCAAATGGGTAATGGCATGTTTTTTTTTTTTGAGATCAATAGGCTGCATATATTAGGCACACTCCGATGCCAAAAGAGTCACAATACATCCTGGCGGGGAACCCAGCCATGAATTACACAAATTATTACTACAGCCTAATTTAGCTAAGCAATGCGCCACTCCGTTACCAGCTCGACGCACATGATTGACCGAGTGATCCTCGAAGCCATTAAGCAGAGTTTTTATTTCCTCCAGAACCGGACCGTATAGAGACCGATCCAACTCCCTACTCCTAAGCTTTGATACCACACTCAGTGAGTCTGTCTCCAAGCACACTTTTGCCACTCCCATATTCCTTGCTAGCACCAGCGCCTTCTTGCATGCCGCCACTTCCGCGCCCTCAAGATCCGCAACAGAGGTCAAAAAATGGCTAGCTCCTGCCAAGAACTGACCATGGTGGTCCCTAAGAACCACACCGCACCCTCCATTACCCCTCTCCGATAAGAACGCTCCGTCAGCATTGACTTTGTGCCACCCCTCCGCTGGTACTTGCCACCCTTCGGTCGGCTTTACTGGTTTTGGAACCTGTAGGGGTTTTAGTCCTGCCCACTCGTCCACCAAGAAAATTACCCGCCGGGCAACATCCAGAGGATCTATGATCGGCGTCCCATCCCTCGTCTCATTCCTTGCTAGCCAGAGCTGATACAAGGCCATCACTGCCAAGGCGAGCTCCTTATCATGCAGTTTGCCCAACCAATCCAGACACCAACCACGCAGCTCCCTCGGTGTGTGCACATGGGAGGGAGGGGCAGCCAGCGCGAGGCCCGTTTCTTCTCTCAGCAGGCTCCAAAAACGAGCAGAATGAGGGCATCTCCAAAACCTGTGCATAAGAGACTCCTCCCGATTACACACAGCACACAATATCCCTTGCTTGATGTTCCTACGCTGCAGCTCGTCGCCTACAGCAAGCCCATTCTCCATTAGCCTCCACACATGAACTTTAGCTTTCCCCGGTACATCAGCCGCCCATAGAGCCAACCAGCCCCTATGTTGGTCACACGATGATGAGGAGGTCGCCTTATCTCTCTGGCTCCGCTTCAGTTGCATCTTGAGATGGTAGGCTGACTTTACCGAAAATAACCCGTTTTTGGTGTAGTTCCATGCAGAATAATCACTGGTGCCAGCACGACCCACGGGTATCTTCACAATGTCAGTCACATCCGCCTCATAGAAGCACTCATTTAGCTTCGCCAAATTCCACCCTCTACCATCAGGGAGGAGAAGATCAGCCACCTTGGCCACCTCAGAATTTGGTCTAAGCCCCAGTGGGCGTTTTAGACCAGTGCGAGGGATCCAATTATCCTTCCAAACATCTATATCTTCCCCATCTCCAACTCTCATGATCAGACCATCTGCTAGGAGTTCTCTGCCATGCAATATGCTTCTCCACGTGAAAGAGGCAGCCTTAGGACAGCTTGCCGACATAAAGCATCCATTCTTGAAATATCTGGCCCGAAGCACTCTAGAGCACATGGATTCTGGGTTCGTCTGAAGCCGCCACGCTTGCTTAGCCAGTAGCGCCTGATTGAATACAGCGAAATTCCTAAAACCCATCCCGCCTCCCCTCTTCGGCACACTCATACGATCCCAGCTGATCCAGTGCACCTTCCGCTGCCCGTCCGCCGCGCCCCACCAAAAACGTGCAGCAATAGATTGTAGTTGATTGCACATTTTATTGGAGAGGCGAAAGCAGCCCATCGGGTATGTCGGGACCGCCTGCAAAACTGATTTTATAAGCGTTTCCTTTCCCTCCATTGATAAACCCTGCCCTTTCCATCCATGCACCTTATTCCATGAACGATCCGGAAGATGTTTAAAGGCTCCATCCTTGGCTCTCCCGACCAGTGTCGGTAAGCCCAAATACCTCTCTGAGAGCGCCTCACATTGTATCCCTACAATATCCTTGAGCTCTTGCTTAGTCTCCGCTGCACAACCTTTACCAAAGTAAACAGATGACTTCTGCAAATTTACTCTCTGCCCTGACGCCGCCTTATAATCCTGCAGAATTCCCCGTAGTGCATTGAGGCTTGCGTTGCTCGCTTCCAGAAAAACAATACTGTCATCGGCAAACAGGAGGTGAGTAATAGTAGGTCCACCAGTCCCAAACGAAACCCCCTCGACGACCTTCTCTAGCTGTGCTTGCTTCAACAGAGCGGAAAAACCCTCAACACAAAATAGAAAGAGATATGGTGAGATTGGATCTCCTTGCCGCAGCCCCCTTGTTGGAAGAAAACGATCTGAAGTCTCCCCATTCAGCTTCACCGAGAGCCTCGCTGAACAAACACATCTCATAACCATCGACACCCAACGCCTTGAAAAGCCCATGCTCAACATCATTTGCTCTAGGAACCTCCACTCCACCCTGTCATAGGCCTTCATCATGTCAAGCTTTACCGCACACAAGGGCCGCTTCCTTTTCCTCTTCCGAATAGCATGCACACACTCATACGCGATAAGCACATTATCCGTGATAAGCCTGCCGGGGACAAAGGCGCTCTGTTCTTCCGAGATCAGAATTGGAAGAACTCGCTTAAGCCTATTCGCCAGGACCTTTGACGCTATCTTATAAAGAACGTTGCATAGACTGATCGGGCGGAATTGAGTGAGCAGCTCAGGTAGCTTGACTTTGGTAATGGCATGTGGTATATAGAAAAATGTGTGTTCATGAAAGAGAAAAGAAGATTGACTATAACATTTTCATGACGAAGTGGCGAGGATAAAATAAATGTGTACTGAATGTTTTGGATGTAAGACTAACCGGTGTGAGACTGAAAGTTAGCGGTGAGTACGTGGACCATGGTACATGAAATATAAAGGTAGTACGCATGAGGATGTTAAATAAGGATATGAGCAACAAAAATCATGCTTGTTATTTCATTTACAAAAGGTTATTGCTTGAGAGGTGATAACAATGGGTGAACCAGACTACACATGTGTTTGATGAGGGGTGGGGGATTGTATAGGGTAGAAGAATTTACAGGGAAAGAGTGTGGTTCAGATCATGGGACCCATTGTTTGAATTCAAAATGTGTAGGTCCGGTCGGTGGGGTCCACATTTTGAATTCAAATGTAGGGCCGGGGTGTATAGTGCCAACCGGGGTCCACATTTTGAATTCAAATATGTGGGGTACCACTGGATTAGGTATGTAATGATGTAGGCTGAACGAAATTTGAAGATAACCAAAAAGGACTAATAGTGACACGTGTCGGCTGTTGAAGGCGTGCTCACATACCCATGTGATCACCGGGCTTCTTTTGAACTATGTAAACCTATTCCTAATAGATTGATACCAAAATAGCAGATCCAAATTATAAGAAATCCTATCGAAGCTACAAGTGCAGAATTCGTACCCTTCCAATTTAGGTTTGTTCTACTATGTAATTAAATTGCAAATATGGTTCAAGTAATAAATGCCCAAGTTTCCTTAGGATCCCAATTCCAATAGGACCCCCACGCGTCATTAGCCCAGTCGAGCTGCCGCTTGTCTGCTTTCCGCACTGCTTTCCGCTGGTGGGGCGGCGAGCTGCTGCTTCTTGGCTCCAGCCATTGAGGCGGAATAGTTGTCAGGTCGCCGCCGGCTACCTTATAGCCTGTTGCTGGGTGCGGATCAAATGGTGCCGCCACAAGAGGGAGGAGGCGAATAGCACACCAGATAGATTTCTGAACTCATAATTCAAACCTGGCCCTCGCGACTGTCCAAATGCCATAGAGTATCGAGCTTTGGACGTCGCCACCCTACCACCTCACCCACGCTTCATGGCCTCCCCTGTCGACCAATACCTCGACACCCTACAACTCGCCTCCAGCTAGTTGCTTCGATCTACTGGGTGTTTCCCATCGCAGCCATCTGCTGTTAATTAACCCATCATCAACGATGTTCAAGGACCAATAGCATGTGCCATCGATCGATCATTGCATCCTTTAATTAAGCTAAGCTGATCAAGCGGCCATAATTTACATTTTCCATGTCTTATGGATGGCTTGATCCTCGGCTAGCGATCCTCTAATTAAGCTAAGATGATCAAGCTGCAATAATTTACCTTTTACATGTCTTATGGATGGGTTGATCCTTGGCTGCCACGGGCTCGAGACTCGCCAAGAGGAAGAGAACTGGAGGGTTATTTGGTGAGTTGGGTTTCTCTTTTATTCTAAACAATCTTGCAGCAAGACAATACCCATACTTCTAAATATTGATTAGTGGAGTGTATGTGGCGAGGATTTATTCCTTGGTATATTAACAATTATTGGTACTCCCTCCCTCTCACAAAAGTTGTTTTAAATTTGTCGAAGTTCAGATGTATCTAGACACTATGTAGTATATGTAGATACATTCAAATTTCGACAAATCTCAGAAAAGTTTCATAAGACGGAGGGAGTACTTCTTTTGGTGGTATCCTATTTTTTCCTCTTTAATTATAATAAATATCTTATACTCGATTTGTCCAACATGAACCAACTAGAAATATTAGTATATGATGCCTTTTATGACTTCGTTTTCCTTGACCATTTTCATGGCTGCATTTTTCAAATTGTTCAATGTTCAACTACAATCATTCGTGTCACTCAGGTAGCAGTTTTGCAGGATATGTTACACTATTATAATTTGACCGAGCGACAAAATTACACTATTACAATTTTACCCAGAGACGAAAGAGTTCAAACCTTAGAAAATTACACTATTACAATTTTACCGAGAGACGAAAGAGTTCAAACCTTAGAAGATATTTGCGTTGAAATGAATTATTTTGTTATTATGCTAAGATTGTGCGTTATTTTTGCAGGCGTTGCTACAAATATGCAGAGGGATAAGATGTACAGTGACCTCCCAATCTGCAATTTAATTTAGTGGTTAGATCTTTCTTCAATTGACACTGCACAGCTACGAGGTTTGCAGATGTATATATCCACAGGGCTTTAGACATCAGATGGTGTTGGTGTTGAGAGAGATTGGCTTCATTTTTGTTGTAATAGTTAGATTTGGGAAAGGTATTGCAAATTGTTCATATGGGGAAAGGCTAGAGTTATGGTTTCTCAAGGTGTCTTCATAGTAAATGATTGGTGCCATCTACCGTGGTCATATATTTGGTTCCGAGGTCTACACTGTAATTCAGATTAAAATCAAGGCCATCATGGTTGGTCCATCGACAGCCGAGCAATGGGTGCATGCTTATAATTATTATTTGGTGAGTTGGATTTCTCTTTTATTCTAAACAATCTCGCAGCAAGACAATACCCATACTTCTAAATATCGATTAGTGGACTGAATGTGACGAGGATTTATTCCTTGCATATTAACAACGCTACTCCCTCCGTCCCATGAGGGAGGATTTATTTCTTGGAATATTAACAATGCTACTCCCTCCGTTCCATGAAGGTTGTCTGAGATTTTTCAAAATTTGGATGTATATAGATACTATTTAGTGTCTAGATACATCTAAATTTTGATAAGTCTCAGACAACCTCGTGGGACAGAGCGAGTACTACTTTTGGTGGTATCCTATTCTTTCCCCTTTAGTTACAAAATCTTATATTCGATTGTGGCGAGGATATTCCTTGGAATATTAACAATTAATGCTACTACTTTTGGTGGTATCCTATTCTTTCCCCTTTAATTACAATATATTATATTCGATATGTCCAACACAAACCAACTAGAAATATTAGTATATGATGTTTTTTTATGAATTTATTTGATCCTCAATTGTCCTCATGGCTGTCGTTCATGGTATAAATACATGTCTCCTTCACAACACTTCAACGTGACAGTACCAAATCCAGCAACTCCCTTAACTACATAGGTAAATACATTATCTTGGACTACATACATCCTTCCTAACCCGTATGTCGATAATGTTATTCCTTCTTATTATGCTGACATAGTGCCATGGTCATGACTCATGTACTCTTGATGTGGCCCTCGGACAAATTCTTGACATCGACAAAGATGCTTCATTTGGAGTATATATTGTTTGCCTGAATTATTGTTTCTGTCATCCCTGTCATGTAGAAGCCATGCTAATTTGCACTGGTACAAACGTTCGAAATATGCAGATCAAGTCATAATTTAGGTTGATATATTCTTATGCTTTTCTTATCACTGTCAAATAACATATTTCATGCTTTCAACCTTTGAGTAATATTCTGATGGTAAAACATCGATTGGCCTCCGGTCAAGCTTGCAGGCTATTGCATATTTAGCAACAGGTCTTCCAATACATGAGATGTGGAACAAAATATTAATACGCCCACACTACAATATTTTAATGTATAACTGGAACACTTTTAGGTTACTATGCTTTAATAGAAGGAGGCTGTAATGTTTGGAGTTTAGATTATACTTTGTTTCACTGTGTTTTACAGGTTTGTGGTAGTTGTACCACTGCTATTTCTACAATTCAAGGGGTGTTTTATTTACTATCTCCTCTCAAATTTATATAACGTGTTTTTGTCGGTTGCCTCTTCATTCTAAACCAATTTTGTGCAGTACACGCCAGTAGTAGTGTAGGCTAGAAACTAGTGTCTCTTGTATTGCCAAACTTTTCTTGCATCTTGCAATTAATTAAGTCAATGCCAACGTTTAAACCGACTATATACAGAAAAAAGTCACCACAACGGGTGCGGCGTGCCAGCTCCTAGAGTATCCCATGGACAAGAAGCACTAATAAAAAAGGATACAACATTTAGTAGGGTTGATCAACTGACCAGTTCATGAGGCATATGTATCCAATTATGTTCTTCACACGCCGAGCCTGCTTTTCAGTAGCTCTAAAGAACAAAGTATCATCGGCAAAAAGAAGGTGAGAAAACCCCGGAGATCTTCGGCACACCTTAATTGGGGTAGATATAATTTTGTTTAACCTGATTTTTGTTGTTATAGCCAGTGATGATGCAATATTGTCGAGTGCACCGCGGCGAGGATCGTAGGTGCCTTATTGACAAATAGGAGCTTGCAGCGCATGTGAGATCATTCATTAGTTGTTGTTCTAATAGTGTTTTACAAGGTTTTACGAAATCAAACTAATTTATTCATTGTATCGTGCTTCATGTGTTGTGCTTCCACATATTTCCTTTGTGAAGTATTGTTATGAGACTGAAGTTTGTTTCTGTCGCATCACATATCGCTAAGGAATTCACACTGAAAAAATAGTGTGCTTCCATCGATCAAGGAATGCTTTCGATCAAGGAATCCAGACCGAAAATATAGTGGATCCATCTAGTAGCCGATTCCCTAGCAGTACCCTTGGCTTCACACCATGTGTTCATTAGGAAGATTTTTAGTGGAGGACTACAGTATCGTTGATAGCTAGGCCACAACGGCCAAATATCGAAATCTCACTACTTTGGGATATAGTAGAACGCACCATTATTATACATTTATAGATCACTACTTTTTGCATGAGACCGACATGGCAACACCGACCCGGCGCCCACCCAAGTGCTCCCACGAAACACGCGTGACCGCGACGTGCCCAGATTCCGGCCCTAGCGTTTCTGTTTCTGGCCCTGTCGGTCTACTAAATCCCAAAGTAGTAAGAATTACAGATATATATTTTTCCGATAAAGAATTACAGATATTTCACACCATGTGTTTCTGGAAAGGATAAGAATTACAGATACGGAGCACGTGTACGTGGAGCATTCCTGGCATCCTGGCGCAGCGTTTCGCAAGGTTAAAAGGGAGGAGACGTTCGGCCGGAAGCACACAGCGCGCGGCGCACAACCTGGTTAGCTTCTGTTTTCTCGCTCAAGCTTGTTTCTCGCGAAGCAGCTGCTCGGGTTCGGAGGAGATGGCTGCCAATGGAGACGTCAACGGTGGAGAACGCAGTGCGGCAGCATTGAAGGACGTGCGCGCCATCCTGTTCAAGCAGTCCGAGTCCCTGGACGACTCGCTGTGCACGAAGATCGCCGGCGCCGACTTCAACGACGCCGGCCTTGGCCTTGCCGGGCTGCTCCGTTCGCTCGCCACCACTGGGTTCCAGGCGTCCCACCTCGGCGACGCCATCGACGTCGTCAACCAGATGGTAACCCTTACAAGTACTAGCTAATTCTCCTAATGGTTTTACCAACTGACAAACTAACTCTTCCTGCACTGTATTTTTGGCTGCTTTGAAGTTGGATTGGAGGCTGTCGCACGAGAAACCAAGAGAGGACTGTGACAAAGCTGAGCTGGACCCGAAATACAGAGAATCTGTCAAGTGCAAGATATTTCTTGGTTTCACTTCAAACCTCGTGTCTTCTGGTATACGGGATGTGATCCGGTTTCTAGTTCAGCATCACCTGGTGAATACTCCAACTCTCTATCTCAAAAAAAAAAAATCGAAAACAAAATAAGTTTAAATTATCAAACTTCATGCACTAGTCAAAGCAATCAAAAATCCGAACTGATATAAAGAAACAGTACAATCCACTTATACACTTCAAAACAGCCCTCGCACGTATAACGGGAAAGATAAGTCAACATGTGTAGACTCGGAGGTATAGCACAAGAAGCATATACGTGGACCGGTGACTCGAAGGTATAACTCAAGAGGCATATAAACGTTTGCTCCGGTTATCATAAGAATCCTAAAAAGTACCAAAATATCTCCAGTTACCTAGTAACTACTAACAGTGCATATTGACGACTAATTTCCAAATCCATAGCTAATTAATTTTGAACAAAAAATATGTGTTCTTCAGGTGGATGTTATTGTTACGACTGCCGGGGGCATAGAGGAAGATCTCATAAAATGCCTCGCACCAATGTACCGAGGTGATTTTTCTCTATCTGGAACAATGCTGCACTCAAAAGGGCTGAACCGGATAGGAAATCTGTTGATGCCCAACAATAACTATTGCAAGTTTGAAAAATGGATCATGCCGCTCCTTGACAAGATGCTACTGGAACAATCTACTAAGGTAGTTACTTCTATCGGCTCATGAGATTGGCAACAACATGTTTCAATAATAAAATAATTTTTATATCATTTAAAATGTTCGAAAAGTGTTTCTGTATATGCCATGACCAAATCTCCCCACTAATTTGGAAACACCATCATATCATTTTTAAGCAGTTAGCTGAAATATTTTTCAATGTTATGGAAAAAACTATTTGTTGGAAGCAGTTCCCTAGTCAATGGAAACAATTCTTCAGTCTATATACATTGTCCATCATCTTAATGTTTTGCTTATCTTCTTCTATATCTTATTATTTGCAGAATGTTTGGACACCATCAAAGGTGATTGCTCGCCTCGGCAAAGAAATAAATGATGAAAGCTCCTTCCTTTACTGGGCACAGAAGGTAATATGCTTTTGACTACACATAAGTTTCTTACAAATGGTCAAAAGATCTACATGCCTATGTAAACGTCGATCACACAAAACTCTCTGTAAATAAATAAATAAACTTTGGTTTCTTGGTGAGGAACAATAATGAATACACCTGTTTTTGTTTTCATGCAAGACTGAAGTTACACTGTGCTGACTCGTTAAAATTGACCAGAACAATATCCCTGTATTCTGCCCAGCATTGACTGATGGATCAATTGGAGACATGTTGTTTTGCCATGCAGTTAAAAATCCTGGTCTTATTATTGACATTGTGCAAGGTAAGTTCCACTGTAATTTCTCTCTCGATGTGTTTGTATTTTCAAATCCTGATGTTTTCTGCAGATGTAAGGATGATGGATTGCGAAGCAATTAATGCAACCCCAAGGAAGACAGGGGCTATAATTCTTGGTGGAGGCCTTCCAAAGCATCATATATGCAATGCCAATATGCTCCGCAATGGTACAGATTATGCAGTCTACATCAACACAGCTCAAGAGTATGATGGTAGTGATTCAGGAGCACATCCGGATGAAGCAGTTTCATGGGGAAAGATCAATGGTTCGGCAAAACCTGTAAAGGTATATATACACACCATCACTGGTTTCAGATTTTTATTTTTATTTTTGTGGTTTGTATACGGCTAGACTCTAGTACTAAAAAGTTCCACATATATATAAATAATTGGACATGCAGATTTATATTGCAATTGGTTTGCAAAGAAAATCCACTCATGATCTTGACCTGGCTTCTGATTTCCAAGCTGTCTTGATTTATCAGTTTGCTAGGCACCTGTTTTGCATTGCAGAATAGTGTTGTGCAATGATATCTACATCAGAAATTTGTTTTAGAGATCGAGCTAGCGGCGAATCTAGCCCATTTTACTAGGGTGGGGTAGACCTGATTTGGGTTACGTACTTTTACCTTATTTTCTATGAAATACGTATGCGCTAGGCTAAATCTTAGGGTGAGGCCGCCCCACATTTCGACCATGCTGGCACCGCCACAGTGAGCTACATGGAGCTAGCTTTTTCAAAATTTGAAAAACTCATTTCACGGTTTCAAAAAATTCTAAACAAAAATCCTTAATATAGATAATGATAGAGTCTACAAACATACAAAATCCCAATCCAAAATACCTTATATTCAGGGCTTACCAAAAATGACAAAATCTGGTAGAATTTGGAGGATTGAAATTTTGCACTGTTTCACAACTTTATATGCCAGATTTTGTTAGTTTTGTGCAGCTCAAAATACGGGTATTTCGAGTTGTGACTTTTTCAGGTTCGTAGAGTACACTATTTTCTAGATCTAGAATTTTTTTGAAACCTCAAAATGCAGTTTCTGTATAGTTCAAAAAACGAGCTATGTGTAGCTCGTGCTCCACACGATCTGCTGTCAACATATCCTATTGGATGATTGTTACTGCAACCTAACGTGTCAGCTTTTGGAAATGTAGGTCCACTGCGATGCAACCATTGCTTTCCCTTTAGTTGTCGCCGCAACATTTGCCCGTAAATTTCATGGCCTGGAATGAACCATCGAATTCCTGGCGGCGAAATGAGGACGTTGATCAATATGTTGTTTGCTATGATATTCCTTTTTATGTGGATGCCTATAACCTCAATGTAATCAAAGCTATAACCCATGTGGCATTACTAGTGTTAACACTCTTTCATATATCTGTGTAACTCTTACAAAATAAATCATCCCATGGCTATATGTGGATGACTTTGTACGCATTGAGAGGATATAAATAAGATGATCAAGTTTCGTTTCTCACTACCTCCGCTTTTGGAATGTTCCGACATTTAATTAGTACTCCCTCCGTCCCAAAAATGTAAGGCGTCTAAGAATTAGTTAAAAGCCAAACCTTTCTAACTTTCACCAAATATTTAGAGAAAAATATTTACATCTACAATATCTAATGGACACATTAAGAAAATATACTTTATGGTGAATCTATTGATACTGATTTAGTATTGTAAATGTTTATATTTTTGTATATAAATTTGGTCAAACTTAAATTTTTTTGACTTTTAACTAATCCTTAGACGCCTTACATTTTGGGACGGAGGGAGTAGTTATTATATAACACGTTACTATCACGATCATCTCATTGTCATGAACATCATGTCCTTTTTTATCAGCGGCAGGGATAATATTCTGACCACTCTTTATTTGTACACAATAGTATTAGTGCGATTTATATTTTACATTTTGAATATTGTAGTTCTCTATTTAAAATCTTTCCAAAATTGATTTTGTGGCTTTGGGCATTACTGGCAAGAACTACTTGCCATGGGTACTATATGCCGAAATTCCCTTGAATGTCAATGGGCTTGGTGAAACAATCAAAGAAGAAAATGAAGAATCTAGATAAAATAAAACTAAGGGTATGATCTTTATTTGATGCCACCTCCATGAAGGTTCAAAGTCTGAATACCTTACATGAATATCCACTTGTTCGTTGGAACAAGTTGGAAGAAAGGTATGATCACTAGAAAACAATGATTCTCCCTAAAGCTCATTATGATTGGTTGCACCTAAGGCTGCAAGATTATTAAAGTGTTTCTGAATACATTTTAGCCATGTTTATAATCACTTCACAATTAATATTATATGGACAAAAAGTCACCGATGAGGAAATTGTAGAGAAAACATACTCTACATTCCACTCCTCAAATGTGTTGCTTCAGCAACAATACCGTGAGAAAGGGTTCAAGAAATATTTTGAACTTATTTCTTGTTAATGGTGGCTGAAAAAAATAATGAGCCTCTAATGAAAAGCCATAAGCCACGTCCAAGTGGTTCTAGTCCATTCCCTAAAGAGAATGTGACAAGATATGATAATCACAATAGAGGATGTGGATGTGGCTATAGTTGTGGTCGAGGTTGTGGTCCTGGATATGAATACGGACGAGGGCATGGTAGAGGAAATTATGGTGTTCATTTCTAGAACACAGCTAGGCATCAGAACAGGTCCGAGAAGCGAGAGACAAAGAAAAAGGTAAAATGGATAAAACTGAGCATGCAAGGAACCGTTGTGGAGGAGGAAACCATTGGGCACATAACCATCGTACACCAAAATACCTTGTTGATCTCTATCAACAATCACTTGAGAAGAAGCACAAACGTATATAGACCAACTTTGCAAACGGCAATGGTGATGGTACATATGGTGTTTGCACGACATCTTTTGAAGAACATGGAAGCCATGACGTAACTCATTTGGATGTCTCTGATTTCCTCACACAAGAATAATTTACCTCGTTGTTGCTTGTTACTTCATATCACAATAAATGTATCTTAACTGTAATAGGAAATAAAGCATGGTATTTGCTTTCTTTATTATACAAATTACCATAAGTTTTATTGTTTAGTGCTCCCGCATGTAATCTTTCACAATTGCACAAATCCATTTCCATACACTAATGTTTACTAGTATTTTCTTTTGAAGTGTATAGATAATCATATGGATCACGATCTTCTAAATGAAGATGATATATGTCTTGTAGAAAGTGCAACAATCAAGCCATACCAAAGAGTAAAGTGTATTTCTCATACCTAGTGGTATATGATGCAGTTGCTAATACAATCTCTAGAAGTGTAAAATAAATTGACGACCCACGAAGAGCCGTAATCATATTACCTTGTGGAACAAAGATAAACACAAATGAAGCATTGTACTCCAAAAAGTCCCAACCAATTTGTTGAGTTTTAAAGATATCTGCTTAAATGGTATCACACTAAGACAATATGCGAGTACAACTTAGAGTATCTCAACATTACAAAAATATCCTCGGAGATAAACCACGTGTAACATCCCAGAACTTAGGACAAATGCGGGGTAGATTTAGAAAAGGGTTGTGCATTTCATCGCAAAACGGGGGAAATTTTCGCGCTTAATTGCATAAAACCTAAGAGGGGTTGAGGCTTCTCTCTCGTTGCTATTAGGGTTAGAGTAGTGAGAGTGCTATAAATTTTGACATGATCTCTTTTGAAACTAGGGTTTTGGAGAGGCATTTGAATTGGCATTTGAATTTGAATTCCAAACAAATATGAATATAATTAAACAATAATTCAAATGAATTCATAATTCATAACTCAAAACAATATAACATTTATACAACACAATTCATAAATGAATTATAAGAATTACAAATAGCTCATAAGAAAAACTTGAGCTTTATTGATTTAACACACATATTACATTGTCTTTACATAATTCTTTTATATTACAATATATAGGAACAAATACAAACCAGAAATAAGTAAATAAAAAGAAGATTACAACATGGAATATTTTTCCTACACTTAGTCTTCTAAAATCTTCATTTGATCTTCTCCATTCCTTGATCAAATTGAAACATGCAATATATAAAGAAAAGGAACCAGATTGTCCAGTAACAAGTGGCAAGGCCACTTGGACAGTGAAAATAATGAGAATGGACCAAGTAAGCATTGGTTGGGGGATCAAGTCCCAACCAAAGCAAAGCAAGGCATAGATCTTTTCCCCATCACACACCATGGTGAAACCAGGGCAGGACACCACATCACACAGCCATGGGTGTGTTGTCGACCAAGAAAAGCATCACCTGATGCTATAAATAGCACAGTAACAAGATAGATATGAACTTCACAGGAACATCAAGATCACCAGTAAGAACACCATGGTAGTCACATTTATCTAGTTAATCCCTCCAACCCAAACCAAACCAGGATAAACCAAGCAGTAGATCATGGTGACATAGAGCAAGATCATCCAGGAGCTAGGGGTGAAGGCCAGTTGATCAAATCAACTAGCAAAAGCACTTCATCAACAAAAAGAAACCATCTAGGAGCTGGAGCAAGGTATAACTCATAACTGGAGAGGATCCAAGGATCCAATCCATCATAAGCATGCTCATACACACACTTGGTGTGGAGCAGATGCTCCATAGGGTTAGTCATCACTTGGTATAGACCAAGTGATGCTGGTAAGAAAGAGGCCAGATACTAGTGCTAGTGAATCTAGTAATTGTACATGCACAAGTAAACCCAAGTACCCAGCTATCCAAAGTAGCTAGACAAACCAGACCTAGTGACCAACTAAATTACCTAGCACCACATGGTGTTCAAACCATCAGTAAGACCTATTTTTCATCAAAAGATTACCACAGGGCATTCATATACATGATTCCCAACTATGGATATTATTATTTTCATAAAACCAACCAGTTAGCCAATTTACTTGCAACCAATGTCAGTAGCAAGCTACTGAGGCCACAACACAAGCTAATCAAGCAAGCAAGTCACACAAGCAAGCAAGCCCTCATTACCTAAAGAGGTTCAGACATGTATTTAATTCCAATTCATCATGGAAATCATATAAGCATCCTTTAATCCAACTAAATCATTACCAAAACATGGTTCATCAAGTATATTTGACTGTAAACCATCACAAAGCAACAACATGACATGTACAGGTTATCTTATTGAAGCCAATGCTTCAGTAAAGCAAACCAAGCTATCAAATATTGTTTGTGAGGTAAACACTGCAAGCAAGAGCATCATAAATCGTTTACAGGGCATACACAAGTGTCACTGGCATAGCACCAGTAGCACCACAAGGCACATATACTAAATGACCATATACCAGTAGGCATCCTAGTTCACCAATCGGTGACCATCAAGTACTGGGAAGCTTAGCCAATGGCTAATGCTTCAATTACGCAACAACATAGCCTAGCAGTAGAGTAACATGGCAATCAATAGCATCACATGCTCCAGAAGGAACCATGGGAGCAATTAGGATCAGTACAACCTAGCAAGAAAGCACATACATCAATTATAGCATGCCAACACAAGCAAATCTTAAGCAAATGGTGTGCATAGGAACACCAGATGAACTGAAAGGAGTAGGAGCAAGATAGGCACATACTCCCTCCGTCCCGATTTAATTAACTCGGCGGTAATTTTACGCAAAACCCCCTATCATTTTTTAACTGCTACCCGCCTGTCCCCGCCGCTTGACCCGAGTCACAACCACGTGCCCGCGTCCAGTCCACGCACACAGCGAGTCGTAACCCGTCCCCATCCACTCCTCGCGTGGCGACCTCGTCCCCGTCGCCGGCGTCCCCTTCTCCTCCTCCTCTCTGACGCCACCTTCTACCCACGCGTCTCCACCGATCCCCACTTCCTTCTCCTCCTCCCCACCATCTCCAGCACATCTCAATCTCCATGCCCCGGTTGACCAGGAGCAGAGGCGGTAGGCGGAGGCGCTGGATGGAGCTGGCAATCTCCATGCCCCGGTTGACCAGGAGCAGAGGCGGTAGGCGGAGGCGATCTGGATCCGACGCGCGCCTCAGCCAGGCGAGCAGCTGGCGATCTGGATCGAGCTGGCGATCTAGACGGAGAATGGATCGTGGACTGAGCGATCAGATCTGGGAAATATGTAGGACTGGATTGTAAAATTACAATTGTGAAACGTCTTCCTCCCCCAAGTTAATTAAATCGGGACGGAGGGAGTAGCAAGCACCAGCAATGCACATGGCAAGCCATACAGAGCAACAACAGCAGCAAAGGAGCAGCACAAGTAATGGCATGACATTGCCAGTGGTCAGTAATGGCAACATCTGGCCAGGGCAAGCCAGATAGAGGAGAATCAAACACAGTAACACAGGAGGAGCATTCCTGCATGATCTATTGATCATCAGGAAGCATGGGAAGAAGAAGAGCAAGACAAATCAATGGAGGTGAGCAGAGAAAGGAGAAGGAGAAAACCTTACCTTGCGCCTGGGAGCAGAGGCTACGGCATGGCGAGGCAGTGCTCGCGCGGCCGCAATAGCTGCAATCCCAGGGAAGTCGTCGGCGTTACACCGACAAAGCCAACATCACCAAAGGCACCAGCAAGCCTGGAGACGATGACACAGGTGGCGCCACAGCACCAACCGCACCAAGTCAATCTCCAGGAATACGACTTGTTGACGGCAGCGGCCTCATCGCGCCGAAAGCCGTGGATCGACGAGGAACCGTTGGATTCGATCGAACCATAGATGCAGTGAGATGGCGATCTGGAGAAGGAGGCAGCGAGATTCGAATCTACGTGGATAGAAAGGTGGAGCATTGCAAGGGGAATCGTTTGCCACCGGCGGCGAGGTCAGGCGACGCCGGAGCTGGCCGGAGTGTGGTGGCGACTGCTGCGGCGACGCGAGTCGCCAGAGCGTCGCGAGAGGTTAGGGTTAGGGTTCGTGCGTGAGAGAGAGAGAGAGAGGGGAAAGTGGACCAACTCGGTCGATCTGGGCCGAACCGGTCTGGTCCAGTCCCTGGTGGGCTGACCAGTGGGCGCAGGTGCAGTTTAGTCCTTTTACATTAGGATTTAAACCATTTCAATTTTAAATTTAACTCTTCCACTTTAAAAATTGCAAATAAATTCAGGATAACTCCAAAATATCAAGAAAAATAATAAAATATAAAGTAAAATAAACAATTTAAATTTAAATTTTGGAAATTTGAAATAAATTCCAAATTGGAATTTAAGATTTGAAATTTTCCTTTGATATAAAAATCAAGGAAATTTCCAAATGACTTTAAATATTTGCTAAATCAAATATTTTCAAAAGGAGAAATCCTAATATTCTAAATCCTTTCTTTTGAGGAAAATCCTCATCATAATAATATCAAAGTATAATAAATTATTACTTAAGGAATAAATATTCCAATTACGTTTTAATCACACAAATCTTAAGAAATACTCCGGGGAAAGGGATTCAACCAAAAACAAATCCATCATGCATATATCATTTGGATTTTATAACATTGTCCTTATCAGACAATGATGCTTCTTTTCAGAACCCGAGGTCCAGGTTTCATCGAAACCCTCGAACTGCACTATCTCGCAGTCTCCAGGCAAGTTCACTCTTGCTCATCTCATATTGATTATTTTCTATCAATTTACTCGCAAAGCAATATACTTATCACTCCTACATTGAAAATAATATGTTACTTTTCCAATTATGAATATGACTATGTGGTGGGCAATGGAACCATGGTATGTGTTGATGGTGGAGGTTCCATTGCAAGGGTTCTATCATCTAGGACTAATCACCAATGTCATCTAGAGATTCTAGCGCCGTACATATCGCGTTAACCATAAGATCTATAATGGATCTGGGAAGTCAGCTGTATCTTTTTCCTTCTGCATATCAACAGACTTGATAGGGCCTGGCTTGGTGTTGCGAGAATACTGTAGTGGTTGGGAAATCCTTTAAATCCCCATCCTTGAGGATGAGTGTGATCTACCGTCTATGATGGATTGTCCATAGTACATCGTGGGTAATGTTGTATGATCGGGAGATGTCTACCAGGGATGTGCGGATGGACAAAAGGGTGGGTATGCAGGGTCGCGGAGAAGGCAGTGATTGGCTTGGTTCTTATATTGGGCCTCACACCAAGGAAGTGTGGATGGGAAGGTACGCCCGGTTGGCAACAAGGATAAGTTATGTTATGGAAAAAAGTAACGCACCTCTGCAGAGTGTATTGAATTGTGGTTGTCACTTCCTGTTCCGGGAAGGAAACTACGAACGCGGCAGGAAAGGAACTCCGTGAAGTTCTGGTCAACCTGTGAAGACTGGCGGGCATCGTTTCCAGAATAAAATAAACCTTTTGAAGAAATGTTTGCGAAACATGCATGGACCTGAGATTTTCGATCAATGGTCATAGCTAGTGCATCAAACACCTTTTATCTTTTGAACTTGCTGAGTACCTCTGTACTCACTTTCTTTCGACACCCTTGCTAGACTGTGACACCGAAGAGGAGGCCTGCACCGGAGCACCAGAAGGGGACTATGAGTTGTTCTACGAGGAGCCAGACCTTTCAGGAGGAGTTGAAGACGTGGACTCTGGGATAGTCTACGGAGCGGATGACACGGAGGCGGAGAAGTAGAGACCTACGTTAGACATCTCGGAGCCGAGTAGCATAGTGACTTACTTAAATAAGTTGGTGAGCTCGTCATGTCTACTTTAGTTTGAAGTTGTAATGACACTTAAGTAAGATCTTAGGGTATTCTCATCGGACCTGTGAGAATGCCAACTTGTTAAGAACCATATTTGTAATAATATATGGAGTGTTATGACCTGCAATGTTTCTGTTGTACCACTCTAAGGGATGTGATATTTGTGAAGAAGCTCCTTCATGAATATCATATCAAGGACTTGTATACTACAACATGAAGTGGTATGCTGGGTCACCGCACCACGTGTTTGGAAAAATTGCCAGCATTATTTCCTGACTTATACTACATGCTTCTCAGCAGAAAGGAATCATAATGGTGGCTGGCCATAAGTTCTCAAGCCATCACATTTTTTTAAAATGCATGACCGGTTATGCCATCCTGGGTCAATAATGATGTGAAAGATAAATTAATAATTTATGTGGGTATATGTTGAAGGACCAGAAAGTTCTTCAATCAAATGAATTTACATGCATTTCATGTCCTCAAGGGAAATTTATTGTGCGACCATCATCAGCTAATGGGTTATGAATCCCTTGCTTTAATTTCTAGAGCGCATAAGAGCCTACAAGAAGATATATGTGGACCCGTTCATCCAACAAGCGGACCATTTAGATTTTTGTAGTTTCATTTGATGCGTCAACTAGATGGTCACATGTCACATTGTTATCAACACACAACCTACCGTTTGCTCGTTTATTGGTACATATAACCCAAGTTACAGACACAATTTTCAGATTACACGATTAACACCATACGCTTGGACAATGATGTTGAATTTACATCGAAAAAATCAATAACTATTGCATCTCTGTTGGAATAAGTGTTGAACATACTCTATCACATGTTCATACAAAAAAAGCCTTGCAGAATCACTAATCAAATGGCTCCGGTTAATAGCAAGGCCATTACTTATGAAGTCAACTCTCCCAACATATGCCTGGGACCATGCTATTTCGCATGCGGAAACATTACTTTGCATTAGATCAACAAGTTAGCATACATCTTCCCCAATACAATTGATTCATGGAAAAGAACCAAATATCTCCCATCTAAGAACTTTTGGGTGCATTGTATATATATGTCCCAGTTGCTCCACCAAAACACACTAAGATGGGGCCCCAAAGAAGGTCATAAATATATGTTTGATGTGAATCACCGTCTGTCATCAAATATCTTGAAACGTCAACACGGGACGTACACTAATAGGAATAAGCCTACTAATGGCGTACCCAAATGCATTATTGGTGGTGTACCCAGGTATGGCATTAGTACCACGCCACTGGTAAGTGGTTACTAGTGGCTTACCCACCATGTATGTCATTAGTAGTTGAGATACTAGCGGCGTACTCCCAAACCCCTATGCCACTAGTAAATAACTCACAAAAAAATATAATTACATGATTATAGATAATAGGCTTGACTAACATGGGTATGTGCGATCCCGAAAGGAATAGGAGAATCCCATGAAGAACACCGCACGGAGTCGAAGCCCAATGACTATGTAAAATAGGAAGCCTAGCCCCATATCAGGTAAACCGACATAAGCAATGTAACCGACCCTAAGGTAGACTCTGAGACCTAGCCCACTATGTAAGGGCTAGGAGGAGCCACCGACAAGGGATCTAGATTCACAACCCGTAACACCCCTGTAACCCTAGTTCGATAATACAATCTCGACGACTTTCGCCCTTGATCATATTTTTCGTCGGCTATCTAGTTTGGCTGACCGGTCTTTGAATTCACGGGCGCTCTTCTTCCTAAAAACCCAAGTCCATAATTATGGGCATTGATAAGGTTACCCCTTGTCAATTGGCACCATACGTGGGGAACTTGGGCGCTGGAGGCATGAAATCGACAACCTCTTCTTCAAGCAACAACTTGACGAGACAGGTGATCAGGTGCATTTCGGCTCGATAAATTTTCATCCGCACCCGCCCACCCTTCTCCCGGCTTTTGGTGACTTTAGCCGGGGGTGGATCTAGCGATTAGAAGCTTCGACTTCCATGTCGGAACACAAGGAACTATCTGCCGATCGAAACCGATCTATTCGGGTTTGACGGCGGAAGCATCGGCCCCAAAAACTGCAATGTCGACATCATATGTCGGCTCCATGAGCGAAGAACGCTCGACTCAGATGACACAAATCTACATCGGCTCTGCCGCAATCCTGGGAGATCTCGCCGATCTATTTGACGGTGTCTATTTCGGCTCTAGCAGCGACACATCATCTACTCGGATGCTATAGCACACGAACTCGAAGAACATCATCAACGACGAGTGCGACAATGACAACGCGGACTCTAGAATCAGGAAAGTTGACTCAAACCCTAATTTTTGTACTAACGAGATCTACCTAGCACGTCATCAGGTGTGTATGGTTGACATAAGGAGAGTTCAAGAGATAGTAATGTCGAAGAAGAATCATAAGCGGAAGAGGTGGAATATGATGAAAACGGCAACCCAAGGGTAGATCCGATCCGTTTTGCCCCGGATAGGCGTGTTCAACATCCACCCGATGGTACCGGTGGCGGAAACACTGGGAACACCAACACCGGTGCAGGAAGCGGAACTAACGGCAACAATGGTACCCCAAATGCTGATGGTTCGCACAGGCAGCAAAGGGCCACATTAATCCTTCCACAAGCCACATGGGACAAAGTAAGGGATTGATGGCCTGCAAGACACGGGGTCATTCCTGCATGTTTTCATGGAAGTATTATTTTCGGTTTTATATCGTATCTCAACGAGGAGCCTGATAGGGTGTTTATCTGCGGTGTTTCTGTCACACCCAAGGTGTCACAAGTCTTAGTGAATTGACTGCAAGGATTGAAATTGAAAAGGGTGAATGTGAATATAGGAGTTTTGTATAGTGAAAGTGCAATAAAGTAAAGTGCATAAAAGTAAATAGCTATTGAAAAATGTAATGAGTTCCTGCAGAAGAAAGATTAGGTGCGGGAAGATATGGTTCATGGTGATAGTGAATGTGCCTGGTGGAATAAATGTGACAAATGAATTTATATCTGAGTAGGCAAGTAACCCAAAAGAGAGAAAGACTCCTCTTGGTAAATTTCTTCCTTTCCAATTATCCTTTTTCCTGTTACCAAAACCATGGTCATCGCATCTATTAAGGTGGTTAAATATAATCAAAGTTTTAATCTTGATGGTTCCTTGTTGTCCTCGAGTATTCCTAGATCATCTTTGATATCGGCCGTGTCACTCGAGGGTCGCCGATTCACTAGCAAACAAGTTCATGTCTATGAGTTCTCAAGATCATGTTACATGGGCCCTTAAATTAGATAACAGCATTAGGTGCACATATACATTCATTCTCATATATAATCATCTTAGCAATGTAAATTGAGTTCATCTTGATATTACAATAGCAAGCCACAATAGTTGAATATTAAATCAAATACAAATCGAGATGGGAATAGAGGTTTAAATCCCTAATCTTACAAGTATGAATCTCTCTCTCTTAGGGGTCAGATCTTCACGAGAGTCGATGGTGGTCTTTGTTGAAGTGTATAAGTAGATTGCCTAGCCCTTTCCATCAGTTCGGACTTTTGGTTGTGTTGGCTAGTGCATGAAGCTTGACATGGTATCAGAGCCCAGGGTCTTGAGTTTGAGTCCTGGCTTTCGCAATTTATCCTTAAATTGTTGTTTCCCCCTTTGAGTCCACGTATAGGCCAGTTGAGCCTGCCTCTAACTCTACACGTGTTGACTTGTCTTCCCGTCTTTCCATCACACGCGAGGGGGTGTTGAAGTGTATAAGTAGATTGCCTAGCCCTTTCCATCAGTTCGGACTTTTGGTTGCGTTGGCTAGTGCATGAAGCTTGACAGTCTTCTCCTTCTTCAGATCTGATCTCCTCTCTTCTGGTGCGTATGGTGGCTGCGTCTCTCCTCTTCTTCTCTAGGGCTCTTACAAAATTACTTGCATTGAGATGGACAAGGCGGCGACGCATCGTACGGGCGCGTGGTACGGTCGGCCACGCCCGTACTGTTGCCCGCTAAACTTTCATTTGCGCCCTGATCAAATTGGCTACAATAGGAGATCTTCATATTTTGTTACAATCAGCTCATAAATGTCGTTGGACTTTCCAGAAGTGATGGTTTCCACACAAATAAAAACAAGGTTTCGCTTGGATTGCGATATTAACATTATTTGAAACCCAAAATCCAATGAAAACCCAATGAAACCAAGTGATAAATAGTGAAGAATCCTCGGTAAAAAGTGTCAATATTTTGAGCCATCAACTTCCCCAAGCTTAGCTTTTACTCTCCCTCGAGTGACAAAGTGATAAAAGAACAATAGAGAGAAATAAACTTGAGTACAATAGCTCACAAGTATGAAGTGATATCAAATTTATCTTAAAAAACCTTGCAACTTTAAACATGATCATATGATATTTGAATGCTTGCACCTAATGTCGCGTCCTAACCACGTGTAGCTTGCCAATCAAAAATAAATCTCAAACCCATGGATAGTGTCAAGAGTTTAGCTAGGCTTGTGAATGCATTGTTTCGGCGCCACTCTTCTTATTGATAGTATAAATTATTTAAAGCAATGAATGCTTTGGTCATATTAAGGGTGCACACATATAAGTCAAAAGAGAATTAAACTTGGAGATAATCATTGACCTCCACATCGAGAATCGTGACCTTCTAGCATACAATCTTTTCATTGTTTTTCAAGAGCTTCCATCCTTTGGTGATGAGAACATGCCAAATTTTATGGAAACTAGAATGACTTGCACAAGGTTCTCATGGATAATTATAAAAAATTACGGTAATACTCAACCCCATGAATCTAATATTTTTGCTCATGTGCCGCACGCTCCTCATGTCTTCAACTCAAATAAATAAATATCAGGACTCTTCGTTCATAGATCATTCGTTGGCCAGCGGAGTTGTTAGTCTCATGGAAAAGGATATAATTGCTTACTTTGCTTAATTTAGAAACTTCGAATGCTGAAAGTAAAAGCACAAATTTGGAATTCAACTAACACACTGCTAAACATCCATTCCTTCAAGCAAGTCTTTTTCAAAAAGTGTTATCCAGTAAATTCATCAAGATATGTGGTTGAGTATTACTAAGATTAAAACCTTAAGACGAACATATGGCACCAAAGTCATCAAAACAATGCTTGTTCTTGTTATTAAAATGATTGGAATTGAATCCAATAGCGTTTGTTTTTCAAACCTCATTCAATGATTATGAAACGAAACTAAATTAGTGACACTATCATGGATGTGGAATTTATATGATAGCGAGCTAGGTGGGTAGCGAGACTAGAGTGCAAGCAAGCAAATAATAGTATGATCATGAATGAAATTACAACAAGAGTGAAGATGAGAAAGTGATACCTCATCTCTCTTGCTTGCCTCATACCTGAGTCTTCCTCCCTTCCATTCTCATCACTAGGTCACTTGAAGTTAATAATGTTGGAAATATGCCCTAGAGGTAATATATAATAATTTAGTTATTATGATATTTCCTTGCTTAAGATAAATGTCTATACTACATGCTAATATTGTATTAAGCGGAAATATTAGTACATGTGTGTTTTATAAAGAAACCAGAGTCCCTAGTAAGCCTCTAGTTTAAACTAGCTCGTTGATAAATTGATGATCAATGTTTCCTGATCATGAGCACTGGATGTTATTGATAACGGGATCATGTCATTAGGAGAATGGTATGATTGACATCACCCATAGTAAGCATATCAATAAGATCAAGTCATTAAGTTCATCTTATTGTAGCTCTCAAATGCATAGTAACATAATCCTTCGACCATGAGATCATGTTAATCACTAACACCGGAGGAATACTTTGATGACATCAAACATCACTTCATAACTGGGTGGTTATAAAGGTGGCATTGGTTACTCTAAAAGTGAGAATTGAAGATCATGGATCAAGAGTGGGATTTGCCCATCCAAATGACGAAGAGATATACTCTGGGCCCTCTCGGTGAGATGGCATCCAATTAGCTTGCAAGCATGTGACTAGGTCACAAGGGATGTCGTATCACGGAAGAAGTAAACGGTACTTGTCAGTAACGAGATTGAACTAGGTATGGAGATACCGATGATTGAATCTCTGATAAGTAAAGTATCGCGCAGCAAAGGGAATTGGTAACGAATGCTTATGGTTCTTTCGATCACGGGGTCATCATTGAATCTGTAGGAGCCTTTTATGGATCTCTAGATCCCGATATTGGTTATTGATCGGAGAGGTGTCTTAATCGATCATGTCTACATCGTTCGCGAACCGTAGGGTGACACACTTAAGGTTCGATGTTGTTTAAGTAGTTATGGATATGATATGGAGACCGAATGTTGTTCGGAGTCTCAAACTGGATCCAGGACATCATGAGGAGGTTTGGAATAGTCCGGAGAATAAGTTCATATAAGGGAAGTTACTTTCCGGGGTTAGGGAAAAGTTTCGGTGTTTGACCGAATGTTTCTAGAAGGTTTTGGGGTGCCACCGGTGGGCCCACGACCCGGGAGGGGCTACATGGGCCGAGGGGGTGCAGCCTGGCCTCTTGGGCCAGGCCCACCAAGCCTTCAAAGGCCCAGCCGGCCAGCCCCTAAAGGAATAGGATCAAATCTAGAGAGATAAGATCGAATCCACGATTCAAGGAGGAATTTTGGAAGGGGAAGCAAACTTGGAAGGGGATGATTTCTCTTCCCACTTTCCCTCCATGCGCCAGCCCTAAAGGGGAAGCCTTGGCCGCACCCTACCTCTATAAATAGAGGTGAGGGGCAGGCCACAAACCTACCCCATACTCTAGCCGCCACCCTCTCTCCCTCCTTCTCCTGCGCAGGCTTGGCGAAGCCTTGCAGGATTTCTTCTCCACCACCACCACCATGTCATCGTGCTGGTGGGATTCCGAGGAGGATCTACTACATCTGCTGACCGCTGGAATGGTGAGAGGACGTCTTCATTGACATCGTACGTGTGATCGAGTACGGAGGTGCTGCCCGCTTGCAGCACTAGAAGGACTTCATCTCGAACTTGAGTTCGGCAAGAGTACGACTACATCATCCACAAGATCTGATCTCGTTACCACTTTGGATCATCAAGGGTAATGTTCTCATCTATCTCGTTGCATAGATCTAATAGATTAGATCTTGGTAGATCTTTCTCATAAATAATATCAAGAAAAGAGGCATTAGAAAATTCAGCTCTTTCAAGAACAAGGATAAAAGGAAAAAATCTTTGTGTATTTTTGTGAATTGGGATAGAGAGGGAAAGAGAAACGAGAATGGAGACAAAGTAAGGAACTAAAACAAACAAATGAAAAGGAAAGAAAAAAACTAAAACGAAAAGCAAATAAAAAAGCAAAGTGTTGGAACAAATCAACACGAGTGTTTCAAAGCTCTCTCATAGAGAGTACAAATTATTAAACACAAATAAAAATGTTTGAGGAACACATCTGTCGAGGGTACTCCTCGGCAATGCCCTCCGATTGGGGCTTAGGGTTGATGGAATCCTGTAGGCTGACACGAGACATCGGTGAACAGACAAGCGGGGAGAGCGATTTACCTGTGTTCGTGGCCCTCGATGAGGTAAAACCCTTACGTCCTGCATGTCTGATCTTGATTATGAGAATATTGGGTTACAATGGGGTGCCGAAGGTTTCGGCTGTGTTCTCGTCAAGAGGCTAAGTGCTACATCGACCTAGCTCTAGACTTCTGGTGGCTAAGGTTGCTATGATTGATTCTGTCCCTCGGCAGCCCCTCTCCTGGCCTTTATATAGGAGGCCAGGTCTCAAGAGATCTGTCCGGGTACGACTAGGTTTGCAAAAAGACCTAGCTCTAAACTTTCCTTGTTCGGCTTCCCTCTTGCCTTGTTCTTCAAGGGACCTTCTCCTACACCGTCCTAGTGGCCCACCTTGCCATCGGGTATCTTCATGGGCCTCCAGCTGGGCCGCACGGGATAGGGCAATGTCAGTTACCCGAAGGGTAATGCCCACGTCAGTAGTCCCCGAGTGTCTAGCCGAAGATATTTCGGGTAGAGACTAAAGCATGCCTCCACCTATTGATCTTCTCCTTGATTGTTCTTGTCCATCTTGTAACAGCATCATCTTCTTCTATCGGGTGCGTGTTCAGCGCTCCCGATGGGTGTAGCTCTCGAGTCTAGGTACGGATGCTTGCAATCCGTGCGTAGACTCAAGTTGTGCCACTCGAACGTCTTCTTCTGCCGAAGTTTTCTGCAAGTCTTCATGGGTCATCCGATACATTTGTACCGGGACTCGTATTCTTCAATAAGGTTTCAACGCATAAGGGATAATGAGTAACGTGTCCAGCTTTGCTGGTTAACTGCCGATGGCAAAACAACGTTACCCTACACAGAATCAAGTCCCCGGGCATGATCCTGGAGTGCAAAAAATGTTTTATCGGGTGCGCGCTCAGCGCTCCCGATGGGAGTAGCACCCGAGTCTGAGCACGGGTGCTTGCGGCCGGGTGCAGACTCGAGCTGAGCATTCCATCCTTTTCTTCAAATATTTCTTCACAGGGGTGTCTTCGAGTTCACGTTTTATCGGGTGCGCACTCAGCGCTCCCGATGGGAGTAGCCCTCGAGTCTAAGTGCGGATGCTTGCGATTTGTGCGTAGACTCAAGTCGACCATCCGATACTTTCATTTTTCTTCGAATGCTTCCGGCGGTCTTCACGACTTCACTGATGACGTTATCTGACTGACAAGACACGACCCATTGGGCCCATCCTACTTCTGCGTGGCTCTGTTTTTAAGAAATATCCGCTATTCTGGTACAGTTACCAAGACGCTTCCTCGATTTCCGCGATCAACGACGAAGAGAGGGTCCTTTTAATGAATTGGGAACAATGACACGTGCCTACGCAATCCTCAGGTTTCCCCATGCTTAAAATCTCTTGAAGCAAATCTTTCCCATTCTCACACATCATCATCGCATCCTCCTTTCCCTCTTCCATCTTCCTCTCTCATAACCGTTGCGCCGCCGCCGCCGCTTCTAGATCTTCTCCAGATCCAATGATGGTGAAGAAGAAGAACCCCATCGCCGCCGCCAGTTCTGTGAGCAGTGGTGCTGCCTCCAAGGCTTCTTCAAATCCTCCGAAGAGAAGCGCTCCAGACGCTCCTCCTCCGGCTCCGGCGCCGCCAACACCGTCAAGCTCCATGGCTGGGACCAACCCCAGAGATTGGTTGGCGTCCTCCGTCACGAAGCGTGATGAAAAGAGGGCCCGAAGCCTTGGTCTAATCTCTTCCGACGAGGGGAATGTAATTCTCCCAGGTGCGATTTCTCGGCCTAATCCTCCCGCTGGTTTTACCGTGATGTTCTTGTCGTTCTTGTATCGAGGTCTCTCGCTCCCTACCCACAAGTTCCTTCATCATCTTCTGCGGTCTTACGAGATCCAACTGTGGCAACTTACCCTCAACTCAATCCTTCACCTTGCTGTGTTCATCACCCTTTGCGAAGCGTTTTTGGGCATTGAGCCTCACTTTGGGTTGTGGAAGAAAATCTTCTTCGTAAAGAGATACAGCAGTAAAAACGGACCCTTTGTCATTGGGGGAGTTGGGTTCGTCGCCCGCTCAGAAGTCAACTATTTCAACTTTCCGATGAGAGAATCTGTGCAAGGATGGAGACTGAAGTGGTTCTACATTAGGGATTCTTCAACAACCGAATCCCAGCTTCCTCGCTTCTCTGATGTTCTCGAAGCCAAACCTAAGCACTCTTGGAAGAACATTCTTTCTCCCGACGAAAGACCAGCAGTCGACGAGTTATTTGACAAATTTCTTCGGATCAAAGAAGCCGATGGCCAGACCATGATAGGCACAGAGGTAGCTGCTGTGTTCCTGAAGCGTCGGGTTGAACCAATAATGGCCAGGGCTCATCCGATGTGGTTATATTCGGGTTCGAAGGATGAGACCAGGATAAATATTGCCGAACTATCGGAAAAGGAACTGCTTGATGAAGTTCGACGCCTCACTCTCTTCAGCCAGGACGATTCAATCCTGCTGATATCTTCTCATCCACCTTTTGATGCCGATCATCCGCCAATGGAGGTAAATTTTCCTCCTCATACTCTTATTACTCTGTTCTCCTTGATCAACATGACTATCATTGTTCTTACTTGTTTTTCTTCGGCAGACCCTCATAGCTCCTGGAAACCTGCGTGACCTGTCGGATGATACTTCGGAAGGAAGAGATTCCTCAGCCCCTATTGGATTTCGTACCGTCGAAAGCACAAGCCCAAAGGATGAACGCGATGATCCGATGAATTCTGAAGCTGTCTTTACCAATCCTCCTCCCCCAGCCAACGATACTAGCGACACAGCGGGATCAGTGCGTGATGACGACGCTGATCATGATGCCTTTGTTAATGCAGCTGTGGAGGAGGCCAGAGCTTCTCCTGTGAAGAGACCATCCGGCGGCTTTGCCGATGAAGATGATCTCTTCGACCTGTAAGTGCTTGCTTCTTTTCCCAGAATTCGTATTTTGTTCTTACCATTCGCATTCTTTTCATAACTTTTGCCAATTTTCTTTTTTGCAGTGACGAAGGTTTCATCGAGCCTCCGTCTAAGAAGGCCAAATCAGGCGCCGCTCTGCCGAATCCTGCAGCTTCCGAGGTTTTCGGCTCCTACTGCAGTCCCCGCGGCCCAGGTATCGACTGCTTCCTCCCTTTCCAAGGGGAAAGACATTCCTTCGACTGCTGCTGCCGCAACTCCTCCTTCAGGGAAACCTGTAAGTCTTTTTCGATCGCAGCGCAAGTTTTCCTGAATGTGCCTTGACAAATATCTATTTTTTCCCTTTTCTTAAGGACCTGGGAACTGTCATATCTTCTTTGGAGGCCTTCGCCTCCCAATTCACTTCCATGGAAGCAGACAAGGCTCGACTGCAAAAGGAGGTCAAGTCTTCTTCCTCGAAGTTGGAAGGTGCAATAAAAATAGCTGCCGAAGCCCGCCAAGAAGTCGACTCCCTGAAGGAGGAACTCGAGAGGCTGAAGGAGAGGCTGAAGGACGAAGAAGCATCCAGACTGGCCGCTGAAACTTGGGCGGCTGAAAAGGATGATCTTCTTCGCCAATCTTCCTTGGCTTTGCTCAGTAATTCCCTTTCTGCGTCCCTGATGGTTATTATTTTGCGAATCCAATCTTTTGTGAGTAAACTCTTTCCCATTTCGTTCTTCGCAGAGGCCGCCGATATCCCTGCCGATGCTTTGGATAAGCTTCCAAACAATTCTCCGGCAAACGGTGTGTCGATGACTCTTGCTTCACATCAGCTTTCGCAGGACCTCCTCGAGAAGGGCAAGGGAGCCATGACACGGATGCACTCGATGATCTTCCCCAAAATTAGTCAAGACAAGACTTTGGGGCAGCTAATCGATGCTTTCGCCGTCAACACCAAGGAGGTTATCGAGGTATTCCAACGTACTTCACGTACCTATGGTGCCCTTCTAGCCTTCCAACTTATGATGGGTCATGGCTTCAAGGCCGATATTGAAGAGATGTCTAAGGAGCTGCCGAAAGAGCGAGATGGGCAGTTTGTCGACCTGGGCGTCTTTAAAACTTCAGCTCTTAAGTGTGCACGCCAACTCCTTGAGCTGGTTTCAGCAAAGAAATCATCAGTTGGCCCAAGTTTGTCGAACCAGACCCAAGCCCCTTGATTCTTGTAACAGACTTCTTTTTAGCTTGATTTGAAACAATGTCCTGCCGTAAGACTTGTGGTTGTAATAAATTTCATGCTGGCAATGTTGCCAGTGTACTCTTATTATGACATTTTTGCTTGCACTCTCCCGATGGGAGTAACTTCCAATGCTGAAGCGATACGATCCATCATACCCTTTGACGCTGTGTTGCAGGTTTTCCCCGTGCCTGCGTCTGTCGACAATTCTTCGGTGTCATGTTTCGAAAGTGATCGACTCCAGCCGTATGAAGGATCGTATCGCGCAGATGGAAAAGGATTTGCGCAAGCACCTATGCCTTGGCCGCCATTATCAAAAAGAAGAGCGAGATTGCGGCTGACGTAGAGCGCTATGCTCTTACTGAATTACATAGGGCCACCGAAAGTTTAAACTGTAAGCTCCCTGGTCCTTTTGCTCATTGTTTTTCGTCAAAATGCATCATCTGAACTTCCCTTGATAGCTCTGAACCGTGCTGAAGAGAACAAGCGGATTCACGAGCATGTGAACGCATTGACCCAACTATCATCATCATATGAGGTTTTCTGGAGAGAGCACTCGAAAGCTTCAGCTGTCGCAAAGTTCCAAGATCGGGTCCAGCAAGTCCACCGCTTCTTCGACAAGTGCTACAAAGGGCTAAGAGTGATTTGGAAGACGATGTTCCCTTTGAACGCGGTCCCTCCCACGCTGTTGACTCTAATGTCGGAATTTAGCAACACCAAGAAGATTCGGCACTTGGTGCGAGCTCAAGTTTTTGCAGGAGCCAGGTTTACGCTTGCCCTCGTCCTTGCGCATTATCCTTCGGCAAACCTGCTGACTATTGCCAATGCGGTTGGTAGTTTGGAGCCGCTGTACCCGAAGGTGGTACTACCTGCCAATATAATTGTCGACAGGCTTGAAGAGGATTCGAAGACACCTGAATAAAAAGAAACTCCGCAAGAGTAATTCAGGGTCATGCTCTTATTGTAAATAGATAATTTGGCTACTACGTCCAAGTGTTTGGAAGGTTTAAACTATTTTTTCGGTAGATGCATATATATGCACTTTTACCATGTTAATGCTGTTGGCAAATTTTGGGAGGAGAAAATCTTAATTACTCGTTGAAGCGTATGCGTGTTCGTTGGTCAGCAAATTATTTGAGTGATCAGCTCATGTTGCGGGTCTTGCTAAACCCGTTGTATGCGCAACTTTGCTTTCAACCGATGCATGTCCTGACAGCGGCTCCCGAATATATCGGAAGCACTAGCTCTGCCGATGACCCCGTCGTTCTTTGATACTTCCACAAGTAAAGTACCGAACGTGGGTCGTTTGACGTAAATATATGTTATTCCTTGATATTGGCGGAACTCTTTGAGGCATCTATAGCAAAGGAAGAGGGCAGAGTCCTTGTTGTTTTCGCATTCTTTTAGCACTCGTAATTTCAGAGGCTTTTTGAAGCACAATTATCGGACGTGTTCTTCATCGCCCCGGCGTTCGCCAAAATATGCAAACGAGGCTCATGATGATGTGGTTCGGGTGTTCCGAATTACTGCAATGCTTTTCAAGGAAACAAAACTTAAGTTCTCATTAATAAAGTAAGCAGGGAACTAAGGGGCGAAAGAGGGCCCTGTTGAAGAGAAAATAAAAAAAAACTAAATGCTATCCATCCGCTTAAGCAAGGGGAGGATCCTTCTTATCTTCTGGCTTGTCCACCGCGTCAGCGATTTTGGGAGCGTCATTGATTTCACCAGGAGTCTCGGCGGTGATTGCCAGTGTCTTGTTTTCTTCTATGACCGTTGTGCCATCAACTGCCGAAGTTTTTACTGTCGAAACTTCTAGGGCAAGATCGGCTGGCTTCTTCTTCGTCTTCCTGACGCGTTCATCTTCCTTATTATCGTGTGCCGATGATTTGGAAGGGAGATCGATAATTTCCTGTTTTATCCGAAACTTCGCAGCGATCCTCTGAAAGTCGCGATCACAATTGTCCGAGCGTGAGAAACTTCCATAGACTGTGATGTTTGTCCCATTGCTCCCAGGCATTTTCAGCTTGAGGTATGCGTAATGCGGCACAGCCATGAACTTGGCATAAGCTGGTCTTCCGAGTATAGCGTGGTACTGCGATTCCCAGTTTACGACTTCAAACTCGATCTTTTCCTTCCTGAAGTTGTCGGGTTTGCCAAAGACGGCATTCAGGTAAACTTTGCCAAGAGAGTACGCCGGTGAAGTGGGGAGAATCCCATGGAAACAGGTGTCTGTCTCTTCTAGCATCCTCATAGTGATCCCCATGCTTTTGATTGTGTCAGCGAATATCAGGTTTAATCCACTTCCGCCATCCATGAAGACTTTGCTCATATTGAACCCTCCGATTTGCGCCTCAACTACTAAGGCAGCATGTCCTGGTTTCGGGATTGTCATCGGGTGATCTGCTCTACTAAACGTAATGCTCTGAGATGACCACTCGACATATTCGGGGATGTTGGCCATAATGCTTTCTGCCAGATTAATTTCTCGGGTGAGCTTCTTCATTTCCCTTCTCGAAACACCTGTCCTATGGATCATGCTCATCTGCCCTCGTGGTGGTGGAAACGACTCGTTGAGGTTATGAGGCTGAGCCTGTTGGACCTGGTGCTGAGGTGGAGGTGGCGGTGGTGTCGGCTGTTGCTGCTGCTGGATGAGCTTCTGCATTTCGATGAAGTGTCGACAATCCCTGAGCAGGTGACTTGACTTCTTCTTGTTGTCTTTGGAGTCGATGTACGAGTGCAGGTAGCACGGAGCATTTATCTGTTCAGCAAAGGTTAGCTCGGGAGTCCTCTGTGGTCGTGGTTTGTAATTGCCACGATTTCCAGAGTTGTTCCGGTTGCCGTCCTGTCGATCGTCTCGTCTGTCGTCGTACCGATCGTCCTGCCGATCGGAGTACCCCGCAGCTACCAGGTTACTGTCGTCGTAACTGCCGTCTTTTCTTTTCTTACGGCGATCCCTTCGTCCACCCGAATCGTGCTTCGGTTGATCGCCGTCTTCGTCGTCACTGCGCTGCCGTGGCCTTCGTACGTTGTCCTCGCCATCAGCCCAGCTGTTGGCGATTTCCATTAACTTGGTTATAGTTTTTGGCTTCTTGCGCCCAAGTTCCTCTATGTAGGTTTCACGTCGGATGCCATCGCTGAAGGCATCGATTGCTCTGTCGACAGAAACGTCTTCGGCAGCGTTTAGGAGCTTGGTGAATCTTCCGATGTATGCGCGCATCGACTCCTTCTGCTTCTGTTGGAAATGCCGTAATTCCTCAATCCAGACAGGCCTTTTGTATGTTGCTTGGAAAGTCGCAACGAAAGCGTCCACTGGGTCATCCCATGATTTGATGGATCCTTTCGGCAGGCCTCTCAACCAAGCTCGTGTCGAATCCTTCAGGTAAAGCTGCAAGCACTGCATTGCTGCTATCTGATTTCCCTTGTGTAGGATCACAGTTTGTAAGTAATCGTCTATCCACGACCTCGGCTCTTGCTGTCCATCGTACTTAGCGGCGTCAGTGGGGGTGGGCTTGAACTTTCTGGGCGGCATCGTCTCGCGGATCTTGTAGCTTAAGCAGTCAGCCCCCCTTAGCTCGCCGTCGTTCTCTTGGCTTTCATCCGAGGTGTCACTGTCGTATTCCTCCCTAGCGGCACGCCGTCGTCTTGCTTTATCGATTCTACTCTGGGTGATTTCATCTCGAGCATCCCTAGAGCGATGCTTTGAGCCACTGGCCTGTAACGTGGTCTTTTCCTTCCGTGGGACCAAGTTGTCTCCTAATATTGCGAGACTTTCTAAGGCGCCCCGGTGGGCTTGAGCCATAGAACCTTCAGGTCGCTGATTGATGAGGTACGCCGCGAGATTGGCGGTTGCTCCCTCGACGGTTTTCGACCGTAGCATACCCGCGGTGTCCGTGGTCATGAAGGACTTGGTCAGATTCGATGCGATTTCTCTAGCATCATCTTCCGAAAGCCTGGATAGCCTCGATCGGTGCTTGCCTACGCCTTGACTGCTTCAGGAGGCGCTTCCTCGCGAGCCCCTTCGTCGCTCGCTGGATTGCTCCGCGGCGAATAGACGTTTCTCGAGGGTGGCTTGCTCCTTTGATAAGCGTTCTCGATTCTTCTCCAATATGGAGCGATAGGCGTTGAGGGTTCCAACCGAGGTTCCTGCAGGGAGTGCTGTGTTGTTAAGCACGGCTGCCCTGGCTGCTGCCCACTCTTCCTCAGCAATGGTGTAATCTCTGTTGTTGTTACTGGCGCTGTTTTCAAAACTTAGCCGCCTGCTGGAGCGGGGGGTGTGATCTCCATCTCCCCTATTCCTTGTGTTTCCTGTGTTATTGGCGGCATAAACTTGGTGGCGCGCTGCTTTCCAGGTGGCCCTCTTGACGATGTTGTTGACACTGTCCTCTCCCGACAAATACTGGGCGTTGCAGATGAACGGTGTGTCGCTCGATCCCAACCCGTGCCTGGTGTCGCAGTTCAAGCAGTAGTACGAGGTCATCTCCGAAGATACGGGGTTATCGGATCCGACCGACATTGAAGATGTCGACCGAGGAGTTGGTGGCGAGTTCGTCGAGTCTGTTAGGCCAACCGAAAGGTCGACTGATGACGACATGCTTGCCTCTGCGGCCCATGGTGATGATTTCCTTACTGGCCTGGGGGCACACGGTTCTAGTAGTCGAAGGACTCCTTCTGTGTTGACGTTGTAGTGGACGCTGCCGAACGTCATCTCCATGTTTCCTTGTAGATCTGAGAAAGTCGAGCATGAGGAGTCGCTCTGCGGCGTGAACTCGTACGAGCCGAATCGAATCGGGCTTCCTAGACTTGGCGGTGATGACGATGATGGTGTCGACGAAGCTGCCGACGACATGACTGAATCTGCCGATGTCGGATCTTGTGCCGATAGGTTTCCCACAGACGTCGCCAATTGTCGAGGGTACTCCTCGGCAATGCCCTCCGATTGGGGCTTAGGGTTGATGGAATCCTGTAGGTTGACACGAGACATCGGTGAACAGACAAGCGGGGAGAGCTATTTACCTAGGTTCGGGACCCTCGATGAGGTAAAACCCTTACGTCCTGCCTGTCTGATCTTGATTATGAGAATATTGGGTTACAATGGGGTGCCGAAGGTTTCGGCTGTGTTCTCGTCAAGAGGCTAAGTGCTACGGCGACCTAGCTCTAGACTTCTGGTGGCTAAGGTTGCTATGATTGATTCTGTCCCCCGACAGCCCCTCTCCTGGCCTTTATATAGGAGGCCAGGTCTCAAGAGATCTGTCCGGGTACGACTAGGTTTACAAAAAGACCTAGCTCTAAACTTTCCTTGTTCGGCTTCCCTCTTGCCTTGTTCTTCAAGGGACCTTCTCCTACACCGTCCTAGTGGCCCACCTTGCCATCGGGTATCTTCATGGGCCTCCAGCTGGGCCGCACGGGATAGGGCAATGTCAGTTAGCCGAAGGGTAATGCCCACGTCAACATCCCCAAGCTTAGGATTTTGCAAGCCCTCTTGGTGAGCTCATTGTGGTGGAGGATGATTCCCATAGTTCCATTGGCTGCTCCAATGAGAGAACTGGGAATTGAGTTCAGGGCGTTGTCTCGAAGGTTGATGGCGAGGTTGCTCAGGTTCTCAATGCTTCCTTCGAGCGCATACATGTCCTGATAGGTGGTGAAGTCATGGAGTGGCTGCTACTCCTATTCTGTTCCTTGAGGTTCTTGTTCAACCTCTTCTCCTTCTTTCGGTTCATCTTGTTGTGGGGATAGATTCGCCTCAACCTGCGCATCATAATGCAAACGTCTTTCCTCAAGAGAGAAAATACCATTAGGCAGAGGGGCAGCGATCGGATGACCAGCTCCCGGTATATTGAAGTAATATCTACCATCTACTTTTCTTATCATACCACATACATTCCGAGTAGTAGAACCAAGGCGGCGAGGGACTTCCAATGCTCGTAAATTACTTACATTGATATTAAGCCTTCTTGCCAAGAAGGTTATGACTCCACCTCCGCATATGGGTACGCGAGCTTCAAGTGCTTGGTGGTGCAAGTAGAGAACAAGAATGGCACCCAAGTTTGGGTGGAGGTTGCATTCTGGGAACACAGCCTTTGCGAGGACCATCATGTCCTCCTCATTAAGTCTTGTGAAATCACCTCGTGCCTACAAGGTGTTAGCAATAATATAGTACAAACAACGAATAGCAGGGCACTCAATAGTATTTCCCGGAGGGAGTGTGCTACGGATTCTCATCCGATAAAAGTACATGCTAGGTGAGGGGTTCAAAGAAAACCAAGCATAGCGGTTTGCGGTGGCATTGTTCTAAAAGCCGAAGTGATTGCACCACTCATCCAAGGTCAGATCATAATCACAGTTCATCAAACGGAAGGATATCCAGTCGACTCCAGGCTGATCTTCCTTAGATTTGTAGTAGCGGTTCACCATGTGCTTCATGGTGCTGAGGAACTCGAGTGTCAAGCGGCGATAGGTGGCAGCCTCCTGAAAACAAAAGTCAAGCAGACCAACATTGTTGCACAGAGTAATGAAATCATTGCACGAGCCTAGTTGGTTCAGAATATGGGGGCATGCCCATTTTGTTGACTTGATTTCGCGGTCCTTGGGATAGTTGAAACGGTTGAGTTGACAGCGGTCTTCAAACTCGATACCGAGTGAAGCGGGTGTGTCTGCAACCGGTGGTGCAGCCTGTGCAGCCACAGCGCGCGAGCGGCTCCTTGTGTTCATCTAAAAATTAATTGTCAATTTAGTACCTTAAGCACATCTTAACAAAAGTTCAACTAAAAAAAATCGGATCCGATAGAAGTAAACATATGATCATCTTCTACACATCCTATAAAAGAATCTCCTCTAGAATCTCCTCTAAAATTTCGATCTAGCATGCTCATTAAGGTGATGAAGTTCATAATATGACCTAAGTCTAGATTGATAATGACAAAAGCTAGAGCATGCATTCGCGAATAAAAAGTTGGGGATCGGAGGAGAAACGTACCATGCTTCAATGGAGTGCAAGGAATCGAAAAAAAAATGATAATTTGGAGATTCAATGGAGTAGGGTTTGAGTTTGGAGGAGGATGAGAGATAAAGATTGTGAAAATTTGGGTTGCATACGTGTTCCTGGCTAGTTTAAGTGGTCCGACACGCGGTACGGTCGGGCGCATTCGGCCCGTACCAGGTCGAACCGCCTTGGATTAGGTCGGTCGATACGGTACGTCCGGGACGGTACAATCAGATCCCCCCTATTGATGCTCAGTGAACTTATAGTAAAGTTTCGAAGGGTTGATGTTTTCCTCGTCGAAGCGGTACGGGCGCATGGTACGGTCGGCCCCGACCATACCGATGGTCATCAAACATACTGCCTGCATCGACGAAATCTTCAATTCTTCTCTTTCGTGGTTGTGGATGCGGTATGGGCGCGTGGTACGGTCTGGTACGACCGTACTGATGGTCGCCAAAGTTACTGGAACCTGCGAACATCAAAAATTTATGTGCAACTTTCACGTGCCTTTATGCATCAACCTTACCTCGAAAATGGCTAAGGAAAAACAACAGTATATATATCAAGAATGTGCAACCGTTAGCATCAAAAAGGAATTGTTGCTTAACTTATTCTCCTCTTTTCCAAGGATATCATGAACACTCTTTATTAAAAACAAAACAAAACAAATGAATAAAACTAAGTATTAAACTTGAATAAAAACTAGATAGAAAAACTTTATTGAACATGGGTTGCCTCTCATGAAGCAGCTTCTAGTTAAGTTCAATTAGCTTGACCAAGATGGTGATCACTTAATAGTTGGAAGTGGAAGACCCACTCCAAAATAGTTAGCTTTCAAAAAGTAATGACCCCATCATCATTAGCCTTCTTCTTTCTTGGGAAGTGTATTACAAATGGGTCTTTGGATGGTAGTCCAATCCTCACATTTCCTTCATGCAAATTGATTAGCGCTTTAATAGTTCTAAGAAATGTCCTTCCTAAGATTATAGGAGCTATAGGATCTTCATGCATGTCCACAATAACAAGATCAATAAGAGTAGGACATCCTTTAATCTCTACTACAATATTATCTTTTGTCCCTACGGCTTGTCTATATGTTGAATCGGCTAAGTGCAGTCTTAGCTCAGTTGTTCTATATGGTCCCATTCCTAACTTATCAAATAAAGTTTTTGGAACCGTGGAGACGCTTGCACCAAGATCACAAAGTGCAGTCACCTCATTTGTTCCAAAATGAATTTTAATAGTGGGCTCAAATATATCATCAAGCTTAGCTGGAAGTTTTTCAGCTAGCTTCTTATATTGTTGCTTTAAATCACAGACTTTGCATGCTACCTCATGTATAAATTGATGGTATCTTTCATCATTACCTTTGTGGATTACGGGGTTTCTTACCGTGACCGTCTTAAAGAGATCTTCCACAGAATACTCAGGTGTTGGACCATTGCTATAGTACAGTTCTTCAAGTGCTTCTCCACTTCTTTCAATCCTCATCATCTTGAGGTCTTCAACGGGGTTTGGTTCTGGTTTACCTGCAAATCTTGCAATTATAATATTTTGACTTTCAGCTATCTTCCTTAGTTGTGTCTCAACTGTCTTTGTTCTCTCCTGTAAAGCTTGGACATCATTCTTGAGAGAAACGGTTTGGTTAGATAAATTTTGTGCACATAGAGTCACATACCATGCAGCGCCACTCCTCAGTCCAAAGCAACAGTCAAAGAGGGATCATTGTGTCGTTAGTTCTATGTACCAGGCATATAAGTTGATCCATAGTTTTCCATAAGATCTGACAAAAAGCATGAAGATTAGCCTGAAGCTGCTAAGCTTATGAACAGTACATCACATGAATTTATTCAAACTTCGTGCAATTGTATAAGAATGGTAAGACTACGATTATTGATCAGAACATATCATTTCTCCAAAGTAACCGGGAGAATCAGCAAACTACTCATTTGCATTTTAGTCTAAATCTAGCTCATGAGCATTTTCCTAGTATGATAGTGTATTCGAGAATGTACATACCTATCAAATATGTGGCAAATTATCGCTTCTCATTTCTACCCCACCCCTCGAACTGCATCCCTACCTTTTTCCCGCACCGTCAGTCTGCTCTCTTCAGTCTCCATGCCCTTTCTTTTCTTCTTGTGCTCTGCCACACGTGCTGGTCACCGACGACAGAAAGATCAGACGTGTGGTATCAGTGGACAGATTAGGGAAGGATAGCTCCGCCATGCATGTGTAGGTTCATAATGCTTCGAAGAAAGTTAGTTGTATTCATGAGCACAGATCCTACAGACTACACATACTGGGGCGCATTTACAACAAGCTGTACACCTGAAATATAGGTTGCTTCACTTTTAATTTATGTTTTCAACTCTTTAGTTCAGGTATAATGTTAGTAACATTTGCCAACTATAATCTAGTTGATCCTCGGCATCAACAAGATTGTGTAAAAGGAACAATTCTGTTATGTATGCATCTTCTCTGAACTCTGAAAAATAGATCAAATGAAGCTGCACTGCGACGGAGATGGCGGCACAGGAATTGAAGGCCAACGAAGAGTTGTTGATCCTAATGAGGTCCATGAAGATGGAGACGGCTCATGCCTCTGGCCCGTGGACTATCAATGGAAATGTACCTGATCCATGCGTAGTGGAAATCAGCGGCGAAAGCGGACGTTGCCGACTTGCGATGCATGCGCCCCGATCTAGCTTCCTCCCCTTGGCTAGGAGGGAGAGGCCGGCGACCCTGAGAGGGGGGAGAGGCGATCCGAGGCGTGGGAGAGACGTGGCGCTCAGGAGCGGGTTACGGCGGCCGTTCTCCGGCGAGAAGCCGCAGATAGGTAGAGCCGCGCGTCGCTTGCTGTTGTAGGCCTAGAGAGAGGGAGAGAACCACGGCGAGGCGTGAGGGGAGTCCCGCGGCGGTGGGGAGCGGTTGTGCCAAAGTACGGCAGTTCGGCCACAGTGCCACACATGTCGAGGGCTAAAGCTCCTGATCGGTGGGGATCGTTGGGGAGATAGTGGAGATGGTTAGGGCTAAACTTGCTGCGCTCAACATTGGACTCACCTACACCGTTGGATGGGCTGTTTGAATGGATGTGATTGTTTTGATCTCCGGCTTTGTGTTTTTTTTATATTAGTGGAGATGGAGATGGAGATAAAGCTGCCTTAGGGCATCTTCAGCGGCGCGACGCGGGGACCGAAAATGCGTCTGGCACCCTCTCCAGCGACGCGACGCAAAGTGACCGGGCCGTCCGCGGAGACACAAACCTGCCGCAAATATGCGCCAGGTTTGCGTCTCTGCGGACGTTCGGCGGACGCGGAAAGTGTCCGCTCGCTTCCCCACCGGGCCCGCCTGGCAGCGAGTCTGCATCGAGGGCATCGCTTCAGGCGGTCAGCGCTTCCGCGTCTGCGCCGCAGCCTTCGCCATCAATGGCGCGGCTGCCTGTTCTGCACGCGCACTGGCGAGCGGCGGCTGGGCTTCTGCGTCGGCTTCAATGTCATCGTATCCCGCGCGCGGCTGCCCTTAAGACCACCGACCGCGTTCCTCCTTCCCCCACACCTCCACTCGCACCACCACCGCCGCAGCGCCATGGGGAAGAAAAACGACTTCGAGGCCTCCGGCAGCGGCAACAAGAGGGTGCCGCTCCCCGTCACGCTGGGGAGGATCATGCATGGCAAATGGTTGCCGTGCGAGGCCTGGTCCAGCGTGCAACTGCCTGGCGGCTAGCGGCTCAGCTGCCGCCGGGTGCCCATCCTTCCCGTCCCTGCGAGCGAGCCTGATCGGACCGTGGAGATCCGGCGAAGGAGGCGGTACCTGCCGCCGGACCTCCGCGCCGATCCGGCGTACGCCGTCGACTCCGACACCTGGCGTACGTATCTGGCAACCGAGACGGATAAGAGAAGAAGGGCGGGCTTCATGGGCGACAGGGATTTCCCCTTCGGGGCTGCACCGCCGACTCGTCCACGAAGACAGGAAGCGCCGAGGCGTCGTCAGTAGGCGGCGACGCGCGCGCAGCACAACGACGACGACGACGGCGGCGGCGACGACCACGACGATGACGCCTACGCCGCCTACGACGACGACGGCGACTACATCGAGGCGCTCGCGTACCATAACGAGGAGGTGAAGGACGACAACGATGACTACGTCGCGGCCGTCTTCCACGAATGGCAGCTGGCCGTGGCGGAGGGCCGCGTTTTCGAGTTCCCGGAGAACATGACGGACAACGAGATGGCGAAGCTCGGCGTCCTCGTCTCCGAGAACGACGCGCCTGTGCAGCCGTCGCTGCCCCGGTACGCCACCGGCGTCATGCCGCCGGGCCTGTCGGAGGATGAAGCCCTTCGACTGGCACTACAGGACTCGGCGGCTCCTCCACCGCCGCCACAGCCGCAGCCCTGGGCGTCTCCTCCACCGCCGCCACAGCCGCAGCCCTGGGCGCCTCCTCCACCGCCGCCACAACCATATCCCTGGGCTCCTCCACCGCTGCCACAGCCCGCGGCTCCGGGCGCCTCCACCGCCGCAGCCACGGGCGCCTCCTCCACCTCCAGCACCGCCGGCGCGCCCGGCGTACGCTCCCCCGGATGGCAACTGGCCGTGGGTGATACCAGAGCTCATCGTGCTCGACAGCGACGAGGAGCGGCAGTAGGCGTTAGGGTTTTTTTTCATGTTTTAACTATGTAAATTATGTTTCATGTATTAAAAAAAGTTTCGGCCAAAAAAAATGCGTCGTGGAGCCACCCCCGACGCAAACGGACGCGCGGTCGATTTCGACCATTTTGGCCGACGCAAACGGAAGCTAAAATGCGTACCCCCGCTGGAGATGCCCTTATGTTTAAAAAAACCATCTCTGCGTATAGGTCGTACTGTTCCAAATAGACCATTCTTGGGCCATCAGAAGCTCAAAATGTTTAGCCCGAGAAAGCCCAAGAGAATGTCCATCTCAGCAAAGGAATAAAGGAGAAAGAGAGCAGACCGGAAGGACAGCCGCCGCGCGGAACCTGATTCGAGAAACCCAAGCTTGTTTCACTGCGCGGCGGCGGCGGCGACTCGGGCTCTGGGGATTCGCCGGAGATGGCCGGCGAGGGAAGCAGCGGCGGAGGGAGAAGCACGGACCCGCTGGAGGGCGTGCGCGCCATCGTGCTGAAGCCGTCCGAGTCCCTGGACGAGTCGCGGTTCACGAGGATCGCCGGCGCCGACTTCAACGACGCCGGCCTCGGCCTTGACGGCCTGCTCGGGTCGCTCGCCTCCACTGGGTTCCAGGCTTCCCACCTCGGCGACGCCATCGACGTCGTCAATCAGATGGTACGTGCGCCACCCGCTTTTCCCTTTCTCCCCCTCAGTTGCCAGAAATTTCCTTTTGAGCGTGGGATTAGCCGTGCCCGTAGGTAGTTTGTAAGTGGACATTTAGCTTGCAAGCCTAGGTGAAGCAGATAATTTCATCCTGTTGTTTTTTGACTTGGAAGTATATTTCTGCTGCGTGTGGGTAGTTGGATTAGTTGCGAGATGAAAAGCTGATGAGTGCTCTGTTTCCCCCCAAAACTAATACTGCCTCCGATCCATAATAAGTGTCAGAAGCTTAGTAAAAAATTAGTACTAACTTAGTACAAAATCTCCGATACTCCTGAGTATTTGTAGTAACAACCGGATCGCATAAATGAGTGCTCTTCATTCACCTTAGTATTGATACTTAATTTGAACAAGGCGGTGTGTGGAACTTTTAATCAAAGTATGTGTATAAAATAAGCTGGGAGCAATCTACATGAAGGGATGTCTGTCAGCTGTCATCACCATGCATGCTTCAGAAACTTGTTCTTTTCCTAAAATTCTGCTGATTTTGCTTCACTCATTACATTTTACTAACTCTTCATTCCTTGTGTTTGGTTGCAATGAAGTTAGATTGGAGGTTGTCCCGTGAGAAGCCAACTGAGGATTGTGATGAAGCTGAACTTGACCCGAAATACAGAGAATCTGTCAAGTGCAAGATATTTCTTGGTTTCACTTCAAACCTTGTGTCTTCTGGCATACGTGATGTAATCCGGTTTCTAGTTCAACATCACATGGTAAATACTCCAGCTTTGTAAGAATTTATCTAGTAGAAGTATGCCTAGTCGTATAGAGATTTTTTTAGCAGTTTAGTGCATAGCCATTGGTGACTAATTTCCTAATCCATTATTTTCCCACAAAAATATGTTCTTCAGGTTGATGTCATTGTTGCGACTGCTGGGGGTATAGAGGAAGACCTCATAAAATGCCTCGCACCTACGTACCGAGGTGAATTTTCTTTACCTGGGGCACTGCTGCGGTCAAAAGGACTTAATCGGATAGGAAATCTGTTGGTGCCCAATGATAACTATTGCAAGTTTGAAAACTGGATCATGCCAATCTTCGACAAGATGCTACAAGAACAATCTAGTGAGGTAATCATACCTCCTGATTTAAACAGAGTTGGTAACAACCTGTTTGAATTTTATATTAAAAACTTATTTGAATTTTGGTTCCATGTATCCCTGTCAACCGAAATCCGCAAATAATGTGGATTGTGGCTACGCTTCCTTGCGCGTGTCATGGGTTAATTACATAAGATGCATGAGTACGACTAGATCAATTATATGTTGGGTTTAGTGATATAATCTTGATATGCTTCTCTTACAATCTCTGGAACCTCGTTCAATGGGACCCAGTTATTGTTCTGAAACAGAATTAAGCAGCAAGTCAGGAAGGATTTTTTGTTAAAAGAATGGAACTGATTTCGATTAAAAGTTATTTTAACATTGTTTTTTCACGTGTTAAAATAAAGATACGAAAAAATTGGAATTCTACCTGACTTGAACACTATTGTAGTAAATTGACTCCACGAGTTTCTTTCTTTCAGATGTATTATTTACCATCGCCCTTTGGAGTAATCACTTCGTAATTTTCTAGCAATGAGTACATGGTATGCAATACCGGGAGTGTAATGTGTGTATCATGCTATATAAGTTTCTGCACAAATTTCTGAAATCTAAGTGAGAACGTTCCAACTTGTAATGTGGGAATTCGCTGTAATAGCTTCAGTGTCAACTTATTTTTTTTTTTGTTATCTTCATCAATTTCTTGCTACCTGTAGAATGTCTGGACACCATCAAAGGTGATTGCTCGTCTTGGCAAAGAAATAAATGATGAAAGCTCCTACCTTTATTGGGCATACAAGGTAACGTGTTTTTGGCTAAACCTTTGTTTTCTTACAAGTTATAAAAAATTCTACAGAAGTGTGTAAATGCTGATCATATGTAAGAAGTTTGTAAATAACTTTGTTGGATAATTCTTTAGGAAAATGAATTAATCTACTTGAGAATCTTGTGGGGGTTTAGTCTGTTATGGGCGTCATTTCACCCTTAATATTATTTTCATCATTGAGTTGTATGATTTTACCCAGAAATAGTAGCCATGCTTGAACCATTCTTAATTTTATCTGAAGTGGGTCATAGTTTAACAGATGTAAACATGATTCAGTGACTGCCTGCCAGGCCGTTACCCTTATTGTGTGTGTTCACTTTACTGTTGGGTGAATTTTTTTTTTTACTTTCAAGAGCTTTTGTGCAAAGTCTCAAGTCGCATAGTGCTGACTCAGTTAAATTGACCAGAACAATATTCCTGTATACTGCCCAGCATTGACTGATGGATCACTTGGAGACATGCTGTTTTGTCATGCAGTTCGCAATCCTGGTCTTATTGTAGACATTGTACATGGTAAGTTCCACTGTACTCTTTGTTTTTTACTTTGTTTTCATTTTCAAATGCTTGAACGTTCTGCAGATATAAGGCTCATAAATGGTGAAGCCATTCATGCAAGCCCAAGAAAGACAGGGGTCATCATTCTTGGTGGAGGCCTTCCAAAGCATCATATATGCAATGCAAATATGTTCCGCAATGGTGCAGATTATGCAGTCTACATCAACACAGCTCAAGAGTTCGATGGAAGTGACTCGGGAGCACAGCCAGATGAAGCAGTTTCATGGGGAAAGATCAAGGGTTCAGCAAAACCTGTGAAGGTATACCTACATGCATACCTTCAGAAGTACTCCGTATAAGACATTTTTTGGTTTTGTGTTTTGCATACTGCTAGACTCATGTTAGTAAAGAAATCCTGCACGTGCTGATTTGTCTTGCAGCTGGTTTGTAGAAAAATTGTATTCATGGTCTTGCCTGGCTCTAATTTCTAAGCCATCTTGATTTATCATCAACTTTTGCACTGTATATTATTGCAGCCTCGGGGTTTAATGATACTATGGGTCAAAAACATAATTATGCTATGCAATGATGTCATACATCACATTTGATTATTACTGTACTCTAACATACCAGCTTTTGGAAATGCAGGTCCATTGTGATGCAACTATTGCTTTCCCATTGCTCGTTGCCGCAACATTTGCGCGTAGGTTTCATGGCACAAATCCGACCAACTAAATTTCTGAAGGCAAACTAAGGACCTTGCACTGATTATTTGTATTGATCTCCACCCGATTGCCTGGACTCTTTGAAGCTTACGGGCTTAAAGTGGAAGGTTTTCGTCTGCTACGTACCACTGTTAGCGGCATCTTCCTTTGTTGTACATCTGAGGTTGTAGTACCATTTGCATCTTTCAGTAAGATTATGTATGGAGTGGCAAAATACATTTTGTTCATCTGTATGTTCAGATGGTGTCTGACACAGACAAGATAAGGAAATGGACAATTGTTTTGTGCCTCTATCTGGTGAGGTTCAAACAGCACGGAGAATGTATTTTTCAAGATGATATCTTGTAATTCGCGGAGGCAAATGACCCGCATGTCAATTTTCTTTCAGATAGCACTACGTCCGTTTGTGCTCTGTTCATACCCTCGAAACAGTTCAACACTACATTTACATGGCAGAGTTCGACCATACATAACTGGGTGTTGTATGATGATTTTCTCTGTTTTAAATTTGCAAATGCAGCAGCTATAATTTGAGTTGGAACTGATACGCACTGCAGAATATAGGCAAGGTTTGCATCCGGTGGATATATTAAAAAACTAGGATCTCCAATTGTCATCCCTAGTCGAAATTACATGCCAGAGTTTTCGATCATATATAAGTATATCAGGCTTCAGTAACTACACCTCTCCTCTATGTTCTTATTAAATCTTCTGTGGCATATATGGCTGACTTCTTTTCAGCTTCTAGGCTGGCTTCCAGGTCGTGGACCGCTGAAGCCCAAAAGATGACTCCAGCTTTGGGCCAGCTTATTCCTACCGGGAAGCTTCAATCGTATCTATAGCCAGAAACTGGTCCAGAGCAGTTTCCCGGGCTTCTCCATCGGAGAGCCGAACCGGTATATAGAATAGCCCCCCTCTTGAGTGGAATTTACACGAAACTGCCACTCCCCAAGTTCCCGGATGGCCAACAGAAAAAAAAGAAAAAAAAAACGAAACGGTACACGCCCCCCGCATCGTGAGCTTGGTCAACATGGAGCGATAGGGACATAGGGTTCCGCCCTGCCGCCGCTGGCCACTGCTCCCCCGCCGTCGGCGCCGGCCGCTGCTCTCCCGCAGGCGCCGCCGCTCGCCCGCTCCCCCGCAGGCGCCGCCTCTCGCCATGCCGCCGCTGCTCCCCCGCCGTCGGCGCCGACCGCTGCTCTCCTGCAGGCGCCGTCGCTCGCCCTGCCGCTGCTACCCCATCGTCGGCGCCGGCCGCTGCTCCCCTGCAGGCGCCGGCCGCTGCTCCCCTGCAGGCGCCGCCGCTCGCCCTGCTCCCCCGCCCCGTGGCTGTGGTTTGCGTCTCCTTCCAAGATCTAATTCATGGTTAATTTATGCCCAATCTTATCTGAGTATGAATGGATGATATGCTAATGATTTGATCTTTGTGATTAGTTGTTCCCTGGATATGGTGGATGATGAGATCGATTTACTGATGTTGTTATGTATCTAGGGTTATTACAGATATTTCACAACTCAATACATCAAATAAGCTAAATGTATAGAAGCCCAAAAGAATAGGAGGAACTAGTTTCTAGTAGCTTCTTGCCACCACAGTTTTTCCCCACCATTTTCTAGAAGCTAGCTTATGCAGAAGCAGAAGCCTAAAAGAAGTCACCCTAATTATCCACCACCTTGCATCTTCTTATGTCAACAAGTTCCCGGAGTGCAGAGTCCAGTGTCGTTACTCATCAGAATCTGGGCACCTGCGATCTCTAGACAAATTGTGTGGTCCTTGACGGAGTGATAATGATCCAGAAAATGGGAGCACATATCCGATCTTACATCAAGTTTCTGAGCCCCACACATTCCAGTGAGCCCCAGTGCCCATTATTTGGCCCTGTGAACTCGATCCGCTTCTTACAGAGTGTGCAATAGGTGAATCGGCACGACCAGCAGAAGATATATTTGTCGTCACCCTGGATGCATATGGCCATATGTTAGATGCATAGTGAGGGAAAAAAATTAGTGCTCTATGAACTGTTCACAGTGGAATGGAGTAATGGAACAAAATGTTCATGCCATATGATGCAGATTGAAACGTATGACCTCTTTATTACCTTGAAATTTCTTTGACGGCACTTTGGGCATTTGACGATACTGCCCACCGGGTGCCTTTGAGCCATGCGGTTTTCTTTTTCTAACTTCTCCATTCGTCTCTGCCAATCTGTCTGCTCATTTTCCCTAGGCGCATAGAGACCGCAGCTCCTACAGTAGACGGATTAGCGCTATAGTTATGCAAAAAATGCCTTCTCTTGTTTCAAGAAAGATATATATCATCTAGTTTAAAAAAAGAGATATATCATGAAACAACTAAAAAAATGATCTGCATGAAAGGCACATACCGACAGGAGGCCTTGCCACAGCGGAAGCAGAAGCTCTGATAACAGTTACCACAATGCATTATGTTGCACCCGTCGGTTCTGCTGATTGCTATTCCACAATTTGGACAAAATATAGCATCACCATAAAGCTTTCTTATGCTCAACATTTGCTCCACCATCTCCCTCGCAATCATCCCACGTGACTTCTGCAAACATAAAGTTAGAGATAAAGGGTGGGAGATATTCAGTTACATCATGTCAGTATTCTACAACAGACAGTATGTAACCCCGGAGCATCGAGGTATCAAATGCATGGTGTATCAGTGAAGAATTTACCGGAAAGGTTTTTTTTCAGCGGTAACATCACACTATTAGGAAGATGAGCACAAATTGCACAGTGTGACTACAAATGCAGGTTTGAAACATAATACACTACTAGAGACTTGAGAATCTAAGCCTCCTAACGATGCTAAATACAGAAGAGATTTCAGGTGCATATCTACCTGCGGGTGCTGCAGCTTTTGTTCTAGGGTTAGACACTGTTTCCCCAGATGGCGTGGGTCCTTGCAAGATGAACAGAAGATAAATGAACATTTTGGACACTGCGCATTCTTATCCTCATCTTCCAAGCAACCGATCCCACACCTTGGACAGTAAACAACGTCTGACATCGAGTCCAGAGCTTTCTGAAGAGTAAGCCTATCCCAGCGTTCAAATTCTTCTTCGCTAAGAAGTCTCTTCAACAAATACGGTGGAATGGAAGAGCTACACTTGGTTTCGGGGCATACGTACCAATTTAAATACACAACCTTCCTTCACATGCATTCTGCATAAGGTTTCCATGCACTTCACACAGAACAAGTGTTGACATGGAAGCTCAATGAAGTTTGAACCTAATGGTTTCAAAATTAAAGTTAGTTTACAGGGGAGCAAACATCTATGAAGGTAATTCGGTGCTCTAGGAAGATTCATTAGAAAGTAATAACTGGTCCCCCTATTTGTAATAGTATCTACTATGAAGTATGAATCATGGAAATTTCAGCCAGGTACTAGCTACCACTACGTCACAGTTCAACAAGAGAACAGTATGCAATGGACGCCATAATGCAAGTACTATTCTCTTCCAAGGAGCTAAAACAGTTCATCTTAAAAAAACAGAGAATAATCTTTGCCATAACTGGACAAGGAAAAAAGGCATACCTTTGCTCTGGTTGAGGCATATCATGCACATATGGAGATCCTCAAGAAAAGCTTGATATCGCTTCTTACTACTGTAACTGAGCATTGAAGGGATTACAGATTTCAAAGGGAGACTTCTTGAGATTGCACAATTATCTGCTCTCTGCATTGGAACATCTGGACCTAACGTTATTTTTCCGTCACACCAGAGGTATGCCAAAGAAGAATTATGTACCCACTCAACCCACCGATATATCACTTCCTGCTCGGGCAGCTCTGCCCAAATGGTGTCAAGCATCTCACAAAGTTGAGTAACATTAGGCCCATCCATCCACTTGGCAGTGATCGTAAAATATGGGGGGTCTTTGCTTGGATAGGACCGTGGAAGCAGGCATGTCAATATCAAAGGTGGTAGGTACTCGACATTGTAAATGTAAGAGAATTCATTGCCGTTGTCTTCTGTACCATCATCAGGACAATCTTCACCTTCTAGATTTTCATTAGCTGAAGAGAGCTTAGCGCGCACTTCAGTGCCATCAGGCAAGTCGTAACGTATATAGATCTGAAAAAAAGAACTCATCAAAACAGAAGAACAAATTCAGCAAGATTAAACATCACTGACGACCAGCACAACACGGGAAACCTGAAAATAGCGAAGCCCTCCTTTCTTTTCAAATTCACAGATATCATCCCCATATATTGCTACCAATGCCATCAGCTGCAGTGAATGAGGAGATCAAGTGAGTAATAAACAAATAATCTTTGCAAGTAACATGACTCTAAATCAACATAGCCCCAACTCGTAAATGTGACATTCAGATATTATTTCAGCATATCGTTTCTTGGACATTGAAATGCTACTACTGCCGACTTGACTGTATCTGGACCAGAACCAGATTTTGAGAACATAACCATCATCTTTTTGGGAAAAAATAGAAGACACAAAGTTGGGCAAAACCCCTCTTAATCCAGACGTCATAACATAGGATATCTGATAAGAAAATGCTACTAATAGCGGAATTTCATCGCGACTAAGCTTCACAGAACAGAGCGAGGTCATATGATTAGCGAACTTTTCCAATTTGATCGGTGGGTTAGTAATGCTGACGTACCTCGTCTTGCTGTCGCTCCTGGTTGGCTCGGACCTCATCCACCTCGGCCCCATCCTCGGCGCCGGGGCAGAGCCCCGCCACCATCGCGGCCTTCTCCAAAATCGACTCCGCCTCGGCCGCCGACACCCACGGAGAGTCCAGGTTGAGCACGTCGACCTCCCCCCTGCCACCCCCATCACACCACGTGCGTTGCATCGGAAGTAGCGAAAATTCAAAATACTCTATTGAATCATATGTGATAACATTTCTCGTATGTTCCATCATCGACGAAGGCTTTCACATTTTCTCATATTCATGACAGACATGTTTAATCCTAAGAAGATGTTTAATACACAACACATGATTGTCGCCACCACCTATATGTAATTTAAACTTGTTGCATGCTCCATTTTACATTGTAATTTTACCACCTATATGAATCCAGGATTGATGATATCCCCAAAGTGTCTCCTGAGGAAAACACTATTCTTACTTCGCCTTATTCCGAGGAGGAGATAAGAAAAGCGGTATTTCAAATGGAACACAACAAGGCGCCAGGACCAGATGGTTTCCCGGCTGAATTCTACCAAACCTTTTGGGACATTATTAAATTTGATCTATTGGACCTGTTTGCCGAACTACACAAGGGCCAACTGGATCTGTTCCGTATCAATTTTGGTGAAATTATTCTTCTACCAAAGGTTACTGATGCGGAACGGATTCAGCAATACAGACCAATATGCCTTCTAAATGTTTGTTTCAAGATTTTCACAAAGGTTGCTACTATTCGACTAAATTCAGTGGCGAGATAAAGTGGTGCGCCCCTCTCAAACCGCTTTCATACAAGGTAGAAACATCCTAGATGGGGTGGTAACCTTACATGAGACAATTCATGAGATGCACCGTAAAAAGTTGAATGGGGTAATCCTCAAGATCGACTTTGAAAAAGCCTATGATAAGGTCAAGTGGTCTTTTCTTCAACAGACCCTTAGAATGAAAGGTTTTTCTGAGGATTGGCGTGCTCTAATTAATAACTTCGTTTTTGGTGGGAGTGTTGCCATTAAAGTTAATGATGACATTGGTAAATACTTTCAGACCAGAAAAGGGTTGAGGCAAGGTGATCCACTATCTCCAATGTTATTTAACATTGTGGCGGATATGCTTGCAATTATTATAGAGCGCGCTAAGATCGATGGTCAAATTGAAGGTGTAGTCCCCCACTTAGTTGATGGCGGCTTATCCATCCTTCAGTACGGCGATGACACAATTCTATTTATGGATCATGACTTGGAAAAAACACGAAATATGAAATTAATTCTTTCAGCATTCGAGCAGTTGTCCGGTCTTAAGATTAATTTCCATAAGAGCGAATTGTTTTGCTTCGGTGAAGCCGTTGATGATGTCAACTCATATGCTGAATTATTTGGCTGTGAGATTGGTTCTTTTCCGATTAGCTACCTGGGTATTCCGATTCACTATCGGAGACTCACTTTGGCTGAATGGAAAATTGTTGAAGAAATACTTCAAAAACGTCTTACTAGTTGGAAAGGAAAATTACTATCCCTTGGTGGAAGATTAGTTCTCATTAATTCGGTACTCACAAACATGGTACTGTATATGATTTCTTTCTTCCAGTTACCTAAAGGAGTCTTGCATAGATTGGACTATTTCCGATCAAGATTCTTTTGGCAAGGGGATAGTGAGAAGAAAAAGTACCGGTTAACTAAATGGAGTGTTGTATGTCGTCCAAAAGATCAAGGTGGACTTGGTGTTCACGATCTTGAAGTTAAGAACAGGGCTTTGCTCGGTAAATGGCTAGCCAGGTTGTTAACAGAGGATGGGGTATGGCAACAACTCTTGCGGAAAAAGTACGTTGGCTCAAAGGCGATATCCCAGATTCGGTGGAAACCTGGAGATTCACACTTTTGGGCCGGCATAATGGCAACAAAGAAGTACTTTTTTTCCATTTGGGTCCTTCTCCATTAATAATGGGGCGGAGATACGTTTTTGGGAGGATATATGGTTGGGTACAACCACTCTTCGAGAACAGTATCCGGCCTTGTACACTATTGTTCGTCACAAAGGGGATACTTTGCAGAAGGTGATGGAATCTTCTCCCCCCTCTATGACGTTCAGGCGTGATCTTATCGGTCCTCGGCTAGATTCCTGGAATGAACTACTTCAGCGGTTAGATTCTATCCAGTTGGCTCAGGGGACGGATGAATTCCGTTGGAGTCTCACCAAAAATGGCATATTTTCGGTTAGCTCCATGTACAAAGCTTTATGCCTATCTACGCAACCGGTTTTAAATAATAAATCCACCTGGAAGATGAAGATACCTCTCAAAACAAAGGTCTTTGCATGGTATCTTCGTAGAGGTGTGATTCTTACTAAAAATAACCTTGTTAAGCGCAACTGGCAAGGTTGTACGAAATGTGTGTTTTGTCACGAGGAGGAGACAATAAAACACCTTTTCTTCGACTGTCGTGTTGCTAGATCTATATGGTCAATCATTCAGATAGGTTCAACCTTATATCCTCCCTGTAGCATTGCAAACATTTTTGGCAATTGGCTTAATGGGGTGGATTCTAGGTACAAAACGATTATCAGAGTGGGAGCGATTGCGGTTGCATGGTCGCTTTGGCTATGTAGGAATGACAAGGTTTTTAATGACAAAAATTGTTCTTTTATGCAGGTCATCTACCGGTGTACGGCTTTGCTCCGTTCATGGTCGCCACTTCAGCGTTCGGAGGATCGCGACCTCTTTATGGAGGTGCCTACACGATTGGAGAACACGGCCACGGAATTTATTTCCCAACATGGGTGGCTGCATAGTAGGAGAATTGAAGCCAACGAAGTGTCATAGTAGTTGGCTTTTATCTTTTTTATCGCATTTTGTTGGCTCCTGGACTTCGGAACGGCTGTGTGCATCCTGGTTATGCAGAGGCTGGGTGTAATACTTAAAACTTTTTGAGTAATAAGGCGCCCCTTATCGAAAAATGATGGTTGAATTTAGAAGTGCCCTCTTCTTCTTTGGGCGTCGCGGTTGGATAAGCTAGGCCAACGGGAAGAGCACGCCCTCCACATATGTGGGCTACGGGCGACCCTAGCTGGCGATCGTTCGCTCAAAGCTTGCTTAACGATCACTTTCCGACAGCTTTTTGGGTTACGTGAGCAAATCTCTTTCTTCTCCTTTCTCTGACTCACGTCCATGCTAAAACTTATCAAAATCGAAATTTTAAAATGTTTTATCTTTCAAACAACAACTCCGATTTAAGATCCATTTTCACAATCAAATCCGTCTCGACGAGATCTTCAAAACTAGCACCCATGTTGATATGTTTCGACAAACTTATTTTCCGGCTAAAAGTTATCAACCCTCTCTATTTGAATAATCAACCCCTCCGTACTTGAGTGATCAACGGTAAATGTATAAAATTATCAACCCTGGTGTAGGCTATTGAGGGAAAGTTACGCATGCATGCACAAATAGACGAATATGCTTGATGTCGGCGGAATCTTTTCCAAATTTGTAAATTCAAAACGTTTTAACTTTCAAACGACAACTCCAAATTAAGATTAGCTTTCACCAATAAATCCGTCTCGACGAGATCTTCAAAACTAGCACCCATGTTGATATGTTTCGAGAAACTTTTTTTCTGGCTAAAATTTATCAACCCTCTCTATCTGAATAATCAACCCTTCCGTACTTGAGTGATCAACGGTAAATGTATAAAATTATCAACCTGGTGTAGGCTATTGAGGGAAAGTTCTGCATGCATGCATAAATAGACGAATATGCTGATGTCAGCGGAATCTTTTCCAAATTTGTAAATTCAAAACATTTTAACTTTCAAACGACAACTCCAAATTAAGATTCGCTTTCACCAATAAATCCGTCTCGACGAGATCTTCAAAACTAGCACCCATGTTGATATGTTTCGAGAAACTTTTTTTCGGGCTAAAATTTATCAACCCTCTCTATCTGAATAATCAACCCCTCCGTACTTGAGTGATCAACGGTAAATGTATAAAATTATCAACCCCAAAGTTAATTTTATTTGAAACAGTTTAGCGATTTTTTTAGTTTAGAAGCTATCAACCCGGTGTCCTATTATTTATCAACAGTAAATATAAATAACTACCAACCCTAAAAATTTAATTTAATTTTGAATATTTTGGCGACTCTTTTTAGTTTACAAGTTATCAACCCGGCGCCCCATTATTTATCAATGGTAATTATAAATAACTACCAACCCTAAAAAGTATTCCATTTAGAATATTTTAGCGAACATTTTTTTATTTTACAAGCTATCAACCCGGTGCCTCGTTATTTATCAATGATAAATATAAATAAATAATAACCCTAAAAAGTATTTCATTTAGAATATTTTAGCGACTCTCTTTTAGTTTAGAAGCTATCAACCCAGGTGACCCGCTATTTATCAATGGTAAATATAAATAAATATCAACCCTAAAAATTTAATTTAATTTAAAATATGTAGCAACTCTTTTTTTGTTTACAAGTTATCAACCCGGTGCCCCGTTATTTATCAACGGTAAAAATAAATACCTAGCAACCCTAAAAAGTAATTTTCATTAAGAATTTTTTTAGCAACTTTTGTTAGCTTACAACTTAAAACAGTACTTAATTTGAGTAGCAAGTGGTAGTTCATTTGAGTTGCAAGTGGATCTTCCCACCCGTTATTTTCCCCCTTAAAAACCACTGGCCCGAAAAAGGGAATTGCAAAAGGACCCCATTAAATATGAATTACCGTACGAAAAAAAACCCAAAAGGGAATTGCAAAAAGAGAATTGAGAGTCTACGTCGTCGTGCTGAAGAAAAAGAGTGAGATGTTATGTGTATGCATGCAACAACTTATGAAAGAGTGCTGAAAAGTTGGCTCATTAAATGCAAATCCATGAGATGGTCTGTGCATGTGCATGCATGCAGTGTGAACGCTCTTGACTGCATGCAACTTGCAAAGTACTCCCTCCGTCCTAGTTTGTAAGTCATAATTTTTTAATATCTTGGCCCAAGGTACTAGCTGATTGGGTCTCATTTTCTCTCTTTCATTGGTGCATGTAGCCCCTTTCTCTCCCTCATTGATGCATGCATTCTCTTTCTCTCCCTCATTGGTACATGCAACCCCTTTCTCACCCACATTAAATAAAATTATGCCTAAGAGGTGGGAGTTATGGGACAAATAGTTTTTGGGAATATGCCTTAAAAACTAGGACGGAGGGAGTAGTAATACAAGCTGTTAGTGTGAACACGTGTGAACGCAATTAAAACACTACATGATACAAAGGGAATTGAGTCGCGCTTTCGCGCGAGCGCTCCGCGCCGAGAGAAACCGATCGCTCGAGCGAGCGATTGCCAGGGAGGGGATTCGGTGGGCTACACCATGCCCGGACTCGCAGGAGGTAAGTGGAGACAGCTGGGGAGGGCGCTGTCGTCTATGACCGAAACTCACATAAAGTTGGGACCGAGAGAACCACCCGCCGTAGTTCCCCAAGCCCCACACAACCACAGCGGCACCAGCGAGAGTTCTTCTGTCGTCTACTCTCCATCGAGACGTACGTCAGAAAAATTGTTTCCTCGATCAGAGATTCAGAGCCGATCGCGTATGGAACGGAGCGGTGACCAATCCTATATACCCCATACGACAGAGCTCACAGCAATTCAGAGCGGAGACCATATAGTTTGGACGGAGAAGATACGACACGCCAGGGCGCCGAGCCGACCGGTCACACGATATCCAGCCATGCTAGCAAGCTTTGTATCATCCCGATTTCGTGGTCGATTTCAATCTCTGCTGCCGCTAACAACATCAACCGTATGTACTACCAAAAATTATTGGCTGCTCGATGTGAAGTAAAATCTTGCAATCCGGAGGAGAACGGGAACTATCAGCCGGCGCGGCATGGAGCATGCGCTGTGGTACACTCGAAATTAGTGTGACAATGCGTGCTCCAAATCCTAAGATACACGATACACTGGTTCAATGGTGGCACACATCTAGACTGCAACTTCCCAAGATAATTTAGTGGAGGATCTGAAATCAACGTAATGCACGTGACTTTACCAGGTATGCTCCGAAGGTAGGCTAGAAGATATTACGTCCGTTCCAAAATACATGTTTCTTTTATACAAAGTTAAACTAGCTTCAGTTTTGGCCATCATCAAAAGGGTTTGCCTACTTCTCCATTGAATCATGTTAACACGGCCATGAATCACGCGTCATCGTGAGTTCGTACTCGATAGAGACTGGACCTCTGGTTTGGTGGTTCCCTCTTACGGCCTAGCAATACAGGACGTTGACGGTGGACCACCAGGTGTATCTATGAATTCTTTGTTCTTTTTATGCATCATCTTATAAACTCCATTATTTATGAAGAAGGGTAAAAATTTATTTTATTCAGCCATGTTGCTAGAGCAATTTTCGGTTTCCTATTTTGAAGTTAATATATTTAGTTCTTCCGCTGCAACGCGCGGGCATTGTCCTATAAAACCTAAGAAACGTATTATTATAATGGCAACTATCTGTATCGCCGTTATACGAAATAAACATTGGCATGACTTACACGCTAGGACGGCGGCGACGGCGGCGGAGGCTTCAAACCGATCTACGTGTAATCTTTTGCGTGGCCGGACAGATATGACGGATCGTGCACAGCTATATATAAGCGCGTATTAGACAGCCCCTGACCTAAGTCGCTCCTATCCCCACCAGTCTTTTGTCGATCCCCGCCGTGACCGCCGCCAGGAGCAGCATGTCTCTGCTCGCCTCCCTCTCGGACATCTCTGACCTGCCTTGTGCCGCCGCCGGGAGCGCCCCTTCCCCCTTCTTCGCCTAGTCGCGTTTCCCCACCTCCTCCCGTTCCCACCGGGCTCTCTCCGTCCCAACAGCGCCATACAATTAATTTCTCCGTGTTCAACATGTTGTTTCCTCGCATCCCTTGCCGTCCAGTTAATTTCCCTATGTCCATCCATCCAGCTATTTTGAAGACACCTTGCTGGTAATGGAACCAATATGCGTGTATTTAAACCGGTAGAATTTCCTATAAGAATCCGAGGTGGGACTAACATGAAGAATATAAGAAGACCCTAGACAGAAGGAAAGCAACCGTCGCTTCTGAACCGATCGGTTCGTCCATCTCGTGGTGGTGAATTGGGCCGATTGAGATGAGATGAGATTGGGACTGGGACTGGGAAACGGGCCGTTCGTCCTCTCTCCCGTGCGAGTCTTCGTTGGTCGCGATGGAGATAAGAAAACAACCGAACCGGTACCTAGGTGGTAATTGTGTGGTAATATGTGATTTGGTGGGAGGGCAAAACTGTCAAACGAAAAGTTGGACGAAATTTTTTGGCATAAACCTTAGCTCCTTTATTATTAGGTATAGACTAGCAAAAGTGCCCATGCGTTGCATCGGGAGAAGCAAACTCAAACTTTCGTGAGTCATCTGCAATGACACTTCTCCTCTCTGTGCCATTGTCGACCAATGTGGTCATATTTTCTCCTATTCGTGGAAAACTTTATTATTCTCAAAATAGAAAACATGCCCCCATACGTTGCAATGGAAGATAATTAATTACACAAATTACAAAATCATTTTACTAAAATTTTACTTGCTTTTCTCTTTGCTTTCCAGCCATGCCAGCACTATAAATTAATAATTTCTCATCCATTATTCAGTCGACTTAATTATTGTAAACTTCTCCTCTTACCTTAAAGTTTGGTGGACAATAAATTAAGAGACGATGCGTTAAACTATCGTAAGCTGGTCATGATAATTTAAGATACCTCCTCCATCCCATGAAATATGTTGAAGGTTTGTCAAAATTTAGATATACAATTAAATTGTGACAAACCTTCCATATGTTTCATAAGACAGAGGGAGTACAACTGAAGTATTTTTTATGATGTGGAAACTATCTAACTTCACTATATAATGTAAGGAAAACGCTTACAAAGAGCCAGGGGATCCGTCGTTCCCATCCTCCGCTTTCGTTGGACGCCGCGTGTCCCTCTACCTAGAGGCAGTGATGGGTTGGGCCCACAAAACCCAGCGTTACTCCTTCCAGTGTGTTCCTCCTCCACATGTTCTTCTTTCCCCTTTCTCCTTTGCAGCACATCCCTTCGAACTGCAAGGTCGTCTGCAGCAGTTCACCGGCTGCCCATGCCCATGCCGCTTGGACGATTCCGACCAACAAAGCCCCAATCGATGTGGCGCCATGGCCGCACCATGGAGCTAGCATGCAGTTGCACTCGCATCCCAGTCGTTCCTCTCTCACTGCCGCCTCCTACCGCCGGACAACTCGCCGCCCCTGACGCGCATCCCTGCCGTCGAGTGGGCGGCTGAGCTCGCCTGTAGGTCACCCTCCCATGCCCAGCAATTCCTCCGGTCGTTGCTGGCCTCTTCGTTCCTGGTGTCCCTCCACCTCATCCATGATGTACCTACCCTCTCCTTGCACTTACATTACTCCCACGCAAGACTGTCGTTTGCTGCTGAGATCTGGCGGTGCTACTTGGGCCTTGTGGTGACGCTGCCGGCGGTGTTCCCCGAGACGCTGCTACAATCAACATGGGTCGCTCCTACAGTAGGCCGACGATCGACAGGTGGCACTGCTGCAACCCCCCGGCAGCACTGCTACGATCGACGGGCGGCGCTGCTGCAACCCCCCGTGCGGCTGCTACGATCGACTGGCAGCGCTGCTACAACGCCCCGGCAGCGCTGCTACAATATTCCAGCGACGCTGCTACAATCGACATGCGGTGCTGCTACCACGAAGAAGCAGACTCGACCCACCCTGCACTCACCCGGCCCTGACTCTTGCTCCACTTTCTTCCCAGCGAGGCGGATGCTCCCTTGCGTGTGGCCGCAAGATTCCTATGATCACCACTTTTTCCCCTGCTCGACGGGGCTCGCCGCCGTCAACCACAAGTTCGAGCGCCTCTGTTCCCCTGCTTCACTGCCAGCGTTCTCCAGCGCAAGATCGAGCGCAACCGGGTTACAGGTTACAGCTCCCCGCGCGGCCGGCGGCCCGCGGTCCTTCACCGCGCGCGACCGCAAGCGACATCGGGTCCCTGCTAATTCCCTAACTATCTCCACGGCGAGCTAAAGCGCTGCTGGTTCTTGCCTCCGCAGGCATCGCCAGCGTCAACGTTCGTCGGTCGGCGATCTTCCCTGCTGTGCCCCGGCCCTGAACTATTGGTGCATCCCAAACAAGCAGGCGAAGCCCCCAATGACGGTTTTGTGGCGAGGAATCAGGAATCCAACAGAGGGGTCGTGGACGATAACGGCGAGCGTGAGTAGGTTCCGTGCTCCTTTTATTGAAGCAACCGGGGCAGGTATGGATTTCGTGAAGGATTCTATTTCCTATGTCAGAATCGGGCCTGAACAGACGGCAAGAACCAAGAATCGAGTGATGGACGAAAAAACATACAATTACAATTTAACGATCGGACGAAAACAGCCGGACCAAACCAAGGAAACACTTTTCCCTTTATTATTAGGTATAGATTTCATGCTACACTTACGCAAAACTGTATGGAAATTGCATACGGCCGGGCTGAGGTGTCAATGGTTGCACGAAATACTTCGGAACTGTCACATGAATCTCTTCCAATTAATTGAGTCCATGTTGTGCCCGTAAGAAATTTATGTAACAGTTTGCCCGTAAGTCTAACATTATTGGTAATTTCATTCTGCAATTTTTTTGATTGTATCCATCCTCGCTCAAATTTTTTCAACATCTATGTTAAGAAGGCAAGCGTCTCCAAGATGATATGAGGTAAATCAGTCTGCTCCCCGTAGTTGAATCCACTTATGTGAAAAATCTTAGACAAGTGTCGCTTGCAAAAGAAAAACAACATTTTTTTATGTGTGTCATTTTCTCACATGACATGTAAAAGTTGTAAAAACTGCAACATTTCAAACCCACACATGTAAAAAAAGCTATGCAACAAAATCTTATGTGGTTGCAGCAAAAATTGGGGAATCGGTCCCAATACATGAAGCATAGAAAACCAATGTACTACAAAACATATGTCTACGCAACAAAACCAGAACATGTTTGAAACATTGTCATAACCATTCCAATAAGATATGTGCAGTATGCAACATATAATATGCATGTTTGCAATGCATGTTGAAACACCGTATGCAACATGCACATATCTAGATTTTCACCATCAACAACGCAGGTATGAAATCGTCATAGTTTGCTGGCCACAAATCTGGATAACTGCAACGCATCTAAGATGAATTGTACGCCACTTCATCCATTCCTGATGACATCCCTAAGCTTTGCGACGTGACCTCAAGCTCCATGGAGACATCTAGGGCATAGGAGAAAATAAGGGACGCTCAAGGGTGGAAAGGGGGCACTAGAGAAGGAGTCGGTGCTCAAGGGTTGGAATCACCGAAGGAGGATTTGGGTGGAGGATCGTTGAGTATAGAGAGAATGTGTGTGTGTGTGAGAGAGAGAGAGAGAGAGAGAGAGAGAGAGAGAGAGAGAGAGAGAGCGCGAGAGGAAGAGAGGAGAGGTCATGTGCTGGAGGTAGACAAGCGAGGAAACCTCCACCAAGGTCTTGAGGAAGTCTAATGTACTAGTATGAGTAGTTTCCAAACTTAACTTTTTTATCCGACCATCGAAGAAGAAAACCAATGGCACGAAATAGTGGTGGTTCCTCCTCGATCGTGGTGACCCCGCTAACACCCAACACCTCTCCAGGAAGTCCTTTGATGTTTTAGAAAGGTGTAAGGACTTGGTAAGCAATTTCCGACAACTAGGTTTTGTAGGACATATTTTTCCGTCGGTGTTCGTCATTACCGAGTTTCCTATTTTAGTGTATAAAAAAGAGAGACACCTTAATCTCTTGAAGGGAAAGAGATATTTGATAATTGATCTTGTAGGGACTAGAATTGTTTAGAAGACCGTGACTTTCTAGCGAATGGTTTGAGTTTGTTGAGCAATGAAACATAATACTCCATCCGTTCCTTAATAAATTGAAACAAATAAACAATAGAGATCAACGATAAACTGGACGGTAGTGCATCTCTAGTGGCGCGATCCAAACAGACCGACTCGTGCGAACCGACCCATGTGGTCAGCAAATTCGAGGCGTGGATGCGTTGGGCCGGACATCGCGTATTTCCGAGTCCTTCCCTTGGCCATCGAGCCCTCCCGCTAGTGGGCAACGCGTCCTCCCTTGGCCACCCCAAAAATGGCTAGTGAGGATCGAATGGGTTGCACCGCTAGGTGCACTATCCGCTGTAGATGCCCTTGCATCTCTATTGAGTAATTGATTTTATTTAAAAACTCATCCTTGATAAGTCATACTGGTATTTTGAAGCCGATGTTGGCTGGAAGCAAATTTGGTTCACATGAGCACGAGTGCTCTTGGTTTCTCAGAAATTTCTACCGTATCTTCGGAATGTTTATATGTATGTTGGTATTTTAATATTTTTTAGAATTCAAAAAGTATGGTTTTTAGAAATGAGGAACTCAAGTTGCCAAAGACACTTTTGGATGTTGGCCGGCCTATATGCTGTTCAAGTTTATATGCTTAAGGCCCAGGCAAGCAAATAGGACGGCCACTACGTGAAAGTGTACAAGAGCTGGGGGGGTCGGTCGGCCTGTCGGAATTGCCCACCAGTTGTGCAGGCTCCGAATTGTTCACCAACTCAGGCCTCTCAACTCCCACCGGCCCCTTTCTTCAACAGAGCAGCAACTCGCACCGGCCGATCTAAAAAAAAAAAAAAAAAACACCGGCCCCGACACCCTCTCTCCGCCGCCGCCCACCCCCGCCGGCGGGGACCAAAGCCGCCGCCATGCTCTCGGGCGTCAAACTCGTGCCCCGCGACCAGATTCTGCCGCCGGTGAGTTCATTACCATCCCCTCCCCTCCCCCTCGATTCGCCTCTCTCAATTTCCTCCTCACGCGATTTCAATTTACTTACTTGCCTCCTCCAGAAACAAGGAGGAGGCGGCGACGACTCGGGCTCCTCAGACGGCTCCGCCGGGAAGAGGCGCAAGAAGCACGGCAGGAAAGGGAGGGACAGGGAGGAGGAGAAGCGGAGGCGGAGGCACCGGCGGCGGAGGAGCAGGCGCAGCTCGGACGACGACGACTCGGGGGACGGGTCCGACTCCGTCGACGAGGAGGAGGAGAAGGGGCTGGGCCGGAGCAAGCGCCGCAGGAAGCACCGCCGTGACTTCGACGACGATGACGAATCCAGCAGCGAGTCTGATAGAGGAAGAGGTAAAACGCAGCGGATTTGGTTCAGACATTGCTTTAGTCATAGAATTGTGAGACAATAGCCAAAATACCACACTTCAAAACCAAAAGTTCCAAAATACCACACTTCAAAACCAAAGTGCCAAAATACCACACATTTTCAGTTTTTGATGCCAAAATACCACTAGTGACTAACTTTCTCAAATAAAGACACAGATGCCCTTACCTTTTCACATGTCAATGCAATCTATTCAGCACCATTTGAGCATCATTTCAGCAGCATCGCTCCTCATTCCAGCACAACCTATTCAGCAACAAAACAGCAGCAATTCAACAGCATTTTGGCTATATCTCAGCAGCATTTTGACTATATTTCAGCAGTCTTTCAACACAAATATATACACAATATAAGATAGATATTCAGCAGCAATACATAATGGTTTTAGAGCACCAAAGTAGTTCAGAGTACAACACTTCGAATACATAGCAAAACAGCATGGTTCTCACACCCAAATGCACTAATTTTTTTTAAGAGGGCTAGTAGCAACCGATTTGCTCCTTGTGGACGCACTGGGAGGTGTAGAAGCATGTGCAACAGCTGCAGCCATGCTTCTTGTCATCGGACTTGTAGTAGGAGTAACCGGCTGAGTGCATTGCTTAGTTGGTGTCTAGGAGAAGTGGCCACCATGCTTGCTTCGGCCTTTTGTTTTTTTCTACAAGGCAACACACATAATTAGCATGCAAGAGAAAGTTAGCAAGTGAAAGAAAATGAGATCCATCACATAATTACCGTGGAGAAGGAGTTGCATCTCGATCAGCATCACTATCAATCTCGGGCTCTTTGCATGTCTTTTTAAGATGGCCTAGCTGTCCACATCTTTTACATTTATGTTTCCTACCAGTTCCACCCTCACTATAATTCTTTATCCTCCTAGTTCTTGGGCGCCCAGCACTCCTCGTGAGTTTGGGAGGAATCATATCAAACCCGGGATTTACCTTAGGCCATTGGGACCTTCCTCTAATTGGCATGAGAATTCCCTCATATGCTGCTTTAAATCTTGCCACCGAGAAGCTCTCATCAACATATTCCTCCAACTTTGCTTTTTGGAGAATATGAATCGGAGAGCATGGGTACATGGTTTACCACAAATCTGCCATCTTCTACAAGAGCACTCCTTTTTCTCCAAGTCAACCGTGTGCCTCCATCCATTACCTGATATCTCAGCTAAGGTGGGTGATGCCCTTGCTTCCAAATAATGCAGCCCCTTGCTTTTTTGATTCAACTCCTTTATCACACCAGGCAGTTTATCATGTCCCTAAGCTTGTCCAGAAACATAACACAATACATTCTAACATCCAAATATTGCACACAACAATCAAAGATTATGCTAGAAAGAGAGGAAAAATCATTACTGCTGTGAGGAATCTGCTGCACTTGACATGTGAATGGACTCAATATTGGGGACAGGCTGGGGCGTGGCGGCGTGAGAGCAGGGGGAGGCAGCCGGGTCGGGGCGTGGCCGGTTCGGGTCGTGGCCGGATCCGGTCGTGGCCGCGTGGGAGCTGGGCGAGGTGGCGGCCATTGGGGAGATCTTGATGAGGTGGCGGAGCGGCACCGGTTGGGGCGAACGGCCTTCAGGGAGCAGCGGCGGCGGCCTTCAGGGAGCAGCGGCGGTGGTCTTCAGGGAGCAGCGGCGGCGGCCATCGCCACTGCAGGGGTTGGGAACGAGCAGCAGGGGTTGGGAACGAGCTCACGGTTCTCTTTCTTTTTTCTTCTTTTCGTTAGATGAGTCAAGGGCATATTCGGCATACTGCAGGTTTGCCGTTTGTTGACTGGGTTGACAATTGACAGAAGTGGTATTTTGGCAATGAAAAACTGAACATGTGGTATTTTGGCATTTTGGTTTTGAAGTGTGGTATTATGGCACTTGTGGTTTTGAAGTGTGGTATTTTGGCTATTGTCTCTAGAATTGTTGTGCTTACTTAAGCGGTATGACTGTTACAGGTCGTGGCAGAGGGAAGAGAAGAGGTGCTGCAAGTGATGACGAGGATGAAGATCAGGGGGAGGGAATGGGAGGCGAGGGGTTAAGGGCGAGCGAGGTTGTTCGCAGGGAGATGGGCCTCGATTGGATGCTCAAGCCGGCGAGCAGCAGTCAGCCTGAGAGCAGCCGTGCTCCGAGGGCTGATAACGAGGAGGAGAAGTTTGAGCCCGCAGATGATGAGGTAATGACAGTTTCTTCTAAAACTTAGGATGTTTATGTGTCCTGTTTTGATTACATAATTGTTTTACAATTACTGCAGGTGAAGAAACCGAACCCGAAAGAGATGAATCCGTATTTGAGGGACAATGGTGCTGGATATCCCGACGAATCCACTCCTTCAAGGGAGGCCAGTCAGTTACTTGCGTCCTCCGTTGTGGGCGACGGAGGGGCTAGCTGGAGACTCAAAGCTCTGAAGCGTGCAAAAGAGCAAGCTGCTCGTGAAGGTAGAAATATTGAGGAGGTGCGTACATCCCCATATATGCTTATGTCCTTGCATCTTTTCTTAGTTTTTGTCTAACTTGTAGGACTATCTAATTACTGTAGGCTGTTGAAGAGAGATGTACATCCCCATATATGCTTATTTGCTTGCAACTTTTGTTAGTTTTTATCTAACTTGTAGGACTATCTAATTACTGTAGGTTGTTGAAGAGAGATGGGGCTCACTGGGTCACTTAGCAGCATCAGTATCAACGTCCAGAGTTGCCCCTTCATATGCTCATTTGCAGGCCATTAGAGGTAGAAAGGCTGGACAAGCAGACAACCCTGAGAAATCCTCCAAAGAAAATAGAAAGGAGGACAAGCGAGGTGAAGACAGTGGTGGTAGCCGTGAATATTTGCGAGGTGTCTCCTCTCGGGAACATGCCATGAGAAAACCCAAAGCTGATTCTACTCCTTGGAAGAGGAATAGACAGAATATGTCTTCCGAGGATCGGACGCTTATCTCCTCAGCACTAGCAAGCATCAACAAATTTTCCAATGACGGAAGCTTCATGGAAAGGATTAATAGCGCTGGTAGTAAGAATACAAATGTTTCGTCTGTTGAGGTTGATGAACAAAGGGATAGTGGGCCGAAGTCCCACAAGGAGAGTTCAAAGAAACCATCTTCAGTGAGCACTCAAAATCTAAATGCCAACCAGTTAGCTGCAAAGATTCTGCAACTCCGGATGAAAGGCAAGAACGAAGAAGCTGACCAACTTTCGGTAAGTGTCCCATATATTGTCATTGTGAGATACTGGCACAATCCCTGGTTCATTAGTGAATCACTACTTTGCAGAATTGAATTAACACATAACAGTCGCAAATATTCATTTGAATCCACATAATTTATTTAATAACAATTTTTTTTTGTCTCAGAGGGAAATGGAGACTGTGCTGGAAAATCAGGGTGCTTCTGTTGAAGAGCCTAGACATGAAAGGGAAAAGAGCTCAAACAGGTTAGTTAATCTTATGTTGAAATTTATCTTAGCAGTTGGTGCTAGGACTATCTGGGATCTGTCCTTAGTTGTGCTTTGAGTTACCTTGCTTTTCTAGTTGAAACAAATTTCGTTTCTATGATGTTCTAAATGCTAACGTCCTTTAGACATGATGTCAACAGTTTTATGATTATCAGATTATCTTGTTTAACTAATATTTTGTTCAGTAGTCTCAGAATGGAAGTGTTATATATGCTGTTTAAGGCCTGTTGGTTTGTGATGCCCTGTTTGCCTATTTTGCTTTTAGATGTTTCAACATTTCCCTCCGGTGCTTTATCACAGAGTGATGCAGCCTCATGTATTTGAACTATGTGAAATATCCTTGTAGTTATTCTGAACTAGTGCATTACTGATAAACCCTGCTCATCTAAAGATGTGAACTACCTTGCCATATGCTGTGATTGTGTACGCTGATAATGGTTAGCACCCCAGTCCAAATGGTATCCATGGTCTAGAAAAGAATCTGTATGACTATGCTGAAATATTCAAGATAGTAATCATCCATCACTAAAATAATCTTTGAGATCTGCTGTCTCAGTGTTTTGGTTGCTAGTACGTTTATCATTTATGAGGTATACCTGTATAGTTTGAAGGCAAAGCCACCATACAGTATTGAACTGAATTGCTCTACTGAAATATTCATTTTTCATTGTTATACATATATTAGCATCCAGAGTTTAATGCATATTGTCCTTTTCAACTTCAGGCATACCATAAAACCTAGTGCAGCCGATCGCAGGAAAAAAGAAGAGGATGGTGACCTGCATCTTGCTAATAAAATTATGCACAACAAACAGTATAACATGATTAAAACTATAGAGGATGAATACGATTATGGTGATGCTCCTAGTAAGAAAGGGAAAAGGAAGAATAAAGAGGCACATGAGGAGAAGAGAAGCAGCCGTGGACATATCTTAACTCAGAAAGAGCGCTGCTTGTACTGCTTCGAGAACCCATCCAGGCCAAAGCATCTAGTTGTTGCTATAGGAAACTTCACATACTTGATGCTGCCACAGTTTGAGCCTCTTGTTCTTGGGCACTGCGTTATTCTTCCATTGCAGGTGAGACAATTTACCTTGTAGCATGAATTTGAAGTATTTAGTTAAAGTGCGAAGACCAGTTTTGCTCTGAGCTTTCATAAAAACTATCTGGCTTCCATTTGCTTGTGCTTTGGGATAAGCTATCGTGGATCTTTGTGTTTTCATCGCAGCTCTTCTGTATTGCCCATCATATATTTCTTCAAACTCTTAGTGATTCCATGTTTTTTAATGATTGCAGCACGAGTCTGCAGTAAGAACTGTTGATAAAAATGTATGGGAGGAGATTCGCAACTTCAAGAAGTGCCTCCTGAAGATGTTCGCGCAACAAGACAAGGATGTGGTTTTCATGGAGACTGTCATAAGCTTGGACAAACAACGGAGGCATTGCATGATTGAATGCATCCCTGTCCCGTTTGAAGTTTCAAACAAAGCACCCATGTACTTCAAGAAGGTCAGCTGTCCATCGCTACACTGTCTGCATAAGTGAGAACAATTTGTTTTCTCCAGGCAATTGAAGTACTGATAAAATGCATCCTGTTTTCTCCAGGCAATCGATGAAGCTGAAGAAGAATGGTCCCAGCACGAGATGAAGAAGCTTATTCCAACAAGTGGCAACCTGCGGCAAGTCATCCCGGAGAACTTTGCCTACTTCCACGTAGAGTTTGGTCTGGACCGTGGATTTGTCCATGTGATAGACGACGAGACCAATTTCAGTGCTGGTTTTGGACTGAATGTCATGAGAGGGGTGCTCCGGTTGCCAGGGGAGGACATGCACCGTCGTCGAAGGCATGAAACCATGGATAACCAGAAGCAAGCCGTCGCCAGCTTCATGAAGGACTGGGAGCCCTTTGACTGGACAAAACAATTGGAGTAGAGGTAGATACACTCTCAAGAGCAGGTGGAAGATTTTTGTAGGGAAGATTGTACTGCTGTTATCATGTATCTGTATGTTATATGTTAGTTTCCTTTTCGGTTAATGTCAAAGTTTCACATCATATATGGCTGTGAATTTATAAAGCCTTTTGGTTCAAATATTTCTGAAATTGACGGTACATGCATACCCAGATGCCACCATTGATCCAAGTATGGAGTAATTCATATTCCATAGCAGGGGAGTATCTTGAATTTGGCCATGTCACAGTTACATCATGTTGGACAAACTTGGTGCTCAGCTGCTGATTGCAAATGTTAGTTGCCTTTGTTTCTACCTCCATATTTAATGTTTGCACCGTATTTAGTGCATAGAGCTGAGATCACCAGCTTACATTGTGAAAATAATGTGAATTCTTTCGCTGGTTCTCAGACAGGTGTGTGCTTTGGTCTCGCATTGGTGCTGCTATCTTATCAAACTGGAAGTCTGTTTGCCATAAGTTGGTGCTGCTACCTGATCAAACTGGAAGTCTGTTTGCCATAAGTTGAGGGATCGGTAAACCTGTGCACCAGATCTGGAATGTGACTGACTGCACCAGTGTTCCAATCATCAGCCTGAAATTAACAAAGTCGATATGCAGCTGAAATTAACAAGCTTGTTTCGAAGGTTTGCCCCCCCACCCCCGAAGATTAAATTCTTTGCTTGGTTGGGGAAATGCACTTTGGCTCGTAGGAGCATTTGCTCCCATTGTGTGAATCCACATTTCGAAGTGTCAAAAAATTCTAAACTAAATTTTTACATGTACATCTAGACATTTTATGTCGGTATACAGATTTTCAAAAATATAAACTTTTTTATGTGGCTCCTGTAAAAAAGACAAATTTTGATATTGTAACACGACTACGTACAGCATATTTTTTTGTCTTTTTTGTACACAACACATAAAATGTTGTTTTTCCATGAAAACTTGCGTACGAACATAGAATGTCACGATGTACACCAAAAAATTTATGTCAATTTTTTTTGACATTTTTAAAATTAATTTTTAGTTATTTTATATAATGGGAGCATTTGCTCCTATGAGCCAAAACGCCACCTCCGCTTGGTTGGCTCTTCAAAATCGGATTTGGACGTCGGATCGCCTCGTAAGGAGGGGTAGGACCAATTCCGGTCTTTGCCCGCTATGCAACCAAACTCAAGAGACGGCGGCTCACCTCTTCTCCCATTGCCGCTACTCCAAGCGCCTTTGGGGAATGGTCAAGGGTTGGATTGGCATCCCCTCCATTCGCACCCATGAGTGGACGGACGATCTCACCCTTGAGGTTTGGTGGGCGAAGATGTTGAAGGATGCAACGGCTAACCGAAAGGCAATGGCCCCCTTAACCATGCTTGTTAGTTGGACCATTTGGAAGGAGCGAAACGCTAGGGTGTTCAACCACAAGTCCGCTCCCCCTACCATCCTCCTCGACATCATCAAGACCGAAGCTAAGCTTTGGGTGGCCGCGGTGCGAAGTGTTTGAGTTTTGTAATAACGGGAGAGTAATCCTTTAGTTTGCTTTTGGGTTCGGAACTTTGTCTTATTAAGACTCTTCTTCTTAATTAATGAATGGTGGCAAATCTTTTGCCCCTTGTTTAAAAAAAAAAAGGATGGTGATCAAGTATGAGCAAAGCTCCATCGATCTTCAGTCACAGTTGAACAGCCACGGTACACGGGTGCGTACGCCTGCCTACCTGGTTCTGAAGATGAAGTATACGATTGTGATATGACCTGAACCTGGATCGATGGCAAGCAGGAACGTCGATCTAGGTTCAGATTATGTACACAATCATACGCCCCATCTCCAGAACGATACAGCCAAGGTCCAACGGATCCGACCTGAAGAGCGATCGTCCCCAGAAGACACCATGATGGGAGTCATGGGCAATGAAGCCTGCTCCGGAACCACACACGCCGCGCCCATAAGAGCGTCTTTCTTTCAGAACCGGCGTCATTCCCCTAGACAACCATGAAGCAAAACGGGAAGACGAAAATTGTTTAGCCATTTTTCTCCTCGGACTATCGCGCGTGCAGCTCTATATATCTGGTAGGAAATTGCACATAATCTGAGATTCTTTTTGCACAAAAAACCATATTTTGATGTAAACTGTTGCACAAAACACAAACCTAGTCGTTAAGAGGATAAATACCAAATTAAGCATGTAGGGACCACTATCAGTGCTTACTTAGCCTCCAGCATGAATTCACCAAACTGGTCATACTGACAGAGGACAGTCGGGCCGCTTCTCAACGTTTCAGGCCAATTCCCCAAGAAAGTGTTAAACTGGTGTAGTTTGTAATACAGGACAGCCGAACCCTGTAGGGTATCGAGTTCTATTTCTGACAACCCTAAACTACCTATGTTTCATATCTATCAGCCTAGCTCGATCTCCAAAGTTTCGCCGCCCCTAACGTTGCTCTCCCCATGGTGCCATCTGGAGCGGCCTCGCCGTCGTACGTCGCGGCACCACCGTCCTACGGTGTGTCTCATAGAGAGTGATGTGGAATTAACTCAGGGATTGGAAGAAACAGAAGAGCATGACTTCGAGACGGAAGATTATGCCTCATATCGAAGATTGCCCGTCGAGAGCGCGCGGGGCACCGCTAGGTCATGTACATCTCTCAGTGCAGTATCTAGTAAGCACCTTACTAAGTTACTTATCTCAACAGCAACAACATATCATCCGTTTTTTCCATAGTGCGCCATATGTTCCTTCCATCAAGCAAATGAAGCACTTATGTGTGCCAAATTGTGGTAACATGGATATTATGCTGCAAGAATTGCACTGGGAGCTTTGTTAATTTAAAGTCGGGCTCTTAGAGCTTTAATCTAAAGAAAGCACTGCACTAACTGCTAGATATTATGCTGCAAGAACTTGGCATGTGCTATATCTACAGATGCAATGAAAACTTATTGTAACTCATCATTTATCACCAATGATACAACTGCATTTTTTTTTCAGAAAACATGAAGTCATGGAATATATGGGATAATACTTTTGCCATATGGCACCAAATAAACTAGAGAATAATCTCTAATGAATCATTACGCAAACCATGGATCCAGCACTAAGCAGGGTCAAAAACACATATATTCGGTATTGTCGCATGCTGAGCATATATGACTGACCCGAAACTCAGTGGAAGAAGTAGCACTGCATCTGAAAATATTGAACTATATGTCCTGTATACTCTTGGATTGTTCAATGTTCATGTAAATTCTTCCTAACATCCACATTTATCATTGTACATGGGAGGTACTAATTTTTGTTGCCAAATTATTATTTCTTAGCCAATTAGCCTGTTGAGGACACATTCCTGGTGATGTTCCTCTTCGTTCTTCCAATTGGTCAGCGATCACTGGAGCCTTGCCGTCGTATAGAATCCGATAAATGGAAAGATGGGTCCCACCAACATATTCCATTTGGATTTATATGTGGAAATCCATGATAGCCAGGATTTTTTTGATGCCATTGTACCCGACTACCCATAAGTTGTCTCAAAAGTCTCAATTGTCAAACATTTTAGCTGATGTACTATTTGTTTAGGCTGCAATGATAGTAGTACTTTGAGCACCTTTTATATTGTCGACAGATACTTGCAATAAAAGATGTCCATCGGGAATGCCTTCACTACAAAACAGCTCAGTGTAATGCCTACGATTCACGACCTTCTAAATACCTTTGTTCAGCTTTCTACTTCTAATAGAATGGCTAGTGCTCTTTTTTTTTGCGGGGAAAATGGCAAGTGCTCTTCACTGTGCATTTTATCTTGCTGGTTTTTTGTTCTCCATAGTTCGATCTTCCTATTTTATCTTGCACTCTTACCTTTCTTGCTGCCAGGTTCTTCAGCAGGGCATCCGTTCTCAAGATTGTGGCATCTATACGCTGTATAATATCTTGCGGATCATTTGAGATGTCAATGTTAAGTTAGACGAGACACCATTTGAGTAGGTTAACTTTCATCCATTAGTGTCTTCGACATGCTTTTAGTTTTCCTTTTATTGATGGATACTGTAGGAAGACCGGATATGCTTCTAGCACACTTATTTTTATCATCCCTTCTGTTGCTAGATTGACAAAATTAGGTATAAACCTGAGGAGGCTGCTGCACTGAGAGAGAGAATAAGATATTTGATGCGGGAGTACAAGCTGAAGATCGCAGACCAGGGGAACTATGATATGCTGTAGCATTGATAGGAAGTATTTAGTTTAAGGGTGAAAATCAGTTTTGCTCTGGGCTTTCATAAGAACCGACCTGCTTTAGTTTGTTTGTGCCTTGGCATAAGCTATTGTGGTTCCTTTTGTTTTCATTGCAGCTGTTCTGAATTACCCCTCGTATATTTCTTACGAGCTCTTAGTGATACTATGTTTTTTAATGATTGCAGCATGAGTCAGTAAGAACAGTTCATAAGAATGTATGGGAGCAGATTCGCAACTTCAAGAAGTGCCTCCTGAAGACAGGGATGTGGTTTTGATGGAGACTGTCATAAGCTTGGTCAAACAACAGAGACATTGCATGATTGAATGCATCCCTGTCCCCTTTGAAGTTTCAAACAAAGCGCCCATGTAATTCAAGAAAGTCAGATATCTACTGCAGTACTGCCATTTGCATAACTGATTTTTTTGTTCTCCTGTGCTTGAAGTTCTAATAAAATGTGTTCTATTTAGTCCAGGCAATTGACGAAGCTGAAGAGGAATGGTCCCAGAACGAGATGAAGAAGCTTATTCCAACAAGCGGTAACCTTGGCTAAGTGATCCCGGAGAACTTTGCCTACTTCCACGTAGATTGACAACGAGAGTACCTTCAGTGCTGGTTTTGGACTGAATGTCATGAGAGGGGTGCTGCGCTTGCCAGGGGAGGACATGCACCACCGTCAAAGGCACGAATCCACGGATAACCAGAAGCAAGTTGTCACCAGCTTCATGAAGGATTGGGAGCCCTTCGACTGGACGAAGCAGCTCGAATAGGTGTAAATACAGTCTCAAGAGCAGGTGGAAGATGAAATAGTGTAGGAAATATTGTACTGATGTTATAATGTATCTGTATTTTAAACGTCACTAGTTTCCTGTTCTGTGAATGTTAAAATTATACTACTAGATATGTCTGTTAGTTTGATGTCTCCATGAAGCCTTTTATTTCTGCAATTGACAGCAAATGCAATCCCAAATGGCATCATTGACCAAATAAAAATGAAGGGATATTTTGATTTTTGTTGAACAGCAAGGGAGCATCTGGAATTTGGCCATGCCACACATGTTACAAATTAACCTGGTGCTCAGCTGTTGATTGCACTATCTAGTTGCCTTTTGTACCTCCAGGTTTAATGTTCGCAATGTTTTTGGTCTGACATTGCACTCTGCAGGCCCCAGCTAACGTTCTGAAAATAATTGAAGGTTACGTGTCGCTGGTTGCCAGATGTGTTGTGTGCTTTTGTCTGGCACGGCTTCTGCTACCTGATCAAGCTGGAAGCCTGGAAGGCTGTTTGCTATAGGTTGAGAGATTTTTGGTTCAGCTTTAACTTGGTGGAGAAGGATCTGGAAGCTGAACAGGGACAAGACGACCAAGGTTCAGGCAACGGCTGCGGTGTATATCGTGTGGAGCATATGGAAGGAGCGTAATAGGCGTGTTTTCGAGAATACATCTATTATCTCTAGCGTTGTTGTTCAATTGATATGGGAGGATTTAAACTCCTTTGAGTTAGCCTGTAAGATGTAGCCTTGTTGTGTGAGTTTGTACTACTCAGTATTTCCCCCTACTATAATGAATTGGCAGAGCTCCTGCCTTTAACCGTCAAAAAAAAAAAAGGTTGAGAGATCGGTATACCTGTGCACCGAATCTTGATTAGACACATTTGTATCATGAGCTGGAAAGTAACTGACTACACCGTTGTTCCAACCATCAGCCTGAAATTAACAAAGTCGACAGAGGAGGATATATACAGCGAATAAGAATGGATAGTGATCAAGTATCAGAAAAGTTCCATCGATCTTCAGTCAGAATTGCGGCTTGCACAGCCGTGGTCGTGGGCCACGCAAGAATGTTCACAGCAAGTCGATTGAGAACCCATGCCTGCAGATCGAGGACATCGGCCACCCAAGATTTGCTCTAGTTGGAGCCTGTCAATCATTTTGACAGGCTCCAACTAGAGCAAATCCTTGGAGATCGCACAGAGGCACGGAGCTGACATGAACACCGATCGTCGCCAGCCGACTCCATGATGGAGTCATAGGGAATGAAGCCTGGTCCGAAACCACACACACCGTGCATGTGAGAGCGCCTTTCTTTCAGACCCGGCGTCATTCCCCTTGACAACCATGAAACGAAGTAAACGGGCAAGACGAAAGTTGTTTACCCATTTTCTCCTGGGCTATCGCGCGTGTGCAGCTCTATATATTCAGCCTAGCCACGGGAAAGGTGGAGGAACCAAAGGTACCACGAGCTGAACGCGACAGAGATCGTCAGCGCAGATCGGATGCTATTCGAGTCATTTTCTTTTCAGATTGGCGATCCACCGTATACGCGGCAAAGCGAGCGACCAGTCGTGTGGTGGTTAATTAGACTTATGATGCTGCTGATGATGATACATCTGATCCTTGTGCAGAGAAAATCAGCTGCTTGATATTCCCTGTGCTCGCGACATGCAAAAGGAAGGATCCCTGACGTTGAAATGCGAAGCGGTTCTCCTGCAAAGTGAGGGGGCTTTGCATCAATCCTGCCTGTCTTCAAAGGGTGAGGAAGAAAGAAAGAAACAAATGGCAGGGGCGACCCGAATAATGGTTTGTGATTCCAAGCTTAAGGATCAAGCTACAGAGAACTATCGGATCTCTTTTGTTCGTACGTAGCTCTCGTTGGATTCTTACGTCAGCTCTGTACCATTTGCTTTCCAACTTTAGAATGAGATAATATGACAAACCTTGGACTTTCACAGAGAATGGCGAAGTGTTAACTTAATTAGTGATGATACAAGAAAATGAGAGGACGGCACGGTCAAGCGGAGAGTTTAGTAATGCAGAGCGAGCATATTTCCCACTTTTTTGGATTTAGTTATGACTCTACCACGGAGTGTGTCCCATACAGTGATACAGCAAGCGTGCAGAAACCCAACACTTCATGAACACTGGAATGTCCCCCAGAAAAAAAAAACGGCATGTTTTATATTCAGATTTTCCAACGGCCAATATTTGAAAAGGGTGGTGATGGCACACGATCATCTCAGTAAGCTCCGTAATTATTGAACCAGTACTATGATTAATGGCACATGACTTGGCTTCGAAAGTTCCAAATTCTTTCAGCCAAACGATCTGACAAAGAAATGAATAAGGACGGGCATTAAGGGGTAACAAAGAAAAGTACTAAAAAAAATATATTGACATGTTTCCCAATCATGAGAGGCCGGCGATACAGTATGTTCACCGCAATGAATGTTACAAAAAAAACTTAGTGGTAAGCAGTCGGCTCGGCAGAGCAAGCAAGCAAGAGTACTGGCATGTTAAATAGAGGAAATTTGGAATAATAGATCTCAGAGAATGATAACCATGTAACAACTTCATCTCTGTTCTGCTCCACATCCCTACATAGACCAAGCCCTGAACCTCTCTAGGCAGGAAAACGATTAGATGTGACGCCTAGGTTCTAAGCGACACGTTGTTACTTTGCTCTGGTTAGCCTGGTTCACAACGATTGCCGTGTGGATTTTGAGCAAGAAGCACTGCCTTTTTATTAAGTAACAAGGGAAAAAACCGGCCAATCTATATATAAAGGGTATATTTATAATAAGGTGGAATATGCCAGAAACCACCGTAAAGATAAAAGCAGCCGGCCCGGCGTCAGCGAAAGCATGCTCGTGGTGTAGGATGTCTTCTTTTGCAATTTCTGCCACCTCAAGGTAAGTGAGTCATTGTCCCGTGAAGATCATGCAATTACGTTCCTTCCACGCGTTCCAAAGAACATAAAGGAAACAACCGTCATTGATGCGCATTTGATCATTCTGAGGCTTTTTGGGAATCAAGGAGTCCCACTATTGGAGGCGGAGGGGAAATTCTAGCTGGAGGTCCCGGTGTGGGGTCATTGTTCTAGGATTACGCCAACTGCCTTATAACAACAGAGGTGATCTGCGGTTTCCGACGCACTTAGACACAAAGTACAAGAAGGGCCAAGTAAGTTGCAGATCAGTCCATCGAAGTCAAGGCCACTAGAGGCCAAGCGCGCGTCATGGCCGGATCTCTTAAGATCGGGCATCCCAAGACCCCCAAGATCCTAAGGGCCATGCAAGTTGCAGGTCAGTCCATCGAATCCAAGGCCACTAGAGGCCAAGTGCGCGGTGTGGCCGGATCTCTTAAGATCGGGCATCCCAAGACATCCAAGATCATTGGGCCTGCAAACAGTCTTCCAATTCACCAACACCTTCCTTTGTGCGGCATGCTCCCCCTCATCCCTCGTCCAGACGAAGTTTCGTGCTATCTTATTGATCTTGTCTCGTGCCCATTTCAACAAGAGGATGTGGCCATGGCATGGTAGATTCCCGTGGACATAAGCAGGCTTGGCCGTGCAAGGTTTTTTCCCAATCAACCCGCTTGGCCATTTCACCCCGAAAATCCACTGGGCTGTTTCCAAGTTCCAGCAAAGGGCCGAGCCCTGTGGCCCAGAACGAGCCCAGCATCCAATGATTTACCAAAAGGAGACCCAGCCCAGCCCAGCCCACGGCCACTTCTTCCACCGCCGCTGCACGTCGCCGCCTCGGGCAATTCCTATACACCGACCAGGTCGGTGGTTACCCCGCGCCGCACACCCCCGCGCGCGGGATATGGGCCGGCCTGGTCGGCCCATTTCACGTTTATTTCTGTTTTCTGTTTTCTGTTTTCTGTTTCTTTTCTTTTCTTTTTCTTTTCTTGTTTTTCTGTTTCTTTTTTTCTGTTTTGTTTTTGTTTCTTTTCTGTTCATTTTATTTTTTAAAAAAATTTAAAAGTTCAAATTTAAAATTTGTTCAAATTTAAAAAATGTTCAAATCTGGAAAACGTTCAAATTCGAAAAATGTTCAAATAGGAAAATCGTTCACATTTTAAATTTGTTCATATTCAAAAAATCGTTCAAACATAAAAATAGTTCAAAATAAAAAATTGTTCAAATTTAAAAATCGTTCAAACTTAAAAATCGTTCAAAATTAAAAATCTTTCAAATTTGAGAACTGTTCTATTTTTTTAAAATTATATTTTAAAAATATTCGTTTTTTTTAATTTCATATTCGTGAAAAATAGAAATTTTTCTGGAAAAACCCGGATTATGAAAAATAAAAAAGAAACAGCAGAAAAAAAAGAAACGAAATGAGAGTTACCTTCTAGTGGGCCGCGGCCCAGCTAGCCACCGCAGCCAACAGCGAAATAAAACAGCCGGTCGGGGATAGTGGGCCGGGCCCAACAACGGCCGGGGTGTGCGGCTCCATGCTCGGCACCGACCAGGTCGGTGTAAAGCAGCCCCCGCCGCCTCGTCTCGCGTGTTGACTCCGGGAAAGACAACTTCTTTGTGCTCGGCGGCCATGGCAACCCCCGCGGCGGCGCCGAGGCACAGCTGCGCGAAGCTCTCGGTGGCGGTCGAGGACCCCAAGGCGCCGGGCGGCGGCGGCATATTCGTGAAGGCCACGTGGCTCCCCACCCGCTTCTCGCTCGCCGTCACCGACGGCGCCGGCGCCTGGGTCGCCGACGCCTCCGACGCCGAGGTGCGCCTCCGGGCCGAGCAGTGGGACCAGCCCGTCGCCGAGTACCTCGCGCTCGCCGAGCGCTACCTCGCCTTCCACCAGCCCGCCTCCACCTACTCCTTCCACGAGGCCGGCAACGGCAATCGCAGGGTACGTTCGGCTTTGTGTCCCTTCACCTCTGTCTCTGTTTGTATGTGGATGAAAATTATAATGTCGCGGGTTGATCTGAAATGAATCCTAATTCAAGGGCAAGTTGAAATCCGTCTAGCTGGCTTCATTGGGTTCAGAGATTGTTGTTTGATGTGTCAAGTACTGTATCATATTTCTTCACCACTTATTTCCGTAATTTCGTCACGGATTTCCCATGTAGCAGTATCGTTCATCCAAGAATAGTGTATCTATAGTGAATATTAATCGGTGTTTTGTTAGGCCAAAACATTAATTAATGTTCTAATGTCATGGGTTTCATAGTAGTGATGGTGACGTGCTCCTCTTGCACCCAATTTGGGGAGCAATTTGTGCCGTTGCTGTTGCCAATGTACAGCCCATTAAGACAAGACTTATCTCTCCCTCTGTCCCGCACGCACCTGACTTCCATTCAAGTGGTTGAACTTGGGTCTTCCTAGTCTAACTCTTGCTCGGTTTAATCGAAAGACAGTTGCTGACATAGAGGAGTTAAAATTTGAGAACAGTGACGATTTGGTATTAGCTGTAGATCATTTGCCAACACATGTGTTTAACATCATATATTGTGCTTATTATTTAAGCACTTCAATGATACATCAGTTTTTCCAAACTTACGATATAAACCAGGACCTTTTTTGAGGTGATATAAATCAGGTCTTGTTCATGAATAAACAAAAATAATCTAAAAAATGCATGGTACTGTCTGGTCATCACTTCCTTTAATAGTGATTCACATTCTCCATTTCTCACTATATTGATGCCTTAGCAGCCTGTTTGAGAGCCTTTGAGGTACTATTATTTCCAATTTACTCACATGATATGACAAGTTGAACTTGTACTGACTACTTGATAGTTGTCATTCTGAAGTATGGATAACGTTGAAAACTATTGTCTTAATTGGATAGAGGTCTATGTGGTCATAAGTTTATGTTGAAGTGAAGTCATTCATGCTTTATACCTTGACTTTCACCTTATGGAGGAACATGAACATGTCCTTATCTAATTGGTCTGTTTTACTATCTGATATATTGCTTTTTTGTACCATGTAGTTGTCATGGACATTTGAAAAACAAGGTACCAAATTGGAATGGCGTTGGAAACTGCAGCAGTCACCCCACACACAGCAGACTATAGCTGAGGTTTTGGATTTTCTAATGGATGCAAATATACGCTTGAGTGTATGTCCCTTGGCTCTACTCCTTTCTTTCAATAGTGCTGTGATATTTTTTGATTACTTGCCAATTCATGTGGGGTTGCAAGTGGACAGGCCTACAACCTATTATGTTTAATGATGATATTTCACTTGCAGTTTGTTCACTTTGCGCAAATAGCGAAATAAGTAGTTGGACCGGGCCAACTCGCCCAAACTTGCATCCATAATTCTATGAAATCAAACGACGATTTATAACCATATTATCAGGACTGTAGGACGAACAATTTGTCAGGATATGGCTGAACTTTTCTACACCTTGTACATGGTGTGTTTAAAATGTTGGCTTTGTTTATGCAGGAAGAGGTTGTCAGGAAGACACAATCATTTGACAAGCTGAAACAAGAAGCTGAGAAGTGCTTGCAACAAAGTGAAAGATTTAACAACGAGAAAGCCGATTTTGAGCAAGCTTCCTTTACAAAGGTGCAGTTCCTAGTATCAACTTATCCTATTTGCTAATGATGATCCGCAGTGGAGTTCCATTTCGAATTTGTGTTACTTCGTCATTTTAAATAGCCCTGTTCCATGTGCAGGAAGACTACTAGTCTACTACTATCACAGAACACACTGGTCCATCACATTTCCCCTAATAATTTAAATCAGTTATCTTTCGTATTGACTTTTAAGAGCCAGCACTGTTTTCATTCAGTTCTTTATTAACTGGACCTCAGAAGGCTTGTGTTTTTATGTCTTTATGCGTTGCTTGGTTCTCACCATTGTGCCATTGCTGTAGTTTGTGGCTGTGCTGAACTCGAAGAAGGTCAAGCTCAGACTGCTCAAGGACAAAATTGCTGCACATGAAGCAGCAGACAAGGCGCCGAAGGAGGACGAGGATAACGAATCTTCAGACAAAGGGCCGGGGGAGGAGGACGAGGGTAACTCAACTGACAGGACGGAGCCGTTCGAGGGAGATAGCGACAAGGACCTGAGCGTCAAGGGTGAGCCCTCGGAGACGGGCAGCGGCAATCGCCACAGCTCCCCGGAGAAATCTGCCACCACCTCCACCTCGAGAGGCAGGAGGGGTCGCAAGAGGACGAGGAAATGACTCTGAACAAAAAGCAAGCTGACTTGCCAGATTGACGATGGCAGGACCTATTTGGAAACGTTATATGAGTCGTTCGTGATGTATCTGTCATGTTCGTAGCCACGTAGCACCTTGTCGAAATATTCTTCACGTGTTTTGCGTTTTGCTAGAAGAAGGCACCAAAGGGAAGTTGTGTGACGAACCGATTAAGGCGGCATTCCTTTAGTTCTAGTGGTACTAGTAAGTATAGTTTTTAATGGAGTGTGGCTGCATTTCTCCACATGTGTTTTGTCCCGTGCCATTTTTGTTCCTGCAATCGTTCTCTTGTTTGAGTTGTTTCCGTTTGCTTTGAGACTATCGCAGGTCAATGTAAGCATGTGTTTCTCATTGCACAACGAGCAGGCCGCAACGCAGGATTCATGCATATAATAATAATAATAGTGCTAGTGATGCATTCGACCTGTCCTTTTCGTGCTTGGAAAGAAAATTGAAACAAAAAGGCGTAGAACAGTCTTCGCTCATGTGTTTTTCTAGTCTAGAGTCAAAGTTGCAGAGTTCAGACGGTGGGCCAAATAAAATTGTGAAATTCACGCGGGAAGACACTCCCTACTGCTGACCACCTCTTCCCGTCCCGCCATTGGGGAAAGAAGCATGGCCGAGCAAGCGAGGGAAAGAGACGAAGGAATGGATCAAGAAGCAATGACCCTGGGACTGCCTTGGCTGTTGGGATACAGTTTCTGCAGGTGTTTTTTTCTGTGTGTTCTTCATCGCGTTTCTTGCTTGTGCTCTTCAGGTGTTTCTGTGCACTCAGCATAGCATGCGGGATTTGTTTTCGGTTGGGGTGACGAGCAGGATTTCCTTCTCCGCACGTCAGTCCCCTGTCGGCTGGCTTCAGTAGAGTACTCTGCTGTTTTGGTCTCTCTCATGTGTGTTTATGGGTCTTAGGGGTATAACAGCTCTCTCCACCGGAGAGCTTGGACCATCACGCCTTATATGATCTTCTCCAACTTCATTTTATCCTCCGGCTTCAGTAAATTCTGCCAATGAGGACCCCGTTTCACTATTGACTTTGTGTATGAGTTAAAAAAAAAAGGGCAGAATAACCCCTTCAAAGTAGGGGCTTCACAACCCGCTTCTCTTTCTTAATTTAGTGAGAGCTTCTTTCTTTTTCCTCATCAATCATGTGGTTGCTTCTTATGTTTCTGTGGTTCATCTTTGAGGCTCTTCATCATCTTTTCGTGGATATTTCGATCAAGAACACCATTTCCAGGATTCTTTTCAGTGGCCGGGCGACCCGTTTACACCCTGTTTGAGATGGTCTCTCTTGGATTTTCTTTTGGATGATTTCGCTAACTGACTGGAATTTGCATGCCAGGTAGACACCATGCATTTCCTGGGCCTCTGATATGCATAATTTTTTTGGGATAGTCCAAGCGCAGCTTCAAAGGTCACTAGGACGTACCTGTAGAGCTTTGAACCTGTTATTTATTGTTCAATTTTGGTGAAGAGACTGTTCTGTTTTTTTTTTTTTTGCACTGAAAGCCATCGATCTCTGTACCTTGGAGAGAAAAGACCATGTCTCTATTTTTTTGTGTGTGTGTGGAACTCTGCTGATTTTATTTATTTGTTTTGATTTAGCATTCTGTTAGCAAAACAGAAATAACTATCCATTATGGTATGTGTGTCTGATTATGCCTTTGGGAAATTGGCAGAGGTGAATGAAATCTGAAATGGATGAAAGTAGAACTCAACAGCCCGGAGCCAGAAGGAATTCCACCCGGAGTTCACAACTTGAGCTTATTTCGCTGGAGCTGGAATCGCCGATTTGTCTTCTTCAACTACCCGAAACTCTCAGAACTTCGACTTCACTTTCCGGTTCTCCTCCTGAAATGTTCACTCATCTGGATACTCCCATCGTCCTGTAATATGATATGTTATTACTTATTAGAACCTTCTAACTCATGTATCGGTTATAATAATATCTTATATTATCGGATGAAGGGAGTATTAACCATTAGGTTAGTATGTTTTAGTCATTGCCATGCACGAAGTTGTGTGATTCCATAGTTTACCCCACTATGTCACCCCGGAATCAGATCTTGAATGTATGAATGGCCTTTTGAGTAATCACTCTGAAAAATGGAGCGCATAATTTTTTTATGATAAAACAACACCGTTCTCTATTTACTTTGCCGGTGTTTGCATCGGTTAACCCTAGTCGTTACTGGGAACCCCACCAAATGAACTCCACGTGCCCCAAGCACGAGCACATCAAAATAACTAGGTCACTCGGGACTCGGCAGGCACTAAAAGAACGGGCAAAGCTTCGTTCGGATAGGCAGGCAACCAATAATGCCCATACTGATCACGCTAACCTATAACCTCGTCAATGCAAATATCGCTGCCCTTCCTGAATCTGCCCGCAACCGAATCAATCGCACCATCCAAGACGGTTGAAATCCGAAAAACACATGGGACAGAAGCAGACGGGACAAAGGAGAAAACCGTCAGAACTAAAGAGGAGATAGAACGTTTGGTGTTGACCAATCAACATATCAACACATTGCCACATGGTAAAATTTCCCCACCGTCAAATTTCCCTAGTTTAATCCGCATGTTCACACAATTTCTAGTTTTATTTCTATCGATATTCCACCAAATGTCTCAAAAAATATGTTATTTAGGCTCTTTATTTGATAAAACTTCATATCTGATATGCATTCTTACTTTCTACGACATAATCATCAAAACGGGCTAGCGGTCTAAATTCGCACTAAAGCAACATATATTATTCTCCTCATGTTGGAGGAAAGCAAAAACATCTTGGTGAGGGATCTCCTCTAGCTTGGGTGAGTGATCGGCCATCACACCCACTTCCAAATTGACCAATTATGAAGGAAATTCGACTTGATTTAGGAAAACCCTTGTATCCCATTGCACCCCTATCCTCGGGTGGTCGAATGGTTTGGGGTTCCCATCATTTTAGATAAAGAGAATATATTAATATCAGAAGATACCAATTACACCCAGCCTCTGCAACAACACAACACCCTAATGGTAGTATAGATGCACATAGCCAAAAAAGAGAAAAGAAAACTAAAAAATAAAAGTCCCGCTACAGTATCCCAGACCTAGCAACAACAATACATCCACCACCAGGACAACACCTGAAATATAGACTCTTCAAAAGCGACGCCTCCAAGAAGGGAACATTGCACCACCGCTGTCGTCGCCCTATCAAAAAATCTTAGGTTTTCACCCTCAAGATAGTCCCCGCTCTCAAAACAATGCCTCTAACAAGGTCATTGCCAGGCACAACCAGTTAAGGCCAGACCTTGGGTTTTCACCCTGAAAGGTAGGACTCTGAACTTCACCTGTGCTGCCGCCCCCACTATCATACCACTGTGATGCGTGCAGTTGACACACGTCCGTTGGGAACCCCAAGAGGAAGGTGTGATGCAGACAGTAGCAAGTTTTCCCTCAGAAAGAAACCAAGGTTTATCGAACCAGGAGGAGCGAAGAAGCACGTTGAAGGTTGATGGTGGCGGAATGTAATGCGGTGCAACACCAGGGATTCCGGCGCCAACGTGGAACCTGCACAACACAACCAAAGTACTTTTCCCCAACGAAACAGTGAGGTTGTCAATCTCACCGGCTTGCTGTAACAAAGGATTAGATGTATTGTGTGGAAGATGATTGTTTGCAGAGAACAGTAAAGAACAAGTATTGCAGTAGATTGTATTTCAGATGTAAAGAATGGACCGGGGTCCACAGTTCACTAGAGGTGTCTCTCCCATAAGATAAAAACATGTTGGGTGAACAAATTACAGTCGGGCAATGGACAAATAGAGAGGGCATAACAATGCGCATACATGATATGATAAATATAGTGAGATTTAATTGGGCATTACGATAAAGTACATAGACCGCTATCCACCATGCATCTATGCCTAAAAAGTCCACCTTCAGGTTATCATCCGAACCCCTTCCAGTATTAAGTTGCAAAACAACAGACAATTGCATTAAGTATGGTGCGTAATGTAATCAATAACTACATCCTCGGACATAGCATCAATGTTTTATCCCTAGTGGCAACGAGCACATCCACAACCTTAGAACTTTACGTCACTGTCCCAGATTTAATGGAGGCATGAACCCACTATCGAGCATAAATACTTCCTCTTGGAGTTAAGAGCAAAAACTTGGCCAGAGCCTCTACTAATAACGGAGAGCATGCAAGATCATAAACAACACATAGGTAATAACTTGATAATTAACATAACATAGTATTCTCTATCCATCGGATCCCGACAAACACAACATATAGTATTACGAGATAGATGATCTTGATCATGTTAGGCAGCTCACAAGATCCGACAATGAAGCACAATGAGGAGAAGACAACCATCTAGCTACTGCTATGGACCCATAGTCCAGGGTGAACTACTCACTCATCACTCCGGAGGCGATCATGGCGATGAAGAGTCCTCCGGGAGATGAATCCCCTCTCCGGCGAGGTGCCGGAGGTGATCTCCGTAATCCCCCGAGATGGGATTGGCTGCGGCGGCGTCTCAGTAAGGTTTTCCGTATCGTGGCTCTCGGTACTGGGGGTTTCGCGACGAAGGCTTTAAGTAGGCGGAAGGGCAACGCGGGGGGCCACACGAGGGCCCCACACGACAGGCTGGCACGGCCAAGGGCCAGGCCGCGCCTCCCTAGCGTGTCGGCGCCTCGTGGCCCCACTTCCTTTCCCCCTCGGTCTTCTGGAAGCTTCATGGCAAAATAGGACCCTGGGCGTTGATTTCGTCCAATTCCGAGAATATTTCCTTTGTAGAATTTCTGAAACCAAAAACAGCAGAAAACGAGCAATCGGCTCTTCGGCATCTCGTTAATAGGTTAGTGCCGGAAAATGCATAAATACGACATATAATGTGTATAAAACATGTAGATATCATCAATAATGTAGCATGGAACATAAGAAATTATCGATACGTCGGAGACGTATCGGCATCCCCAAGCTTAGTTACGCTCGTCCCGAGCGGGTAAACGATAACAAAGATAATTTCTGGAGTGACATGCCATCATACCCTTGATCATACTATTGTAAACATATGTAATGAATGCAGCGATCAAAACAATGGTAATGACATGAGTAAACAACTGAATCATAAAGCAAAGATTTTTCATGAATAGTACTTAAAGACAAGCATCAATAAGTCTTGCATAAGAGTTAACTCATAAAGCAATAAATCAAAGTAAAGGTATTGAAGCAACACAAAGGAAGATTAAGTTTTAGCGGTTGCTTTCAACTTGTAACATGTATATCTCATGGATAATTGTCAACATAGAGTAATATAATAAGTGCAATATGCAAGTATGTAGGAATCAATGCACAGTTCACACAAGTGTTTTCTTCTTGAGGTGGAGAGAAATAGGTGAACTGACTCAACATAAAAGTAAAAAGAATGGTCCTTCAAAGAGGAAAGCATCGATTGCTATATTTGTGCTAGAGCTTTTATTTTGAAAACATGAAACAATTTTGTCAACGGTAGTAATAAAGCATATGAGTTATGTAAATTATATCTTACAAGTTGCAAGCCTCATGCATAGTATACTAATAGTGCCCGCACCTTGTCCTAATTAGCTTGGACTACCGGATCATCGCAATACACATGTTTTAACCAAGTGTCACAATGGGGTACCTCCATGCCGCCTGTACAAAGGTCTAAGGAGAAAGCTCGCATTTTGGATTTCTCGCTTTTGATTATTCTCAACTTAGACATCCATACCGGGACAACATGGACAACAGATAATGGACTCCTCTTTAATTCATAAGCAAGTGGCAACAATTAGTGTTCTCATATGATATTGAGGATATATGTCCAAAACTGAAACTTCCACCATGATTCATGGCTTTAGTTAGCGGCCCAATGTTCTTCTCTAACAATATGTATGCTCCAACCATTAAGGTGGTAGATCTCTCTTACTTCAGACAAGACGGACATGCATAGCAACTCACATGATATTCAACAAAGAATAGTTGATGGCGTCCCCGTAAACATGGTTATCGCACAACAAGCAACTTAATAAGAGATAAAGTGCATAAGTACATATTCAATACCACAATAGTTTTTAAGCTATTTTGTCCCATGAGCTATATATTGTAAAGGCGAATGATGGAATTTTAAAGGTAGCATTCAAGCAATTTACTTTGGAATGGCGGAGAAATACCATGTAGTAGGTAGGTATGGTGGACACAAATGGCATAGTGGTTGGCTCAAGGATTTTGGATGCATGAGAAGTATTCCCTCTCGATACAAGGTTTAGGCTAGCAAGGTTTATTTGAAACAAACACAAGGATGAACGGTGCAGCAAAACTCACATAAAAGACATATTGTAAACATTATAAGACTCTACACCGTCTTCCTTGTTGTTCAAAACTCAATACTAGATATTATCTAGACTTTAGAGAGACCAAATATGCAAACCAAATTAGCAAGCTCTAGGTGTTTCTTCATTAATGGGTGCAAAGTATATGATGCAAGAGCTTAAACGTGAGCACAACAATTGCCAAGTATCAAATTATTCAAGACATTTTAGAATTACTACATGTAGCATTTCCCGATTCCAACCATATAACAATTTAACGAAGAAGATTCAACCTTCGCCATGAATACTATGAGTAAAGCCTAAGGACATATTTGTCCATATGCAACAGCGGAGTGTGTCTCTCTCCCACACAGTGAATGCTAGGATCCATTTTATTCAAACAAAAATAAAAACAAAAACAAACCGACGCTCCAAGTAAAGTACATAAGATGTGACTGAATAAAAATATAGTTTCAGGGGAGGAACCTGATAATGTTGTCGATGAAGAAGGGGATGCCTTGGGCATCCCCAAGCTTAGACGCTTGAGTCTTCTTAGAATATGCGGGGGTGAACCACCGGGGCATCCCCAAGCTTAGAGCTTTCACTCTCCTTGATCATATTGTATCATACTCCTCTTTTGATCCTTGAAAACTTCCTCCACACCAAACTCGAAACAACTCATTAGAGGGTTAGTGGACAATAAAAATTAACATGTTCAGAGGTGACACAATCATTCTTAACACTTCGGACATTGCATAAAGCTACTGGACATTAATGGATCAAAGAAATTCATCCAACATAGCAAAAGAGGCAATGCGAAATAAAAGGCAGAATCTGTCAAAATAGAACGATCCGTAAAGATGGATTTTATTGAGGCACCGGACTTGCTCAAATGAAAATGCCCAAATTGAATGAAAGTTGCGTACGAGAGGATCACGCACGTAAATTGGCATATTTTTCCGAGCTACCTACGGGGAGGCAGGTCGAAATTCGTGACAGACAAAGAAATCCGAAGCTGCGCAGTAATCCAAATCTAGTATGAACTTTACTATCAAAGACTTTACTTGGCACAACAAAACACAAAACTAAGATAAGGAGAGGTTGCTACAGTAGTAAACAACTTCCAAGACTCAAATATAAAACAAAAATACTGTAGTAAAAACATGGGTTGTCTCCCATAAGCGCTTTTCTTTAACGCCTTTCAGCTAGGCGCAGAAAGTGTATATCAAGTACTATCGAGAGATGAAGCATCGACATTACCTTGGGCTTTACCCTTACCTTTCTTGTTCTTTTTCTTACTCTTTGGCTTAGGGAATATATGGCTACCCCCGGGTGTAGAGGTGAATTTTAGGGTGCCTTCTCTCATGTCTATGACTGCTCCCAATAGTTTCAGCAGGGATCTTCCGAGTGTGACTTGTCCTGTTCCGATCCTGCGCATTCAATGACAAGATAATCAATGGATATTGTTCTCCCAAGAATGGTTGTATGCACACCCGCAGCTATTCCTTTAGGAATTATAACGGAGTTATCAATAAGAGTTATTCCTTCTCCCCCTTCAGCAAATCCCCAAAGTTTCAAAGATTCATGAATTCTCTTGGGCATTAGGCAAAATTCAGACATAATATCACAATTAGCATGAAGAGTTTGGTCACCGATAGCAATTTTAATAGTAGGATCCCATAATGAAGGTTCGGAGTTCACTAAAACTTGATCAAGACGGTTACGAATATATCCATAATTTTCATTTAAGCGAGATGCACTTGTCTCAAGAGTGTTTAATCTATTATAAATGCTAATAAGGGCTGAATCAAAGTTATTAGCTGAATCATGTGATGCAACCAACTTCTTTATGGCATTAAAAGCTTGATCCCCATTGCAATGAAGGAAATCTCCTCCCACTAGAGCATCCAAGGCATATCTATAGCGAATCATAAGACCAAAATAAAAATTACTAAGGAGCAAACTTAGAGTCATTTGAGGTTCGGTTTTACGATAAGAAGTAAAAATCCTGGACCAAGCATCTTTAAAACTTTCCTCATCCCCTTGTTTAAAAGTAAAAACTAATTCCTCAGGTGAAGAAGTAACAGGTACAGAGCTAGACATGATAACAAAAGTAAACTAAATGCAAGTAACTAATTTTTTTTTGTGCTTTTGATATAGAAAGCAAGACAGTAAATAAAGTAAAGCTAGCAACTAATTTTTTTGTGTGTGTTTTAATATAAGTGCAGCAAACAAAGTAGTAAATAAAATAAAGCAAGACAAAAACAAAGTAAAGAGATTGGATTGTGGAGACTCCCCTTGCAGCGTGTCTTGATCTCCCCGACAACGGCGCCGTAAAACATGATCTTGATGCGTGCGGTTGACACACGTCCGTTGGGAACCCCAAGAGGAAGGTGTGATGCGAGACGGTAGCAAGTTTTCCCTCGGAAAGAAACCAAGGTTTATCGAACCAGGAGGAGCCAAGAAGCACGTTGAAGGTTGATGGTGGCGGAATGTAATGCGGCGCAACACCAGGGATTCCGGCGCCAACGTGGAACCTGCACAACACAACCAAAGTACTTTGCCCCAACGAAACAGTGAGGTTGTCAATCTCACCGGCTTGCTGTAACAAAAGATTAGATGTATTGTGTGGAAGATGATTGTTTGCAGAGAACAGTAAAGAACAAGTATTGCAATAGATTGTATTTGAGATGTAAAGAATGGACCGGGGTCCACAGTTCACTAGAGGTGTCTCTCCCATAAGATAAAAGCATGTTGGGTGAACAAATTACAGTCGGGCAATTGACAAATAGAGAGGGCATAACAATGCGCATACATGATATGATAAATATAGTGAGATTTAATTGGGCATTACGACAAAGTACATAGACCGCTATCCAGACATGCATCTATGCCTAAAAAGTCCACCTTCGAGTTATCATCCGAACCCCTTCCGGTATTAAGTTGCAAAACAACGAGACAATTGCATTAAGTATGGTGCGTAATGTAATCAATAACTACATCCTCGGACATAGCATCAATGTTTTATCCCTAGTGGCAACAAGCACATCCACAACCTTAGAACTTTCTCGTCATCGTCCCGGATTTAATGGAGGCATGAACCCACTATCGAGCATAAATACTCCCTCTTGGAGTTAAGAGCTAAAACTTGGCAAGAGCCTCTACTAATAACGGAGAGCATGCAAGATCATAAACAACACATAGGTAATAACTTGATAATTAACATAACATAGTATTCTCTATCCATCGGATCCCGACAAACACAACATATAGTATTACAGATAGATGATCTTGATCATGTTAGGCAGCTCACAAGATCCGACAATGAAGCACAATGAGGAGAAGACAACCATCTAGCTACTACTATGGACCCATAGTCCAGGGGTGAACTACTCACTCATCACTCCGGAGGCGATCATGGCGATGAAGAGTCCTCCGGGAGATGAATCCCTCTCCGGCAGGGTGCCGGAGGTGATCTCCGAGAATCCCCCAAGATGGGATTGGCGGCGGCGGCGTCTCGATGAAGGTTTTCCGTATCGTGGCTCTCGGTACTGGGGGTTTCGCGACGAAGGCTTTAAGTAGGCGGAAGGGCAACGCGGGGGGCCACACGAGGGCCCCACACAACAGGCTGGCGCGGCCAAGGGCCAGGCCGCGCCGCCCTAGCGTGTCGGCGCCTTGTGGCCCCACTTCCTTTCCCCCTCGGTCTTCTGGAAGCTTCGTGGCAAAATAGGACCCTGGGCGTTGATTTCGTCCAATTCCGAGAATATTTCCTTTGTAGGATTTCTGAAAGCAAAAACGAGCGAAGCAAGAATCGGCTCTTCGGCATCTCGTTAATAGGTTAGTGCCGGAAAATGCATAAATACGACATATAATGTGTATAAAACATGTAGATATCATCAATAATGTAGCATGGAACATAAGAAATTATCGATACGTCGGAGACGTATCACACTGCTGCAAGTCTGGACACCAAGCAAGCCCCTCAACATCGCGAAGACTTGAACCTCCCTAAGCTAGTCCTCCAATCCGGCCTTTAAGATATTCTCTGCTTCTGACTTCATCATGGACCAAGTCACTTGATGTCAACACAGAACAGAGCTTCACGCCGCTCCCTCCAGAACCAAACAGTCGGAATAAAAGCATGGGTGCGCGCGACCGAATACCACCCGATCCAGCGAACTCCAGACAAAAGATGCACTGTTACATTCGCAGGCGGAGCCTTCCGAAACTCATCACTTCGGCTAGATGAAGAAGGATCAGCATCCAGAAGGTCTTCGTCTTGGCGCGTGAGAAACCCTAGGACCACCGCCTTTACACAGGTCGAGCCCCCACGCAAACGACCATCCTCACTACCCGTCACACCGAAGATCCGGCAAGATGAACGACCCTAGGATGCGGGAGCCAGCAGGCTACACCGCAGCCCCGGACAGCCGCGAAGCCGCAGTCCGCCCTGGGCCCAGATCAGGCCCTGGCCGCACCGCCACCGGCTGCAACCGTGGCTGCCGTCGGCAGCAACCACCGAGGACCGCCGCTGCCGTAGCGCCATCTCCGTAACCCTCCACCAACCAGTCCACCGCCCTACGCCCCTTCGCGCTTCCACAGGACGGCGGGCCTAGGTGGGGGACCTAGACCCGCGGCGAAGCCATCGCCATCCAGCGAGTAGCCGCTGCCAGGCCGGGGATGCCGCCCCAACCTCTGCCAATCAACACCGAAGTCATCGATGCCGCCCCAGCCGCACCAAAGAAATGCCGCCGCTCCTCCACCCCAGCACCTTCGGTGCCAGGGGTTCCCATCATGCATCTACACATGATACTGTTATCACCAGATTTTGACCGGATCAGAGGTGGGCCGCGATTAAGATGGGCTTGAAGAATATACACGGAAGAAATACATGAATCGGCCTTGTATACAAAGTTTGGGCTAGTTTGCCCGTGTATCTGTAAATATAGTACGATACGTGTCGGTTAGATAAAATTTGGCTCGTGCACGGTTGGGATTATTCCCACGATAGAAAGTCTACGGACTATAAATATGTATCTAGGGTTATTGAGAAAAACAACAATCACGTTCATCACAAACCAATCTAGGCGCATCGCCAACCCCTTGTTTCGAGGGTTTCTTCCGGGTAAGCATCATGCTGCCTAGATCGCATATTGCGATCTAGGCAGTACACGTTTATTCGTTGTTCATGCGTTGCTCGTGCTGAAGCCTTGTTGATGGCGAGCAACGTAGTTATCATATATGTGTTAGGGTTAGCATTGTTTCATCGTGTCACATGCTTCTGTCCATGCAACCCTTAGACGTCTAGCCGCCCTTACACCTATCTTAGGTGTAAGGGCGGCACCTCGCTTGATCATTGTTTAGTAGATCCGATCTGTTATGATTGCTCCTTGTTCTTCAAGGATTAGTTTAATATCTGCATAGTTAGGCCTTGCAAACGGGTTGAAGGATCCAGTAGCACGTAGGGTGTAGTTTGCTAGCCCTAGATAAGATGTTCCGGGGATCAACTTCATGTTGGTTTTTAGGCCTTGTCTAGGGTCGGTTTATTATCACCGTGCGTGGCTGCCAGGCTCAATCACGCGTAGGATGTTTCGATTATGTGGTGAAAACCCTAAATCGTCGTAGGTCGTTTTAGCCTTATATTGATCAAGCAGGACCACCATGTGATCGTATACCTCATACGAATCATGGGTGGATCGGCTCCTTGAGCCGATTCACAGGACAACCTGAGAGCCGATCGAGGCTCGTATTTAATGTTTACGTGTATGCCATGCAGGAAACTAAGCGAAGCAAATCCATCACCTTCCTGACCAGGTATAGGTCAGGTGGCACGCCCTTGCACCAGCATCGGATGTGCGTGCCGAGGCTTTGCGGGCCGTCGCTCGAGGGACCAGGGCCAGCCGCAGTCCTGGGAGCCTCCCGGCTCTACTGTGTTGCCCGTCGTTGCTCGCCGGTGGGTTTTCGACCGCAACACATTCCGGCACGTCCGGTGGGACATTCTTCGACATCAATCGCATCGCCATCTACATCTGAGATGGCGGAAGGTACTCCGATCACGTACGAAGATCCGGCCGAGGAGCTCAAGAAGAAGTATGACGAGGTCAAAGCTATCCTCGAAGCCGACCTCATCGGCTCTTTCCAGAGAACCCGCTCACACGGCATTAGGTGGAAAGGGTTCTCACCTGAAGGCGCGCTCGATGGAGTGGACCTGTCTACCCCGTCAGAAGAACGCACCAGGTCGCTGCGTCAGGAGATTAATTTCATGGTAGCTCATTCACTGCACCGCCATTCTGAGAACCTGGTGAACACTTTGGAGCGTGTCGCCCTTCGGGTGATCCAGGAAATCATGAGGCATCAACACTCGCCGTCAGGACCTGCTCTAGGGACTCACCAAGGAGAGATACCACTCCAGTCCCGACTGTCGTTGCCTAATCGACGGTACCTCGGAGGAGGGATCCTCACGAGGGGGAGAAGAAGTAGGGGCCATAGGGCGGAGTGCACACGGGACGGTGGTACGCGAGTTACCCAGCTTCGGAACACCCGCACGATGACGGGGCCTACTGCCGCTTGTCCGGAATTATCTGGGCGCTTTCGCGTTGTTACAATGAGTTGTGGTTGTGCCTCTAGGGCTCCCGGGATCCGGCTTATAAAGGCGCACGGATCTAGGGTTTACACGGAGAGTCCTAGCCGGATTACAAACAGCCTAACTACGGTACAATATCCTGCCGTGCACGTCACGGATCCGCCTTTCATATACGTCGTACTGGATCCGGGTTCCTCATGGGCCTCCATGGATCCGGGTTACTTCTATGTCGGTACGGATCCGGCCTGCTGATCCTGGGCTAGACTTCTTCCTTCATGATCAACAGCAACTGGGCCGCCCGATGGGCCACATGCCTCATCACCGTCTGTGGGCCACCCGGGCTTGTCGGATCTAGGCACTGTCGATGGTACACCTATGAAGTATACCCACAACAGTAGCCCCCAGAGTTCTCCGAGTTTCACCTGCAGTTTCCGCCTTGCTGGTTCATTATAATCTCCGGCAAACGTTGTAACGCGGAGAAACTTGAAGAGCTCCAACTTTGCATTTTCCTTCTTTTTTCCAACTTATAGCCGGAAAATGCTCCCACCCCGCGGGACTTCATCCATCGACATTCAAAAGAACATCTCCGGGTTACCCCCTGCTCGAATGAGAGACAAACTATATCCGGAATCTTAAAAGACTCAAACGGCTTCGGAAATCCTTTATCTTCAGATCATGCTCAACAACGGAAGATCCGTATTTCCCGCGCACAACTTCCTCATTTCCCGCGCTAAAATTTCGCAAATGCCAATCTTTAACCGGAAATTTCGGGAGTGCATGGTTAAATTACCTCCACGTCGTTTTACCGCATTTGACCTAAACACGTGTCATCCATCCAACGGCGCGACCGTTCCGTTTCCACCGTCGGATCCGGATCCCGAATCTCCGAGCGCGGTCTATAAATACCCCGCGGCTCGGTGAAAAATCATTCTTTCACCCCCTCTCACCACATCGTCTTCCTCCTCGCGCCTGCGCCGCCCGCCAGATCTTGATTCCGGCGAGCTTCGCCACAGTGAACTTCACGCGCCGCCGAACCAAGGCTCCCTTCGCACCAAGATTCTCACGTTTGAACGGGAAACTCGCTCCGCCGCCGATTCGTGGTCACGCGGGTCAATTTCCTTCAAGTTCGGCGACCTCATCTCCGCCGGAGCTCCGTCGAGCCACCGCGCCATTAGCGGTAAGTTCATCGGCTTTGTAGAAGACAACCCAGTGTAGAAGATAGGCTTAGTGATCCGGGTACTCAAACACTTTGTATGGGTGCAGCCGGAAGCATGCCACTCGAATCGTCACTTTGCACTGGTAGCTCTTCGAGTAGCCCGGATCCAAATCAGATAGAACCCATATGCCCGGATCCCATATCATTCCTGCCACCGTATGTTTCCGACATCAGACTAGCTCAACCTTTTTCCGCATCTTCCAGCACCGCTCCAAGCCGGATCCCCACCCTTCAAGAACTTCAAGAAGAACTCGAAGGGCAAGCTCGGATGGCAGCAAAGGTGCAAGAGGCGGAAAACAAGAAGGCGTCCAAGGCCCGGATCCGCGAAGGAGAACGGGGTCAATGGTGGCCTTGCGAAACCACCGACGTGGAGCTTAGAGAGCTCCAGAACGAAGGAATGATCTCCACTCATTGGAGTTTCACACGTGACTCCATCGTCCCCAAGCCAGAAGCCGGAGAAGTTGTTATGACTAAGGCTTGGGTGGAACGCGGACTTTCACTTCCTTGTTCGGAGTTTTTCCTCTCCATCCTCAGCACCTACGGGCTCCAGCCCCACAACATATGCCCAAATTCATACCTTCTTTTGTCCAACTTCGTGACTCTCTCGCGAAGGACATCTTGGGATCCGGCCGGACGTCAAGTTGTGGCAGTTCTTTTTCCGGGTAAAGAAAGAAACCAAGGAGAAAGCTATGGTGAACTCGCGGAAGCATGACATTTATGCTCCGCCCTAGTCGCATGTACCCTCCTCATGACTCACACGAATCCGTCCCGGCATCGGAACGCCGGATGGTTTTATGAGAGGAACGCCTCAGTTCCGAAGGTCCATGAAGGCCTCCCCCAGTTTGTCAACGAGCCTCCGGAAGAGCTTGCAAGCTGGAGCTTCGTCCCTTCGCTCGCCCAGACCCCAATTCTGGAGAAGGCTGCGCGGAGAATCTCCCTGGCTGGTCCACGACGGACTAACCGGAGCCCAGCTCACACTTAGCTGGTTTTCTCGGAGAATCCAGCCTCTACGATACAACGCGCGCCTGATGTGCGCTTACACCGGGGCGGATGATCTTCTCCGAGTAACCCGCCACGACCTTCCGGCCGATTCTCTGAAGAGAAGGATCAAGACGCTGGTGAAGATTCCGAGGGGCCAACAGGTCCCGGAACTGACCAAAGACATCTTTACAAACGACCAGTGTCCTCCGGTAAGCTTTGTTCCTTTTAGTGCTTCAAACTTCACAAGTTTTTAGATGTTTAACTTAACTTTTATCCATCTTCCTTCCAGCTCAACACTTTGGCGGAGGAAGACTTTCGCGCCATTCTCCGCGTCCCCGTCACCGAAGACACGGCGGAGGAGGTTCCGGATGACGATGAGGAGGAAGAGGAACAGGCACCTCGCAAGGCGGCCCCTCGACCTACAAAGCGTCCCCGCGCCAAGGCCTCCGGCTCTGAAGCCGGAGCTAGCGGCGAGGCCTCCGCCAAGAAACCAAAGACGGTAAAACCACCTCCGCTAGACTCAAGGAAAGCGGAGCGTGCTCGTATAAGGATGCTTTCAACGGCTGGCCAAGGCACGCGCCCTATCATCCCCGGCGCCCCGTAAGTTTCCGAGTTATGACGCGTTTTTAACTTGGCGAAATTACTTCTTGTCTAAACCCTTTCACTTGTTCGCAGGAATCCAAAAATTGCTGCCACGCGGACCACCAGCCAAGAGCCCATCACAAAATACATGAAGAAATCTCCGGCTGTTGGTCCCTCTACTCCAGTCTCCACCAAGCGTCTCCCACCCAACTCCCCAACCGTCGCCCCTCGAGCGGATCCATCTCCCCCACCTGCCGCAAATACTCCACCGGAGATAATTCCAAGTTAGCAGCGAGCATGTGGACGAGGAAGACCCTAAGGCCAAAGGCCCAACCCAAGAAGGGGCGGAACAACAAGTCCAAGGAGAGGTTGAAATAACTTCTTCTGAAAAAGCTGGAGAAGGTGCTGGCGACATGGTCGTTTTTCCGAAGAACTTTGGAGATCCGACTGACATCACTTCCACCCCAAAGGCCTATGCCACTAAGTTTTTCAATAAGCTGACTGAGGCGGAGAAGTGGGAGCTTCAACAAGACCTGCTTACGCCATGCTTAACAACGCTCGGGGAAGCCTCGATTCCGGGACGTCGGAAATCCAAGACTTCAAGAAAAATGTTGGCCGGTTCGCGACCAACTTATCCGCAAGCAAAAGGTACTCCCCGAGTAGCCCCCAAGCATGTAAGCGGAAACCGAAAAAGTAGTTAGCGCTTAGATGCTTAGAGAAAGATTACTTCCGGGAAAGTTTTTTAGAATGAACCAGTAGCCCCCAAGCATTATGGCGGAAAGGTTCCGGCAATGATGCTTTTAAGAGAAACCACTGCTACAGGCGGAATTTTTTACTCCTGCACTGTTTAACTTTTACAGGAACAGCAGGCGCTGCACTACGAGCTGCATAAGAACATTGCCTTGCAGCGCCGCGTTACTCTGAGTCAAGCGGAAAATATCCGGACCCTGAAGGATGAAAAAGCAGATTTGGCTAAACAACTGGCGGACGCCCAAGGTTGGTTTCCGCCTTCTTCGTCATTAACCAAATTCCAACTTTGAACTTATTGTTAACTTATATTATTATAGGCGCATCCTCTTCCCTTGCTACAGCCTCAACCGAACTTGAGAACCTGCGCTCCTCGTACCAAGAATTGGAGACGAAGCTAAAGGAGGCGGAACTTAAAAGGGAGCAAGCCGAAAGCAGCTGGCGGAGAAAAACTCCGAGCATGCCAGAGAAAAGGGCGAGCTGGTGCTAAAAAAGAATGCTGACAGCGAGACCATCAAGAGGCAGCAAAAAGAGATTGACGGCCTCCGGAAATTTATGCGGACGGCGGAGCAGCACTGGGACTTGCTCAATGAGAACATTTTGGGTACCAGGACTAGCACCTTGCCCAGATATTTGCTCCGACGTTTTTCTTTATGCTCAAAGTTGTATGCTTATATCCTTACTGTTTTATGCAGAGCCGCTTGGGTATTCCGAAGAACGCCGGAACTTGTACCCCCGTGACGACCTCCTTCAACTTGCAGGCGATGACTGCAAAGATCTTATCTCCGCCTCCCGCAAGATATGTTACAACTTATCCATCAAGAGGAGCCGCACTTGCGATGTCCGGAAACTTATTAGGAAGATGGATATCCTGCCGGAACCGGTGACGGATCCGCAAGCATCCTCAGCCCGAGGCGCAGCTGCAATGGCCTTAACCATGTGCCCGGCACATACTCCGGATCTTGATCTTGATGAAGTGACCACGGGCGTTCCTCCGGATGCGGATGTCAACGCGCTCATCGGATGCGGTGAGCGGCTACGACACCCGTATCGCGCGCAGGATCCGGCACGAGGAATTCTACGACAAGGTCGTCCTTCCTGCTGACGAGCCCTTAGAAGCTGAACTTCAGAAGGAGCTTGCTGCCAAGGCGCGACCTGCAGAATCCGGAACCCAATTCACCTGGACCAGCTCCAAGGACACTCCCCAAGAGGAACCCAAGACCAGCGCTGCTGCTTCTGAAAAAGAAAGTGAAGAAGATGTGTCTTCTCCGGCCGAAGGCGCCAAGGAACGAGGATCCGGAGGGCAAGACTTCTCCGGCTAAGGGGGAATGAGAACTTTTATTCCTGCGGGAAAAACAATGCATCATTTTGGCCCCGGCGAGGGTTTGTAATAAAACTTTAAATTCTTAAGTAGCTAGGAACGAAACGATTATGCATGGGGCGGAAAAACTTATCCTCGCTATCCGTTTAATATTATGTGCATGTTTCGTTTTTTGTCGGAAAGCAAGTGCTGATCTCGTTATTCTCCGGCTTGCCCGCTTGACCTTCCGCGAGCCGGAAAACCTTAGCCGGAGACGCTCGCCAGCGGCGACGAAGCCCAATGGCAATCCGTCCATAACCGCGGAAACAAGCCCCCAGGCATAGGTGCCGGAAATCGCTACTAGGAATCCACGAGTTTGCAACGAGATAACCACTTAATCGGAAAACTTAAGCTTACGTCCTAAAGGACGATTTTAGAAATCACAACTTTTATACACGCCTAGGCGGAAAACATCCAGCTCTGCGGTTTTAGTCGGAAAAAACATACACGATCTAAAATGAACAAGTAAAGGATGTAAAAGACTCAAAGAGTGAACCATAAGCTTTATTTCATTGATCATGTATAACTATTACAGAGTGTTTTACTCGGAAAAATATGCTAAGTGTAGAAAGGACGTAGCTGTGCTATATTCCAAGGGCGATCTGTTTCGTCGTAGATGTCATCCGGATCCTCACGCTTGCGTTTCCGGCGCCAGTTAGCAGGTCTATCCCTCAGCTCGCGGAAATCGACAAGGTAGTACGATCCGTTATGAAGCACTTTGCTAACGACAAAGGGTCCTTCCCATGGAGATTGCAGCTTATGGTCTTTCACCTGTCGAAGGCGGAGGACCAGGTCTCCGGCCATGAAGGAGCGTTTCCGAACTCGACGACTGTGATAGCGTCGGAGCTTCTGCTGGTAGATGGCGGAACGCTGGTCAGCTAGATTCCGAGCTTCTTCGATCAGGTCCACAGATAGCTGTCTGGCCTCGTCAGCTGTTTCATCGTTATAGGCGGAAACTCGCGGTGAATCATGGATGATGTCGGAGGGAATCACGGCTTCGGATCCGTATACCAGGAAGAAAGGGGTAAACCATGTTGATCTGTTAGGGGTAGTTCGCAAACTCCACAAAACAGCGTCTAGTTCATCGGCCCAAGCTCCAGCTGCTCGTCGCAGCCGGTTCTTCAAGGCGTGGCTTGATTCCCGATAATATTAGACCGTTAGCTCTTTCGACTTGACCATTGGATTGTGGGTGAGCCACGGATGCAAGGTCCAATCGAATCCCCATTGTCTCACGAGTAATCCTTCAATTCTCCCCGAGCGAAGTTTGTGCCATTATCTGTGATTATGCTGTGTGGGATGCCGAATCTCATTACGAGGCTGATGACAAATTTTAGTGCCGTAGCACCGTCGGCTTTTCTCACTGGCTTGGCCTCGATCCACTTGCTGAACTTATCAACAGCGACCGTGAGGTATTCGCAACCACCAGGAGATGATTTTTTTAACTTACCAACCATATCGAGCCCCCAGACCGCAAATGGCCAGGTGATAGGTATGGTCTTCAGCTCTTGGGCTGGAGCGTTTGGTTGAGTAGCGTAGTACTGACAACCTCGGCAGGTCTTGACTATCTTATCGGCGTCTTCTTTAGTCTGTGAGCCAATAAATGCCTAGCCGAAAAGCTTTTGCAACGAGTGATCTAGGAGCGGCATGGTGCCCGCAGTCCCTGCGTGGATCTCTCCGAGGATTTCAATGCCATCTTGATTTGAGACGCATTTGAGAAATACCCCTGTTGCGCTTCGTTTGTAGAGCTGTCCATCAACAATTGTGTAGGATCGTGCTCGTCTGATGATCTGGCGCGCGAGGACCTCGTCCTCCGGCAACTTCTGATTGATGAGGTAGTCCAGGAAAGGCTGTGTCCAAGCCGGAATGGTAGCCAACACCTCTTTAGCCGGAGACACTGCCATTTCTGGGTTTTCCGGGTTAGCGCCCTTCACAGAGGGTATCCGGAGATGCTCTAGGAAAATTCCGGGCGGAATTGGCTTTCTGCCGGATCCGAGCTTGGATAGCATATCTGCCGCTGTATTGTCGTCTCTTCTGACGTACTTGACTTCGTATCCGAGGAAGCTCTTGGCGATCTCGTCAACTTCGTCTCTGTAGGCCGCCATGACGGAATTTACGGCGTTCCGGGTTCCGGCTACTTGCTCGTGCCACCGGGTCGGAATCTCCGCAACAAATGATGTGCTTGATCCCTATTTCCTTAGCGATGCGCAGTCCGTGCGGTAGAGCCTCGTATTCCGCCATGTTATTTGTAGCTTCGAAGTGGATCCGCGGAACATACTGCGGTTCTTCTCCGGTAGGGGACTTCGAGGTGACTCCGGCTCCCGAGCCTTGATGCTCGCTTGGATCCGTCGAAGTGCATGACCCATGTTTCCGGTTCCGGCTCCGGACTTGCATCCGGAGCTTCGTCCAATCCGCAACGAAATCTGCCAAGACTTGGGATTTGACCGCGGTCCTTGGCTTGTAAGCGATGTCGAAGGCGGATAATTCGATGCCCCACTTAGCTGTTCGCCCGTTGCGTCGGCGTTGTTGAGAATTGTTGACGGCGGAGCTTTGCTCACAACTGCTATCGGGTGCTCTTGGAAGTAGTGTCTCAGCTTCCGGCTGCCTAGGAAAACTCCATAAGCTAGCTTCGAAAGTGAGGGTATCTTTGCTTTGATTCACGTCGGCACCTCGCTAATGTAGTAGACAGGTCTCCGTACGTCATATTCATGACCTTCTTCCTTTCGCTCCACCACGATGACGAGGCTGACGACCTTGTTGGTAGCCGCCAGATAAAGGAGCATTGGCTCTGACTCTGCTGGGGCTGCCAAGATAGGTGGGGAGGTAAGTATTTCCTTCAACCCACGAAGAGCTGCGTCGGCTGCGTCGTCCCAGACAAATTTGTCTCGTTTTCTTCGACAGCTTGTAAAGAGGTAGCGCCTTCTCGCCAAGACGGCTAACAAACCTCGCTGATTGCTGCGACGCAACCAGGTTAGTCGTTGCACATCTTTGAGACAAGTTGGTCGTTTGATGCACGAGATTGCCTTGATCTTTTCCGGGTTCACCTCAATGCCTCCGTGAGAGACTATGAAGCCAAGGAGTTTTCCGGCTGGTACGCCAAAGACGCACTTCAGCCGGATTCAACATCATCTTGTACCTGCGGAGGTTGTCGAAGGTTTACGTGAGGTCGCTGATCAAGTCGGATCCTTTCCGGGTCATGACCGCGATGTCGTCGACGTAAGCGTGCACGTTCCGGCCTATTTGGTCCTTCGGGCACCGCCGCATCGTACGTTGGTAAGTAGCACCTGCATTTTTCAAACCAAAAGGCATAGTAACATAGCAGTAAGTACCAAACGGGGTAATGAATGAAGTCGCCTTTTGGTCGGATTCCTTCATCCGGATCTGGTGGTACCCGGAATACGCATCAAGAAAACACAGAAGTTCCGCCCCGCCGTCGAATCAATGACTTGGTCAATGCGCGGCAGGGGAAACGGATCCTTCGGGCAATGTTTGTTCAAGCCAGAGTAATCGATGCACATTCTTAATATTTCAGTGTTCTTTTTTGGTACAAGGACGGGATTCGCGACCCAATCGGTGTGGATAACTTCTATTACAAAACCTGCTTCTAGTAACTTTGCTAGTTCCATTCCTATGGCGCGGCGCTTCTTGTCTCCAAAGCGTCGCATAGCTTGCTTTACCGGTTTAGCCCCGGATTTATGTTGAGGTAGTGCTCGGCGAGTTCCCTAGGTACTCCGGACATGTCGGAAGGTTGCCATGCGAAGATATCCATGTTAGCGCGGAGGAACTCGACGAGCGCGCTTTCCTATTTGGGGTCCATGTTTGCCCCGACCGAAACCTCGCTTGGAAGAGTCACCCGGAATAAGGTCATGCTTCTTGGTTTCTATCGCGGGCTTGAAGGAGGTTTTACGCTCGGAGATTTGCTTCTTGGTGGTTTGCATCTCGGTCGGATCCACCGCGGCCACCGTAGCCTTTCAGCTCTTCTCCGGATATGACAGACTCTGCGAAGGCGGCTTCGCCCAACTCGCACTCATGAGCCTTCTTGTAGTCTCCGGTTATGGTGATCATACCATTGGGACCCGGCATCTTGAGCTTGTTGTAGATATAGCATGCTCTTGCGTGGAACTTGTGGTAGGTGGGCCTGCCGAAGATGACGTGGTAGGAGCTCTTGAAGGGCACAACTTCAAACGTGATCTTTTCTTCGCGGAAATTATGAACATCGCCGAAAGCCACGGGAAGTGTGATGCTGCCGAGGGAGTTCGCCTTCTTACCCGGAACCACGCCATGAAACTCAGTGGTGATGTGTTTGAGCTGTTCCTTGGTGAGGTTCATCCGCTCCAGAGTCTCCAGGTACATGATGTTCAAGCTGGCTCCGCCATCCATGAGGCACTTGGAGAAGTCATACCCGTCTATGCGGGGACTCACAACCAAGGCGTAGTATTCTTTTGGCACAGAGGCGGGATGATCCCTCCTGTCAAATGTGCACGGGACTTCCGACCACCTGACATACTGCGGCACAGCCGGAACTGTGGCGTTCAGGAACCGGGTAGCTGATTTCGTAGCACGGACTGTGGGGGTTCCGAGGAAGGTGTGGTAAGCCCCCACGCTCTTTTTCTCAAAGGGGTTGGATTTTCCTACGGATCCGGCTTTGGGATCCGGCGAGTTATCATCCTCGTCCATCGCCTCGGAACTGTCCTCCTCCTTGTCCTTGTTCTTGCCCTTGCCTCCTTTGCCGCGTGGGCGGTGCTTCCGGGCTCGCTTGTATCCTGCCTCCGGGTCGTTCTTGAGGTCGTTGACCCACTTGCAGTTGCGGTTGGTATGAGTGGACTTCCCTGTAGCCGGATCCAAGTGGGCCGGGCAGGGGCATGTCTCCGTACTCCTCGTAGGTTTGCGGGGCGCGGGATCCGCCGCGGTGACCTCGGTGCCATGCTGCCGACCCCTGCCGGCTCCGCCTCCACGGCCGCGTCCTCTTCCGCCTCCCCGAACCTCCGCGTTGGAACGCCATGGCGACCATCTCGGATCCGCCACTCTTCGGTCATCGGGGTTTTTGCGTTTGTGGCCGCTGTTGTTACCGTTATCACGGTTCTTCTTCTCGCTGGTGCGGGGGGATTGTCTGTAGGCTGCGATGTCACCGCCTGCGTCGTCATCGGCGGCGGTGTGATCACCGGCGATGGAGATCATCTCATCCAAAGTCGGTTTGTTGGCGTTAGCCAAACATGTAAGCTTATGCCTCGGCAATCCTCCTCTCGCAGTCCACCAATAAAGGCGTACATGGCAGTGGTGTGATCGACGTTTTCGCACTCGTTCCTGCATGCCAACCATCGTGTGAGGAAGTTTCTTGAGGTTTCTCCTCTTCTTCGGATACAAGCTTGTAGAGTCGCTTGCTGTGGCAGGTCTTTTGTAGGTGCCCACGAAGTGTTTCTCAAAAGCGGTCTTCGGGTCGAACCCGAGCAAAAGATAGAGTTTTTCTCGAGGTCACCGAGCCGGATCCGGGCTGGTCCTACAAGGTACAAGCTGGAGCATGCGGCGGGCGATATTAGGGGTTCCTCCGGCAAAGGTTACTCGCATTGTAGTAGTCCTCAATCCAGGTATCCGGCCTTTCGGTGCCATCATAATGCTTCAGATTTCCGGGTAGCTTGAGGGAGCTCCTTGGCTTTGGTTCCTCTCGAATCATCCTGCCAAAGCACTTCGGACCAATGTAGTCAGTTCTGTACTCGTTAAGGCGGTCCCGTGCGTCGCGCGAGCCGTGGCGGGGAGACTTTGAGCGTGAGCGAGATCTCCGGCCATTGCCTCCGCCTCCACCTCCGCCGCCACCGCTAGGTGGTGGTGAGGGAGACCTGCGAGGTGGGCGGTCTGACTTCTTGCTTCCGCCATCCGAATCTCCACGACCTTCCGGGTGCCGACTCCGGCTCCGTGGCTGCACTGCGCCTTGGCGCCGGCTGCCCTGGTCATTCCGGCGAGGCTCCGGGTCACGGCTCCGACGAGGCTCTGGGTCGCGGCTCCGACGAGGTTCTGGATCGCGGTTCCGGCGAGGTTCTGGGCCGCGGTCTTCATTCCGACTCCTCCTGGGCTCGGGCTCAGGAACATTGTTCTGGTTCCGGCGAGGTTCCGGCGAGCGCTCCTCGTTTCGTTTCTTGGCAGCACGTTGTCGCGGATAACAATCGCACCGTGCCCTATGGGCCTGGTGTTTCCGGCTGGACTACGGCGGCGAGGGGGTCGCGGGTAACCGTTGGGCGGAGGAGAGGGGTTGCGGTATCTGTCTCGTCCGGAGTACATCGCATCCTTTCCCTTTCTTGGATCCGACGGAGGCGTCTGTGATGGGACGGGGATCGGATTTGGGTGTTCCACGGCCCTTCTTCGCGCTCCGAGGATCCGGTGTGTGATTCATCGTCGGGATGCCGATCGGCGCGGGCGTCCTTCGCGCGGTGGATACACGGTTATCCGGATTGGATTCCAACCTCGCGCGAAGTATCCGCCTTGCTCTGCTCGCCGCATTGTCTGAAGCGACAAGTGTGCGGAGATGGTTGATATCAACTTCTTCGTCCTTCTTCTTCGAGCAATTCCGCTGCTTTCAGCATGTTGTCCTTTGGAGTTTCCGGCGGGCCGGTGAACTGCGGGCGTGTTGAAGGCTATCCTGCGAGGCGGAATTGCTTCTCTGACAATACGATCAGCCTCCGCCTGCGCGTAGGTCATCTTTACTTCCCACTCAGCCCTCATGCTCTTGACGTGCTCGAGTGTGTTAGTAATCTCGCGGTCCTGTCTGTCGAAGTTTTCCAGCCAGGCTGCATGATCTGCCCTTCCTATCTTTAATGCAGCTTCGGTGTCGGCGAGCCTCTTGGCTGTGGCCGGCATCTCCTTTACGGCGGTCTCTAGAGCCTCCGGATCTGCGGCGTGGCCCGGAGTTATAGGTGTGTTAAGAACTGCTCGCGCGGCCACCTCTTGCGCCGACGGGATTTCCTCCGAAGGGGAATCCCTTTGGGGTCGCACCCGAGACATTGGAGATCCTTGTTGGGATGGCTCGGATTGACTAACTTGGTCTCCGGATCCGGTTTGTCCCAGTCGCTGCTACCGTTGCGAGAACCTGCTTCGGCTGGGCGGAGTTGACTTCAGGCTGATCGCCGAGACCATACTCCTCCAACTTGCGCACGAAGTCATCAGATTCCATGGACGGGGTGTCACCGGAAATTGAGCTCAGATTGCCCAAGATCGACTCTTCAACCGGAGCTTCGCTTTCTCCGACAGGCTGAGCCTGACCCGGATCTGCGCCGCCTTCCGGTGCCTCTTCCTGCTCGGGACCAGCTCCGACTTCTTGAGGGGCGGTTCCGGCGGTATGGGCTAAGAAGTGTACGAAGTGGCACCTCTGCTTTTCTAACACACAGGAGACCCGGGCGGATGCGCATTGGTCTTCCACCTTTGTTTCCTGCTCAGGGGCGGATTGGGTGGGCTTTGAAATTTTCAGATCTAAGGCGGAATCTTCCTTGGGAAGTCCCTGCGTCTCAGATTGGATCTTCGCGACGGCGTCCGGCTCTGCGGCGGTCGCGTCTGCGTTACTTACCAGTGGGTTTCCGTCGGAATCGACGGTTTCCCCGATGAAGATGTGTATGCCGCCAACTGGGACGATGGAGAGCTTGACGGGGTCGGTTTTAGCCGGAATCCAACACTCATCCGGAGGGACGATCGGCAGATTTCCGGCGTAAAGGACACGCCCCACAGCGATGGTGTTATCGTAGCTTCCCATGGCGGAACCCTCCCGGTTCCGGCCTCCAGACGCCGCAGGCCCCACGGTGGGCGCCAACGGTCGTTGCCTAATCGACGGTACCTCGGAGGAGGGATCCTCACGAGGGGAGAAGAAGTAGGGGCCATAGGGCGGAGTGCACACGGGACGGTGGTACGCGAGTTACCCGGCTTCGGAACACCCGCACGATGACGGGGCCTACTGCTGCTTGTCCGGAATTATCTGGGCGCTTTCGCGTTGTTACAATGAGTTGTGGTTGTGCCTCTAGGGCTCCCGGGATCCGGCTTATAAAGGCGCACGGATCTAGGGTTTACACGGAGAGTCCTAGCCGGATTACAAACAGCCTAACTACGGTACAATATCCTGCCGTGCACGTCACGGATCCGCCTTTCATATACGTCGTACTGGATCCGGGTTCCTCATGGGCCTCCATGGATCCGGGTTACTGTTATCACCGGAATTTGACCAAGTCAGAGGTGGGCCGCGATCAAAGATGGATGTGAAGAAATATATAGAAGAAGTATGTGGATCGGCCTTTTATACCAAGTTGGGCTTAATTGCCCGTGTATACGTAACATATTAGATCGTATTTTAGTTTAGAGATAGAATCTTAGTCGTGCACGGTTTAGTGCACGCCCTCATTAGAAAGTCCCCTGGACTATAAATATGTACCTAGGGTTTACGGAATAAACAACAACTCACGTTCAACCCCAAAAACAAACCAATCTCGGCGCATCGCCAACTCCTTCATCTCGAGGGTTTCTATCGGGTAGCGACATGCTGCCTAGATCGCATCTTGCGATCTAGGCAGCACTAAGCCACGTTGTTCATGCGTTGCTCGTGCTGAAGCGCTTTTGATGGCGAGCAACGTAGTTATCATTAGATGTGTTAGGGTTAGCATTGTTCTTCGTTTAAGCATGCTTACGTAGTGCAACCCTTGCATATCTAGCCGTCCTCACGCCTATCTCAGGTGTGGGGCGGCACCCGCTTGATCATTATTTAGTAGATCCGATCCGTTACGATTGCTCCTTGTTCTACAAGGATTAGTTTAATATCTGCAATAGTTTGGCCTTACAAAGGGGGGAGGATCCTGTGGCACGTAGGGTGGCGTTCGCAAGTCCTAAACGGGATGTTCCTAGGATCAACTTCATGTTGGTTTTTTGGCCTTGTTTAGGATCGGCTTACGAGCACCGTGCGTGGCCATCCGGCCCAACCTGGAGTAGGATGATCCGATTATGTGGTGAAAACCCTAAATCGTCGTAGATCTCATTAGCTTCATCTTGATCAAGCGGGACCACCAAGTATTCGTACACCCCGTACGGATCATGGGTGGATCGGCTCTTTGAGCCGATTCACGGGATAACTTGAGAGCCGATCGAGGCTCGTATTTAACGTTTACATGTATGCCCTGCAGAAACTAAGCGAGGCAATCTCATCACCTTCCGACCAGGTATAGGTCAGGTGGCACGCCCTTGCACTTCGCAACGCCGCGTGTGACCGGAAGAGCATTGCGGGCCGTCGCTCGGAGGGGTCTCGGCCAGCCGCGGCTCTAGGCTCCCCCGGCTCTACGGTGTTGACAAGGCCGCCGCCCGCCGGTGGGTTTTGGCAGTCAACACTTTACGGCACGCCCGGTGGGACAATCGTCTACATCAACCACATCGCCATCTACATCCGAGATGGCGGACGGCACGCCGAGTCACCTACGAGGATCTGCACTGGTAACTACGTTGCTCGGGCTGATGCGCAAAACAAACAAGCAAAGGAAGGCCGATGGCGAGACTTCGGCGATGCGAACGCATTACTCGTCCTCCCGACGGAGCCTGGTGCCCCAGGTTTACACGAGGGGAACTACGATACCTTCATGAGAGGGCTTTGATCCAACGAGCCGACTGAGGTTATGTTCACCACATGGTTGCTTGGGTCCAGCGGCGATCTAACGGACGGCAGCCACGTCGACTACACGAGTCCCAACGGGCTAACTTGCGAGTACAGCGCCTGGGCGTAACGCAAAGCCGATATCTGTAGTTACCAGACAGATTCGGCTCGAGGGAGGCATACGGTCACCACGCCGGACAGATGGTAAACGATAGCCGGTGGAAAATCGGCCAATAAAAAAAAAAACAAGAAGGAGGGAAGCAAAACGTTGCAAACGTAGCGATCAACATATCAAGGCCCTACCGAGAAGCAGAATCATTTGTCTATGAAAGCCCTACTGGAGAAACACGCCGAGGGCGATAATAGCATCAACACGGATGCGTTCCGCCTCGGCAATCTCAGCTTCGTCATCTGCGTCTTTGCCCGTCACCGGCTGATTGCTCGGGGAACGGATTTCAGCCGGATCGGTCTTCGGATCGGGCTGTGAGACCTTTGCTTCTTCTTCGAGAGCGGGCGACAAGGGCCTCCTTATCTTGGATGAGCTGTTTGGTCACCCTTACCCTCTCTTCGAGGTCCTCCAACTCCTTGTGCAAGGTTTCGAGTTCGGTACGGGTGGCGAAGTATCCGTCTTGGCGTCCAGAGCAGCCTTCTTCTCATTGAGCCGTCGGCACTTCTCGGCAATATCGGCTCTTAGCGGAAGTTGGGAGTGGCGAAGAGTAATCCTTTGGCGAGCTGATTGAATCCGTGACTTAAAGACCGACAGGGTGACGGCGGGCCAAAGCTTCACTTGCAGGGTCATAGGGAGATGAGAATGGATATCCGCGAGGATGCCTTTGACTTCTTCGAATTCTCGATCAGAGCCTCAATAGAGGTAGAGAGCAAGTCCTTGAGGCGCTGGAGCTGGCCACGGACCGTGTTGATGTCTGGCTCCCCACTTGCCTTGGAAGGGGTGGGATCGATGGATGCTGGGTCGAACGCAAGCAAGCTCGAGAGATCACAACCCTGGCAAGGCAAACACAGTGAGTTTAGCAGGTGACAAGGAAGCGACGAGCCAAAAGGGAAAAACATACCTCTCCCAAGGGGGAAGGAGCAGCCGGCGCGGTAACGATCGGCTTTTCTGGGGACTCGGTTGGATCAACCGCTCGTACAGCCGCGGGCGTCGGGGCAGCTAGATCCAGGGTAGCGGACGGCCTCTGTACCTCCTCAACATCCCCGCTAGAAGTTTCGGCGACCTACAAGAGGAAGTGATTAGCCGATCCAAGTGATAACGGGACAACATGAGAGCATGACCACAAAGATAATTACATTTGAGACCTCCTGGCTTGATGGAGAGGTGGGTGGGTTCTTGCGAACCCTCTTAACGCAGCGATGCTTCGTACGTAACCCTGATCTGGTCGGGGCCTGAGGAGTAGGAGTTCCGGTGATCGACCTTTTCTTGGAAGCCGAAGCTGGCGAAGCCGTCTGACTCCGGGTAGTGGACCTCTCGGAATCACCTGAGCTCGATTCTCCCTGGCTGGTTTCTTCGGCTCCACTGGAGGATCCATCAGCAGGGGCCTGTAGGAAAGGATGCAAGTGCGGTACTAACAAATTCTTTGGGAAAAAAAACGGACAAGCGCCTGCAGGGTCTAAACCAACTTACACGCAAGCTTTCCTGGGCCGGAGCTTTACGCTTCAGGGTTTTCCTGACCGCTACCTTCCTCACCGCCGTCCTCGCACGAGTCGAGGCTCGGGGGGCAACGAGCCCCGAAGACGCTTTGCTCTTGGAAGCCGATTTCGGTGAAATCGGCCGACCTGCATTATAACTTTCTTCGGGGAGGCGAACTCGGCGAGAAGAGAACCACGCGGTGCCGGAGGAAGAAAGACGAAAGGGGAGCCGTCGGCTTGTGTAGGGGCGGGGCCATCTTGTTGCTTGCCAAGAGAAGAGAGTCGGTTCACGGGCAATCACCATAAAGCGAGTTACAAGAAATACTTAAGTGACGGTACCTGGTCGGCAGGGGGATCATATTCGGCGTCAAGCTCCTTCGAGCTGCGGTCCTAGTGCCCTCCTCGAAGACATGGGTCTTCCACATGGACCACCAAGTTTCAAAGCCATCGGTGGTAAAGGAGAAACGGAGGTCGTGGGGGATTGGTATGGCCGGAGCGTCGAAGAAGGTATAACACCTTTGGGCGGTGAGGATGTCGAGCGGTTCGGCTCTACTTGCTGTCGGGTGGTGTAGGAAGAAGTGTGGGGGCACCTGTCCGAGACCAAGCTGCCGAGCCGCTACTACTTGGTTGATAACACTCGTAACCGGGCTTGATGATCCGGTTCGAGGTGCTCATGCCAACGGGGAGGAAGCAAGGACGAATCATGAGGGAGTACAAGTGCTGTGTGCCGGCGTCAGCGGCAAGGTCGTCCAATCGGAAAGAAATGGGGTTTTCAAAGTTCACCGATTCGGTATAAGGGTGGAACAGGGGGTTGTCTAAACCACGGAAGAAAATCTTAAACCACCCTGCTTGCTTCCTTGGGGATCAATGCGCTACCGGGAGACCATACGGGGCTTGGCCGTAGGCTGGTACACCGAATTTCCTTGCCATTTTCGTCCGGAAAGGTGCAGTTGGTCAGCGATGGGAAGCCTGGGATTTGGCTTTGGAAGTATAGTTGGGCCCATAGTTGGATGAACCACCAGGGGCCGCCAGTTTTAACTGTCTTGCGAGTGAACGGTTTGACGGACATCGGTTGAAGGGATCGATAAATCTCTCCAAGGAATAGCTTGCCCGAGACCAAGTTGGGTGCCTTTAGCGAGTTCATAGGCCGGGGAGAGGTAATTCTTGGTAGGAGCAAGTGATGGACCACGAGAAAATGAAGTGCTCCAACCGAGAAATTCAAGAAGGTCGTGTGCTCCCTCTCCATCACTCTGGGCCTTTGGTTTTCATGTAACGATTAAGATAGGCACCCCGAGTTGGTACACTCTTTTTGGAGGAGAGAGTAAAGGGGACCTTTGGCGGCTTGAATGCGAAGGGTCGGGAGATGCAATGTCTAGCCCCGTGATCATGGCCACATCCGGCGGGGTCGGAGTCATAGGACCATGACCAAACATGAAACGAGTTCGGTGCGTCGGACCGAAGTAGCCGATGGTTTTCAAGATGTTCTCATTCTTCTCAAGAGAAGACGGCGATAATGACGGGGCATCGGCTATTCCTATGGTTTCCCAAGTAGCATAGTGAGACTTTGATACCCTACTATACCATGCCACCCAACCTTCGGGGGGATTGGGCCGGGCTCGCGAGCGGTCGGCCCGGGAAGTCGAATCTAGGTTTTGGCTCACAAAGGGGATTCTGTTAGCTTCGCATGAGATCAACAGGGCAGGGCTCTCGGAAGAACGAGGGCCGAGGCACATCGAATTTGCGAGAGAAGGGTGTGGCAGAAGAATGTCTGAAACCTAGATTAATGGCGGAACAAGGTATTAATTCGAGTGTTTGCATTAATCCCGTGTCAAAACCAAACGGCAAGAGGAGGATGAGGATTACCTTCAGTCCGGCGACCGTGGTGTCGGTGTCGGCCTGATTCCGCCATGGGATGTGTTGAAGGGGTTGGAAGCCGCGCGGTCGAGATGCTGTGAAGGGGTGTTGGATTGGAACTGCTCGAGCGGCGATTTGGGGATCTGACTCTGTCTTTGCAGATAGAGGTCGCGAGTTACCGTTTGGAGGATGGCTAGCCCAACGTTGCCCGGTGTGCTTATGAGAGAGACTGAAAAGGAGGTCGTCTGATTTCGACTATCGGCAGAACAGTTGGCTGGGAACGCTCCTTCAGTATTAAAAGAGGGTTTTTTAATAAAGAGCCGATTTGCTCAAGGAGAGCCGATTGTTTGCATACCACTGATGCCATGTTACTAATCTTCGCTGCCTTTCGTTATCGGCATCATGACTCCTTGCGAAGAGACAAGAGGCCTCTGCAACGGTGATGCCACGACATGACCCGACGAGGGAAGAACATGATGATTTTGGAAATAATATTTCCAAAACCGAGGGGGCATGTGTTATCACCGGAATTTGACCAAGTCGAGAGGTGGGCCGCGATCAAAGATGGATGTGAAGAAATATATAGAAGAAGTATGTGGATCGGCCTTTTATACCAAGTTGGGCTTAATTGCCCGTGTATACGTAACATATTAGATCGTATTTTAGTTTAGAGATAGAATCTTAGTCGTGCACGGTTTAGTGCACGCCCGCATTAGAAAGTCCCCTGGACTATAAATATGTACCTAGGGTTTACGGAATAAACAACAACTCACGTTCAACCCCAAAAACAAACCAATCTCGGCGCATCGCCAACTCCTTCATCTCGAGGGTTTCTATCGGGTAGCGACATGCTTGCCTAGATCGCATCTTGCGATCTAGGCAGCCTAAGCCTACGTTGTTCATGCGTTGCTCGTACTTGAAGCGCTTTTGATGGCGAGCAACGTAGTTATCATTAGATGTGTTAGGGTTAGCATTGTTCTTCGTTTAAGCATGCTTACGTAGTGCAACCCTTGCATATCTAGCCGTCCTCACGCCTATCTCGGGTGTGGGGGCGGCACCCGCTTGATCATTATTTAGTAGATCTGATCCGTTACGATTGCTCCTTGTTCTACAAGGATTAGTTTAATATCTGCAATAGTTTGGCCTTACAAAGGGGGGAGGATCTGTGGCACGTAGGGTGGCGTTCGCAAGTCCTAAACGGGATGTTCCTAGGATCAACTTCATGTTGGTTTTTTGGCCTTGTTTAGGATCGGCTTACGAGCACCGTGCGTGGCCATACGGCCCAACACTGGAGTAGGATGATCCGATTATGTGGTGAAAACCCTAAATCGTCGTAGATCTCATTAGCTTCATCTTGATCAAGCGGGACCACCAAGTATTCGTACACCCCGTACGGATCATGGGTGGATCGGCTCTTTGAGCCGATTCACGAGGATAACCCGAGAGCCGATCGAGGCTCGTATTTAACGTTTACATGTATGCCCTGCAGGAAACTAAGCGAGGCAATCTCATCACCTTCCGACCAGGTATAGGTCGGGTGGCACGCCCTTGCACTTCGCAACGCCGCGTGTGACCGGAAGAGCATTGCGGGCCGTCGCTCGGAGGGGTCTCAGCCAGCCGCAGCTCTAGGCTCCCCCGGCTCTACGGTGTTGACAAGGCCGCCGCCCGCCGGTGGGTTTTGGCGGTCAACGGTTACTTCTATGTCGGTACGGATCCGGCCTGGCGATCCTGGGCTAGACTTCTTCCTTCATGATCAACGGCAAGCTCGGGCCGCCCGATGGGCCACATGCCTCATCACCGTCTGTGGGCCACCCGGGCTTGCCGGATCTAGGCACTGTCGATGGTACACCTATGAAGTATACCCACAACACCGACCACCGCTGCCGTTCGCGTTTGCAGCACCAGAAGTGCCGAGTTCACCGGCATTCGTCGTCTACAAGATCGGTGGTGACCCTAGTGATTACCAGTTCTTGTATGAGGCGCCTAAGGAGATCCCTCACGGGTACACGTGCACATACGTGCCAGACTGCAGTAAATGGGCACTCGCGAACCAGACTGCAATAGCAGGGACTTCTGGAACAGCAGGAGGAGCTTCTGGATCAGGTGTTGAGAAGCAGACGTGGCTAGCTAAGTATGCCACTCCGACGAACCTCCAGAGCTCGACTCCTGCAGCTAGCTCAGAGCTTGAGAAGCAAGCGTGGCTGGCTAAGTACGCCACTCCGGCGAATCTTCAGAGCTCGACTCCTGCGGCCCGGCACCGCGGATCGGATCGGTACAATCTTGAGAGACCGGTTCGGCATGGTGCCGAAAAGGAGGGCAATCGGCTATTCCAAGCCGTACCCCAACGAGTACGATTTGATCCCACTACCACCCAAATATCGGCTCCCTGAATTCTCCAAGTTTAGTGGGTCGGAGGGCTCTAGTTCAATCGAGCATGTGAGCCGATATTTGGCGCAGGCGGGCACGATCTCGGCATCGGATGAACTACGTGTGAGGTTCTTCGCACGGTCCCTCACGAGGATCGGCTTTCGGGTGGTACACATCGCTGCCACCGAGACTCTATCCGGACTTGGAAGCGGTTGGAAGAACAGTTCCACATGCGGTATCACTCGGAGGCTTCCGAGGCTGGCATTGCCGATCTAGCACAAGTACGACGAAGCGCGGAGAAACGGTGTCGGAATACATCCGGCGCTTCGGGACCGTTAGGAACCGATGCTATTCGGCTCGTGTGACTGAAAAAAAGCGATCGAGTTGGCGGTGGTGGGTCTCGCATCACCGATCAAGGATGTGGCCTCCCAAGCGAGACTACCCTTCACTGGAGCATATGGTGCGAGGCTGTCATTATATGAACGAGCGCCACCCGGAGGTGTACCGGGATAAATTCAAGCGTGCGGTGGTCCTGGTTGAGGCGAGATGAAGATGAAGGCTCGCGGGAGATCAAGAGGTAGCAGTGGCTGAATGGACTCGGGGGGGCAAGCCCCGTGTCCTGCAAATGGGTTAAGCCACAAGGTCCTCCAAGAGGGTTTGACTTCGACGGGACCAAAGCTGAGCAAATTTTCGACCTCTTACTTAAGGAGAAGCAGCTAAAGGTACCCGAAGGCCACAAGATCCCCACGGCGCAGGAGCTGAACGGAAAGCCATACGCAAGTGGCATAACACGTTCACCCATGCCACCAACGGCTGCGGGGTGTGGCGTCGGCGGATCCAAATGGCGATAGAACAAGGGCGTCTAATTTTCAGCCGGTACGCCATGAAAGTCGACACACACCCTTTCCCCGCCGTTAACATGGTGGAGTGCACTTACCCCAGGAGGTGCCGGCCGGGTTTCTCGTTCAGCATCAACATGGTAGGACACTGGGCACCACTCGGTAAGGACGGAGACGAGGGCAGCTGCTCTCATAACAAGGACAAAGAGGAAGCCGTTCCACGCGATCGGCTCCGGCACGATGGCAAGCGCTACATCACGGAGGGAGAAGTGAAGAATGTACGATATCAGCGACCTCTCTCTGATCACCTCCTCAACAAATACGTGAGTCAATACGACCAACGCCGACGAGACGACGACGATGACGAAAGAGATCGTCTGGCTAGCAGGGACGCCAGGAGATATCGTCGGCATGATCGCGACGAGGAGAGATATGAGCGCCATGCCAAGGAACAGTCAAGAGAGCAAGACGACGTGGATAGGCACTGGGACTGTCCCTTCTTCAGACACTGCTGGGATTCAGGAATGAGCCGATTGCCTACAATCGGCAACTGCCCAGAATGTAGACAGAAGAAGAAGGGTGCAGGTGACGTGTCAGTATTCGAACGTCTAGGGCCTCTCCCATCTCGGAACAAACACGCTGAGTCCTCTCGGGTGGAAGATCTCGAGGAGTTAGAAGACGATGATGAAGAAGAAGAAGATAAGTACCACCGGCCAAGGTGGTGCCCTGATGGACTCAGCCGTTCCCAAAAGCGTAGGGTTCAGCGACTACGTGGTTTGGAGGAAGCCGAAAGGTTATACTCGCACACGTTAAGGAAGGCGCGGCCTGATCGGCCGCGAAAATTCAGCGAACTCTGGACGAAGAAGGTCGGCCACAAAAGAAAGAGTGGCGCCCCAAACAAAGGAAAGCCGATGATGAGACATCGGCTGGCACAAACATGGTGTTCATCCTTCCGGCGGAGTTTAGTGCTCCAGGATTAGACGAAGCACCCGTGGCACAACTTGACTGCGGCCCACGGCCGGTTATCTTTGAGAAGCCACGAGAAAGAAGCTACAGACATCTGAAGGCCCTGTACTTGCGAGGTTATATCAATGGGCAGCCTGTCAACAAGATGCTGGTGGACACCGGAGCGGCGGTCAACATTATGCCATACTCCATGCTACGTCGGTTGGGACGCTCTAGCTCGGATCTGATCAAGACCAACGTTACACTGAGCGATTTGAACGGCCAAGCATCTGAAGCACAAGGTGTTCGAACGTGGATCCGACCGTAGGAAGAAAAACCATCCCTACGACGTTCTTTATTGTCGATAGCAAGAGCACCTATGCTGTCCTGCTAGGGAGAGATTGGATCCACGCCAAGCTGTTGCATTCCATCCACGATGCACCAATGTTTAATACAGTGGGATGGAGATGAAGTAGAGGTCGTCCACGCAGATGACTCAGCCGAGATTTCAACGGCTGGCATGAACGTTTGGGAGACGACAGGCCAAGAGCCACTCTCAGGCATTACTTTGGACGACTGCGAGCGCATCGACGTGACAAAGGACGGGGTGAGGCTGGTCTTATCCACCGGTCTGACCGTGTAACAAGAGCAAAATCTACGGACGTACGTGGCAAGGCCGATCCTTGTGATCGGCCCCAAAAAATAAAAAGGGATAATCTTGTCTCAAGCATGTCACGTAGTTATAGTACAGCAAGACCAAGATGTAAACCTTCATTGAGCAATTCAAGCAACATGGAGGCCGATTCCAGCAATCGGCCAAAATTATCCTCACCATATGTTCTGCCTGTGTTCAACGTCGATCTAACGGGCAATGGGTTTACGTCGGCTGATGAGCTGGAAGAAGTCAACATTGGTCCTGACGGAGCCGACGTTCAAGCACAGTGCCTTGGCTAACTACAGAGCCGATATCTGCAGTTACCTGACAGATTCAGCTCGGGGGGCACCTAATTAGATGAACATGTGCGATACATGTGCAGTGAAATATTGGGGGCCGATAGAAAAATCGGCCAGTAAAAAGATGAACATGTGCAATACATGTGCAGTGGAATATTGGGGCCCGATAGATAAATCGGCCAGTAAAAAAAAAATTCATAATGTACAGCCATCGACTCTAGTACAAATTACACAGGGAGACTCTACTGAAGGAACATTTCGAGGACATGGAGGGCATCAGCACGAACACGATCCACCTCCGCGATCTCGGCCTCATCATCTTCGTCTTCGCCTGCTACCAGTTGCGCGTTCAAGGCAACAAGAAAACATCAGGAGACAGCAAGGGAGAGGTTAGCCGATGAGAACGACAAGGGGTCAACATGCAAAATGAGCCGAGGAGAGGACGGAGTTACATTTGATATCTCCTGGTTTAATGGAGAGGCTTGCGGTTCCTTGCGAGCTCTCTTGGTGCATCGGCTCTCTGTGCGTAGGCTGCCCTGCCCCGTTTTGATGAGAGTTTGGGAAACGGCATGTTCAGGGGCTGACCTTTTCTTGGAAGCCGACGGTGGCAAGTCTGGCTGGCTCTGCGTGGTGGCTGTCTCAGAATTGCCCGAGCTCGAGTCTCTTTGGCTGGACTGTGTGTCCTCACTAGAGTTTTCTTCAGTGGAGGTCTGTAGAAGAAATACAAGTATGCTGCAGAAGCCTCGAGGAATGAATGAAATCAGCCAAAGCGTGGGTGAAACTTACGTGCGAGCCTTCTAGAGCTGGAGTAAGGCTTTGGCGCTTCAGAGTTTTCCGGGCAGCTACTTTCCTCACCGCTATCCTCGCCTTGACTGAGGCTCGGGGGGCAGCTGACCTAGCAGACACTCCGCTTTTTGAAGCCGATTTGGGTGTCATCGGCAGACTCTGCATCACAACCTTCTTGAAAGGTGGTGAGTTTTTGCAAAAGAGGACCGCCGGAGCTGCTGGGAGGAATCTGAAAGGAGAGCCGTCATCATCTACAGGGTCTGGACCGTCCTGTTGCTGCAAGGAGATGAAGGGACATCATCGGCAAAACCATCTGACCTGAAGGAGACTGGATTTTCAAAACAGTCGATGAACAACCATCGACTTTAGAGTTGCAAAGTATTATGGTCAGATATTAAAATTACAGTCTGAATTTGAGGAGTGCTTGGATGACTATCTCAATTGGTATTTTGAGTCTGGCCTCATGGGCGTTTAAGGGGAAAAGTCCGATACGTTGCTATCGGTTCTTAGTGCGGCAAATGGAAGACTTGAAATTGGATAAATGGAGAGTCAAATTGGAAGAACAATTCTTATTGATTCAAAGGAACGGCTTTACAAGAAAGAGCCGATGGCTCTCAAAAGGATCATCCGATGCCTAATACACTACTACCACTAGTCCTATGCTACTAGTCCCTTCTAAGGGCCGTTGCTGCCCTCGTCGGTGCTGTCGTGGCTGCTGTCGGCGCTGCTGCCGGCGGGCTCCTCATCGCTGCTGCCGAATCCTTCGGCACGGGCCCCGTACTCCTCCTCGTCATCGTCGTCGTCATCATCATCCGACCCGGCGCGGAAGCGCTTCATCGGCGGGTACTCGTCGGAGGAGGTGTCCTCCTCCACTTCCTCATCCTCCTCATCGGAAGAGATGTCTTCGCCCCAGAGAGCATCATCGTCGTCCTCCTCCTCCGAATCCCCATCAATGAGGAAATGGGGGTTGTCTTCCCCATCGGTCAGGGATTCATCATCCTCTGACTAGACGGAGAAGTCCCAGTCCGCCTCGTCCCATCGCTCCGGGGCGCGTATGTCCTCCGGCGTCGGCTCGTGGGAGGAGGAAGACCGGTAGGAAAGACCGGACGAGGAAGAGGAGGAGGAGTCCATGGTGGAAGAAGGTTTTTTCGAGTACTACAGAGGAACAGAGGATGAGGAGGGGATGAAGAAGCAAACTGCTCGATGCGGTTAAATAAAAGGGATATGGTGGAGATTCAATGCCACAACAGTTTCCGAGGAAGTGGTGCCCAAAGGAAAAAAAAAATTGCCAGGTCACGCGGAGAAGATGAGAAGGCAAGTCATCATGATGAAGGGTACTGCGACGGTTCTGCTCTGCCACGACATGACCCGACGAAGAAAAAGCAGAGTGATTTTGGAATTATCATTTCCAAAACCAGGGGGGGGCATGTGTTATCACCAGAATTTGACCGGATCAGAGGTGGGCCGCGATTAAGATGGAATTGAAGAATATACACGGAAGAAATACATGAATCGGCCTTGTATACAAAGTTTGGGCTAGTTTGCCCGTGTATACGTAAATATAGTAGGATACGTGTCGGTTAGATAGAATTTGGCTCGTGCACGGTTGGGATTATTCCCACGATAGAAAGTCTACGGACTATAAATATGTATCTAGGGTTATTGAGAAAAACAACAATCACGTTCATCACAAACCAATCTAGGCGCATCGCCAACCCCTTGTTTCGAGGGTTTCTTCCGGGTAAGCATCATGCTGCCTAGATCGCATCTTGCGATCTAGGCGGTACACGTTTATTCGTTGTTCATGCGTTGCTCGTCGTTGAAGCCTTGTTGATGGCGAGCAACGTAGTTATCATAGATGTGTTAGGGTTAGCATTGTTTCATCGTGTCACATGCCTTCGTCCATGCAACCCTTAGACGTCTAGCCGCCCTTACACCTATCTTAGGTGTAAGGGCGGCACCTCGCTTGATCATTGTTTAGTAGATCCGATCTCGTTATGATTGCTCCTTGTTCTTCAAGGATTAGTTTAATATCTGCATAGTTAGGCCTTGCAAACGGGTTGAAGGATCCAGTAGCACGTAGGGTTTAGTTTGCTAGCCCTAGATAAGATGTTCCGGGGATCAACTTCATGTTGGTTTTTAGGCCTTGTCTAGGGTCGGTTTATTATCACCGTGCGTGGCTGCCAGGCTCAATCACGCGTAGGATGTTCCGATTATGTGGTGAAAACCCTAAATCGTCGTAGGTCGTTTTAGCCTTATATTGATCAAGCAGGACCACCATGTGATCGTATACCTCATACGAATCATGGGTGGATCGGCTCCTTGAGCCGATTCACGGGACAACTCGAGAGCCGATCGAGGCTCGTATTTAATGTTTACGTGTATGCCATGCAGGAAACTAAGCGAAGCAAATCCATCACCTTCCTGACCAGGTATAGGTCAGGTGGCACGCCCTTGCACCAGCATCGGACGTGCGTGCCGAGGCTTTGCGGGCCGTCGCTCGAGGGACCAGGGCCAGCCGCAGTCCTGGGAGCCTCCCGGCTCTACTGTGTTGCCCGTCGTTGCTCGCCGGTGGGTTTCTGACCGCAACAGATACACAACCTAACTAGTGGACTATGGCTCTGACAATACAAGGACACACATCTTACCAATAGGCCTAAGATCATGATCAACGCTCAAGCGGCTACCCTAGCTCTCCGTGTGCAACCACTATCTAGCTCTGAATGGCGAATCAACGAGTGTGATCAATGAGCTTCTAGTGCCTCCTCCTTTTGTGTGTCCTTCTCATTGTTCACCATGGGAGTGTAGCTTCAAAAGAAAATACATCGATTGTATTGAGAAGCGTGCGACCGGAGGCATTGACGGTGGTAGGGGACGAGGGCAGCATGTTGAAGCCGAAAGTTAGATGGAAGGAGAGGGAGAGCGAGAGAGAAACATGGACAAAGCAGAGACATGGGAAATTTGCCAGAAGGATGTGACATCTAATTCCGTTGGGAACTCAGGATGCATCATTACAATTTGAAATGGTTTAGTTTTAATCAGGTAGGTGATTGAAATTAAAAATGTTTGTTGTTCTTGTTCTTATCAACTACTCCTCGGGCTGAAATATTCTTATCATCGGAACCAAAAGCCCTTGTTTGGGGGAGGCCCAATATGATTTTATGCAACGGATAACCAAATTTAACTAAGATCCTCTATGTTAGCTTTGAATCCTTGCCGGTGATTTCAACTTCTATAGTTAGAAAGTTATGGACATGTAAATTTTTAGAAACACATTTACATTCATTGCTTTGAAACCATTATGTTTTCCTGGGTTTTTTTCACATGGAGCAATCGCCAACATAGCCCACTTCTCAAATAAGTGGACTAGATTTTTTTTACTTTCGTATACTGGACGATGGCTGATACGTCTCCGACGTATCGATAATTTCTTATGTTCCATGCCACATTATTGATGATATCTACATGTTATATGCACATTTTATGTCATATTTATGCGTTTTCTGGAACTAACCTATTGACGAGATGCCGAAAGGCCAGTTCCTGTTTTCTGCTGTTTTTGGATCCAGAAATCCTAGTAAGGAAATATTCTCGGAATCGGACGAAATCAAGACCCAGGTTCCTATTTTTCCACGAAGCTTCCTGAACACCCGGGAAGGACCAGAGGGGGGCCACAGGCCCACCAGACCATAGGCCGGCGCGGCCCAGGCCCTGGCCGCGCCGCCTTATGGTGCCACTGCCTCGTCTCCCCTCCGACTCCGCCTCTTCGCCTATTTAAAGGTCCCTGACCTAAAACTTCGATACGAAAAAACCACGGTGCGAGAAACCTTCCAGAGCCGCCGCCATCGCGAAGCCAAGATCTGGGGGACAGGAGTCTCTGTTTCGGCACGCCGCCGGGATGGGGAAGTGCCCCCGGAAGGCTCCTCCATCGACACCACCGCCATCTTCATCAACGCTGTTGTCTCCCATGAGGAGGGAGTAGTTCTCCATCGAGGCTCGGGGCTGTACCGGTAGCTATGTGGTTAATCTCTCTCCTATGTGCTTCAATACAATAATCTCATGAGCTGCCTTACATGATTGAGATTCATATGATGATGCTTGTAATCTAGATGTCGTTATGCTAGTCAAGTGAATTTTACTTATGTGATCTCCGGAGACTCCTTGTCCCACGTTTGTAAAGGTGACAGTGTGTGCACCGTGTGGGTCTCTTAGGCTATATTTCACAGAATACTTATTCACTGTTATGAATGGCATAGTGAAGTGCTTATTTATATCTCTTTATGATTGCAATGTGTTTTGTATCACAATTTATCTATGTGCTACTCTAGCGATGTTATTAAAGTAGTTTTATTCCTCCTGCACGGTGTAATGGTGACAGTGTGTGCATCCGTGTTAGTACTTGGCGTAGGCTATGATTGTGATCTCTTGTAGATTATGAAGTTAACTATTGCTATGATGGTATTAATGTGATCTATTCCTCCTACATAGTGTGAAGGTGACAGTGTGCATACTATGTTAGTACTTGGTTTAGTCTTATTGATCTTTCATGTACTCTAAGGTTATTTAAATATGAACATTGAATTGTGGAGCTTGTTAACTCCGGCATTGAGGATTCGTGTAATCCTACGCAATGTGTTCATCATCCAACAAGAGTGTAGAGTATGCATTTATCTATTATGTTATGTGATCAAAGTTGAGAGTGTCCACTAGTGAAAGTCTATTCCCTAGGCCTTGTTCCTAAATACCGCTATCGCTGCTTGTTTACTTGTTTTACTTTGCGTTACTACGCTACCATATTACCACCATCAACTGCATGCCAGGCAAGCTATTTTTACGGCGCCGTTACTACTTGCTCATATATATTCATACCACCTGTATTTCACTATCTCTTCGCCGAACTAGTGCACCTATTAGGTGTGTTGGGGACACAAGAGACTTCTTGCTTTGTGGTTGCAGGGTTGCATGAGAGGGATATCTTTGACCTCTTCCTCCCCGAGTTCGATAAACCTTGGGTGATCCACTTAAGGGAAAGTTGCTCGCTGTTCTACAAACCTCTGCTCTTGGAGGCCCAACACTGTCTACAAGAATAGAAGCTCCCATAGACATCAAGCTATTTTACGGCGCCGTTGCCGGGAGGAAAGGTAAAAGGTACTCACACTCCGGATCTCGGCTACTAAGCTATTTTCGCCGTTGTAAGTACTCGAAGCTATTTCCTTTAGATCCTGCAATTGCATCTTTTTGTTTCTTGTTTACACTAGTTAGGCATAATGGACAGCAATGAGCTTCTTATTCTATTTCCTGATTTAAGACATGTATGGTTTGATGCGAAAATTAAAAAACCCATGGAACACATTAGCATGAATACTTTGAATACCATTGTTGCTAATGATATAGAAAGTTCTAAGCTTGGGGAAGCTGGTTTTCATGATCTTTTTAGTCCCCCAAGCATTGAGGAGAAAATTTTCTTTGATGATACTTTGCCTCCTATTTATGATGATTATAATGATAGTGGTCTTTTGGTGCCACCTACTATGGAGAGTAAATTTTGTTGTGATTATACTATGCCTCCTACACTTAATGAGAATAATAATGATAGCTACTTTGTTGAATTTGCTCCCACTATAACTAATAAAATTGATTATGCTTATGTGGAGAGTAATAATTTTATGCATGAGACTCATGATAAGAATGCTTTATGTGATAGTTATATTGTTGAGTTTGCTCATGTTGCTACTGAAAGTTATTATGAGAGAGGAAAATATGGTTGTAGAAATTTTCATGTTACTAAAATGCCTCTCTATGTGCTGAGATTTTTGAAGCTACACTTGTTGTATCTTCCTATGCTTGTCACTTTGCTCTTCATGAACTTGTTTACTTACAAGATTCCTATGCATATGAAGCATGTTAGACTTAAATTTGTTTTGAATTTGCCTCTTGATGCTCTCTTTTGCTTCAACTACTATTTCTTGCGAGTGCATCATTAAAACTGCTGAGCCCATCTTAATGGCTATAAAGAAAGAACTTCTTGGGAGATAACCCATGTGTTATTTTGATACAGTACTTTGTTTTATATTTGTGTCTTGGAAGTTGTTTACTACTGTAGTAACCTCTCCTTATCTTAGTTTTGAGTTTTGTTGTGCCAAGTAAAGTCTTTGATAGTAAAGTGAATACTAGATTTGGATTACTGCGCAGAAACAGATTTCTTTGTCTGTCATGAATCTGGGTCTAATTCTCTGTAGGTAACTCAGAAAATTAAGCCAATTTACGTGAGTGATCCTCAGATATGTACGCAACTTTCATTCAATTTGGGCATTTTCATTTGAGCAAGTCTGGTGCCCTAATAAAATCCAACTTTACGGACTGTTCTGTTTTGACAGATTCTGCCTTTTATTTCGCATTGCCTTTTTTGCTATGTTGGATGAATTTCTTTGACCCATTAATGTCCAGTAGCTTTATGCAATGTCCAGAAGTGTTAAGAATGATTGTGTCACCTCTGAACATGTTAATTTTTATTGTGCACTAACGCTCTAATGAGTTGTTTCGAGTTTGGTGTGGACGAAGTTTTCAAGGATCAAGAGAGGAGTATGATACAATATGATCAAGGAGAGTGAAAGCTCTAAGCTTGGGGATGCCCCGGTGGTTCACCCCTGCATATTCTAAGAAGACTCAAGCGTCTAAGCTTGGGGATGCCCAAGGCATCCCCTTCTTCATCGACAAATTATCAGGTTCCTTCTCTTGAAACTATATTTTTATTCGGACACATCTTATGTACTTTACTTGGAGCGTCTGTGTGCTTTTATTTTTGTTTTTGTTTAAATAAATGCTTGTGTGGGAGAGAGACACGCTCCGCTGTAGCATATGGACAAGTATGTCCTTAGGTTTTACTCATAGTATTCATGGCGAAGTTTCTTCTTCGTTAAATTGTTATATGGTTGGAATTGGAAAATGCTACATGTAGTAATTGATAAAATGTCTTGGATAATGTGATACTTGGCAATTGTTGTGCTCATGTTTAAGCTCTTGCATCATATACTTTGCACCCATTAATGAAGAAACACCTAGAGCTTGCTAATTTGGTTTGCATATTTGGTCTCTCTTAAGTCTAGATAATTTCTAGTATTGAGTTTTGAACAACAAGGAAGACGGTGTAGAGTCTTATAATGTTTACAATATGTCTTTTATGTGAGTTTTGCTGCACCAGTTCATCCTTGTGTTTGTTTCAAATAACCTTGCTAGCCTAAGCCTTGTATCGAGAGGGAATACTTCTCATGCATCCAAAATCCTTGAGCCAACCACTATGCCATTTGTGTCCACCATACCTACCTACTACATGGTATTTCTCCGCCATTCCAAAGTAAATTGCTTGAGTGCTACCTTTAAAATTCCATCATTCGCCTTTACAATATATAGCTCATGGGACAAATAGCTTAAAAACTATTGTGGTATTGAATATGTACTTATGCACTTTATCTCTTATTAAGTTGCTTGTTGTGCGATAACCATGTTTTATGGGGACGCCATCAACTATTCTTTGTTCAATATCATGTGAGTTGCTATGCATGTCCGTCTTGTCTGAAGTAAGAGAGATCTACCACCTTAATGGTTGGAGCATGCATATTGTTAGAGAAGAACATTGGGCCGCTAACTAAAGCCATGATTCATGGTGGAAGTTTCAGTTTTGGACATATATCCTCAATCTCATATGAGAATAATAATTGTTGCCACATGCTTATGCATTAAAGAGGAGTCCATTATCTGTTGTCCATGTTGTCCCGGTATGGATGTCTAAGTTGAGAATAATCAAAAGCGAGAAATCCAAAATGCGAGCTTTCTCCTTAGACCTTTGTACAGGCGGCATGGAGGTACCCATTTGTGACACTTGGTTAAAACATGTGTATTGCGATGATCCCGGTAGTCCAAGCTAATTAGGACAAGGTGCGGGCACTATTAGTATACTATGCATGAGGCTTGCAACTTGTAAGATATAATTTACATAACTCATATGCTTTATTACTACCGTTGACAAAATTGTTTCATGTTTTCAAAACCAAAGCTCTAGCACAAATATAGCAATCGATGCTTTCCTCTTTGAAGGACCTTTCTTTTACTTTTATGTTGAGTCAGTTCACCTATCTCTCTCCACCTCAAGAAGCAAACACTTGTGTGAACTGTGCATTGATTCCTACATACTTGCATATTGCATTTGTTATATTACTCTATGTTGACAATTATCCATGAGATATACATGTTACAAGTTGAAAGCAACCGCTGAAACTTAATCTTCCATTGTGTTGCTTCAATACCTCTACTTTAAATTATTGCTTTATGAGTTAACTCTTATGCAAGACTTATTGATGCTTGTCTTGAAGTGCTATTCATGAAAAGTCTTTGCTTTATGATTCACTTGTTTACTCATGTCATTACCATTGTTTTGATCGCTGCATTCATTACATATGTTTACAAATAGTATGATCAAGGTTATGATGGCATGTCACTTCAGAAATTATCTTTGTTATCGTTTTACCTGCTCGGGACGAGCAGAACTAAGCTTGGGGATGCTGATACGTCTCCGACGTATCGATAATTTCTTATGTTCCATGCCACATTATTGACGATATCTACATGTTATATGCACATTTTATGTCATATTTATGCGTTTTCTGGAACTAACCTATTGACGAGATGCCGAAAGGCCGGTTCTCGTTTTCTCGCTGTTTTTGGTTACGTAAATCCTAGTAAGGAAATATTCTCGGAATCGGACGAAATCAAGACCCAGGTTCCTATTTTTCCACGAAGCTTCCAGAACACCCGGGAAGGACCAGAGGGGGGCCACAGGCCCACCAGACCATAGGACGGCGCGGCCCAGGCCCTGGCCGCGCCGCCTTATGGTGCCAATGCCTCGTCGCCCCTCCGACTCCGCCTCTTCGCCTATTTAAAGGTCCCTGACCTAAAACTTCGATACGAAAAAACCACGGTGCGAGAAACCTTCCAGAGCCGCCGCCATCGCGAAGCCAAGATCTGGGGGACAGGAGTCTCTGTTCCGGTACGCCGCCGGGACGGGGAAGTGCCCCGGAAGGCTCCTCCATCGACACCACCGCCATCTTCATCAACGCTGCTTGTCTCCCATGAGGAGGGAGTAGTTCTCCATCGAGGCTCGGGGCTGTACCGGTAGCTATGTGGTTAATCTCTCTCCTATGTGCTTCAATACAATAATCTCATGAGCTGCCTTACATGATTGAGATTCATATGATGATGCTTGTAATCTAGATGTCGTTATGCTAGTCAAGTGAATTTTACTTATGTGATCTCCGGAGACTCCTTGTCCCACGTTTGTAAAGGTGACAGTGTGTGCACCGTGTGGGTCTCTTAGGTTATATTTCACAGAATACTTATTCAACTGTTATGAATGGCATAGTGAAGTGCTTATTTATATCTCTTTATGATTGCAATGTGTTTTGTATCACAATTTATCTATGTGCTACTCTAGCGATGTTATTAAAGTAGTTTTATTCCTCCCGCACGGTGTAATGGTGACAAGTGTGTGCATCCGTGTTAGGACTTGGCGTAGGCTATGATTGTGATCTCTTGTAGATTATGAAGTTAACTATTGCTATGATGGTATTAATGTGATCTATTCCTCCTACATAGTGTGAAGGTGACAGTGTGCATACTATGTTAGTACTTGGTTTAGTCTTATTGATCTTTCATGCACTCTAAGGTTATTTAAATATGAACATTAAATTGTGGAGCTTGTTAACTCCGGCATTGAGGATTCGTGTAATCCTACGCAATGTGTTCATCATCCAACAAGAGTGTAGAGTATGCATTTATCTATTCTGTTATGTGATCAAAGTTGAGAGTGTCCACTAGTGAAAGTCTATTCCCTAGGCCTTGTTCCTAAATATCGCTATCGCTGCTTGTTTCTTGTTTCTTGCGTTACTATCGCTACCATATTACCACCATCAATCGCACGCCAGACAAGCTATTTTCTCGGCGCCGTTACTACTGCTCATATATATTCATACCACCTGTATTTCACTATCTCTTCGTCGAACTAGTGCACCTATTAGGTGTATTGGGGACACAAGAGACTTCTTGCTTTGTGGTTGCAGGGTTGCATGAGAGGGATATCTTTGACCTCTTCCTCCCTGAGTTCGATAAACCTTGGGTGATCCACTTAAGGGAAAGTTGCTGCTGTTCTACAAACCTCTGCTCTTGGAGGCCCAACACTGTCTACAAGAATAGAAGCTCCCGTAGACATCAATGGCCATTTCAAATGATGTGGTTAAACACTTTGTCAAGGTAATCTAGACAACTCAATATACTCAATTCACAAACAATAAAGGAAGTCAAAACATGATGCTAGTTCTATGCTTGCTGCGATTGTTGGAGGAAAGGAGAGTATGGCACTAGTTCATCATTGTCGAATGGGCCACATGGCGTTTGATAAAATGTTTCGAGTTTTTCCTGATGTTATGAATGGAGTGGACAAAACCAAATTATGTTGTGATGCCTGCGAATATGCTAAGCATACGCGAACCTCTTATGTTAGTAGAGGGATCAGAAGTGTATCCCCATTTGTGTTAGTGCACTTTGATGTATGGACGTGTCCTGTTGTGTCAGTAAGTGGCATGAAGTACTTTGTGACTTTTATTGACTGCTATTCCAGAATGACTTGGATTTATCTTATGCGTCACAAAGATGAAGCGTTCACTTGTTTTCAGAGTTTTTGTGCCTATGTGAAAAACCAATTGAATGTTCAGTGCAAGTGATCGGAACCGATAATGGTACTCGAATATATCAACAAACCTTTTGCTGCTTTCTTATCTTCGCAAGGTATACTGCACCAGACTTCATGTCCTGACACTCCTCTTCAGAATGGAGTTGCTGAGCGGAAGAATAGGCACATTCTTGAAGTGGCTCGATCTCTTATGTTTACCATGAATGTTCCCAAATTCTTATGGAGTGAGGCAGTTATGACTGCTACGTATTTGATCAACGTAATGCCTTCAAAGATTCTAGGTATGTAGTCTCCTTGCCAACTCCTTCTAAATAACAATGACTTTGTTGTACCACCCAAACTCTTTGGCTGTACATGTTTTGTAAGGGATCACAGACCATCTGTTGGCTAGATCATCGGGCTATCAAATGTATCTTTATTGGCTATTCCTCCAGACAGAAGGGTTATAAGTGTTGGAGTCCCACTGACAGGAGGACATTTGTAAGCATGGATGTTACGTTTCGCGAGTCAGAACCATTTTATGACGGTGAGAGTGATCTTAGTGGCTTGTTCCAGGGGTTTGACCATCTTGGTGATGCTCAAGAGGGGGATCAACAGCAAGGTGGTGATCAAGAGCAGCAAGATGGTGACCAACAACAACATCAACAAATTTCTATTGTTGTGGAGATTCCTGCAATTCCTGGTACACCCACACCACCTAGACCCGTTCCAACACAAAGATGGCTTCAAGATCCACTTGTATACTCTAGAAGACAAGTACAAAGGGAACAAGTAGATGCTCTGGAAGAGCAACAAGACCAGGGGCAGGTGGAGCAACCCATTGGACATGAAAATCAAGGAAGCACAAGTGTAGATTCTGCTGAGGAGAATCAATCTCAGACTGAGTCCAATAATAGCCTAGACTTGCCAGTTGCAATAAGGAAAGGGATAAGGAAAGTTGGGCCCCCAAAGCGACTGAGTTATAATGACTATGACGTAGGAAATTATATTTCTTACGATGCATTGTCACCATCTTTTCGGGCTTTCGTTACTTCACTGCAAACTGTATCTGTTCCTAAGGATTGGAAGGCAGCCAGGTTGGACCCAAGATGGTGCAATGCTATGATGGAAGAATTAGAGGCCTTGAAGAAGAATAAAACATGGGAGTTGACAGATCTCCCTAAAGGAAAGAATACAGTAGGCTGTAAGTGGATCTATTCTGTAAAACAAAATACTGAAGGAAAAGTGGAGAGATATAAGGCAAGACTTGTGGCAAGAGGATATAGTCAGACTTATGGCATTGACTATGATGAGACGTTTGCACCAGTGGCAAAAATGAGCACTGTCAGAATATTGACCTCTTGTGCAGCAAATTTCGGATGGCCCTTGCATCAACTTGATGTCAAAATGCATTTCTGCATGGTGATCTTCAAGAGGAGGTGTATATGGAGATGCCACCAGGTTTTGTCAGACCTGAAACTAAAGGGAAGGTATGTAGACTGAAGAAATCTCTATATGATCTCAAACAATCTCCACGAGCCTGGTTTGATAGGTTTAGACAAGTGGTGTGTGGCATGGGATATGATCAATGCAATGGAGACCATACCGTATTTTACAGACATTCTCACTACAAGAAAAGTTGCCATGGCCGACGAAGTTGAAGTCGCGCCGTGGTTGCTGGTGTACCATGGCCGACGATTTTGGGTCTGTCCGTTGTGCATGTCAAAACGTTTTTTTCTCGTTTTTGAGGCCACCTAGCCCGACGAAAACGGCCAAAACGTTGCGTATGGTGGCCCGGGACGTGGTGCATCTTGAATTCTTGGGTTCGCCGGCCGAGTCAACGCAAATCCGCACCGCCGAGGGATGTAGGGCCCAGATGGCAGCCTCTGTGGCATTGTTTTTTTTCTCGATCGCGCCATCTCGTTCAACGCTCTCCGATCGAGCCGTTTACGATGCAGGATCATGGGTCCCGCATGTCATCCTCTATGAACCAAAATTCTTTCTATTTTTGGATTTTTTTTGACCCCCTGATTTCTGGCTACTTCCTTTTTATTTTGATCCCTTGCCGCCTCTCAAACGGTGATACCGCTGCTGCTAAATGGGACCCGCATGTCATCCTCTATGTACTATAAAACTTTCTTTTCTTGGAGACTATCCTTGCTGTGTATGTTAATGATATTATTATTGTCACGCCCCGAAACCGGGCATGGACGAGACAGCCGCCGCGCGCTTATAAACCGAGAGGCTTATACTCGCGCAAGGCTAAAATTGCAGGCAAAAACCAGCACAGCGGATCTCAAGAAGCTCAACTATTCAATATTATATATATTTCTTTTACATTTACACAAGAATAACAACTAAATTCTCTAATTCGCTTCCCACCCGCTGGTCGAGCCTAATCTTCGATCGACGAACTCTTCTGCTGCGCAACTCTGATAAAAACATTGGAGAGCTGGGGTGAGTACGACAATTCATACTCAACAAACCGATTATACACAATCATATAAATTGTAAAATAGAAATGCTTTTCGAGAAACAACAACATGCGGTTAAGGTATTAGGCATATTAAGTCATGGTGCCACACATGAAAGTAAGTTTCCCTACCCGGGAATCACAGGGGTGAAATTCACACTTTTACACTCTGCAGAGGGGTACTCCGACATCGACAGCCTCAACTAGCACCACACAGGCGCTAGAGGAGCAGAGCTCTTTAGCCCACTAGAACCCGGACACCTGAACCTACTGATGTCGACTGCTCCTACGGATCCATCATCGACAAGTTCCACAACAGGGCCGTCTCTAGCGGAGAACTCGGTCAGTCCCATACCTGAACTGTGACCGGTACAATATGTTTACCTTCGTAGCACCAAGTTTTCTCTTATAAAACAATGTATATTTATTGTGATCACTTTCTCTCAATACTCGGCTAATGCCCAATTCGTACCGGTGGCTCCAGCGGATCCATCACCGTATACCGATATTGGCACATTAGTCCACAAGTATTTCAATCAAATAATCCCATATCTCTACTAAATAAAGTATCATGCATTTTAACAGCAAAACACACTTTACAATAATACATGAGAGGTATAAAACAGCTTGCCTTATATAAGAAAATCCATGTCAATAATTTTTGCATAGACCAATGCTCCTCGATTCAAAAGAATAGAATTGGCCAGAACTACATATCGACCCTCCTCTGCGATTAGGAGCACCTCGTGCTCTAAGATCTAATCGCAGCACCTCATGCACTAAGATCCATCGCCTCCAGAACATACACCTAAGCCCGCTCTCTCTCTCTCTCTCACTCAAACTAACAAGATCGCAAACTAACAAGATCGATCTATCTCTTTCTGGCTTGCTATTTCTCACTGTATGGCTAGCTAACGAATGGGGTAAGGTGCACCTGAGCTGCTCTATTTATAGGACTAAGAAGGGTCGGTTTGCTACAAAATATCAGGCCGCTTGCCGCTTAGACCATTCGAGGCAGCTGACTGAAATATCTCCAGCCGACATCCGCTGCCCAAAAGTCCATTTGCTTCGTCTATAGAGTATCCAGGGCAGCTAAGCTAAGTAATGTATGATTGATCACCTACGTGTGTGACATTCTGGTTTGCTCTTCTATCTCCAAGTGACACGTACACACTGACTCAGCTGTTATTAGCCATGCATGTATCCAGGTAGGAAAACTAGTATGTCTAATCCACTATCATGCAGGTATACTTCCATCCAACGTACATATGCACATGCATGTACACCTCCTCATTAACAAAATCGATGTATGCTAGTAAAGAGATCAGCTTTGGTGCTATATTTTATTTGTTTAGAAAAACTTATTTAACATGTATATACCAAACTTAATCATAATCCTTTTAGAAAGAATACCAGCAAATTAAAGATGATTAATTGCAAATTACCATTTAACCCTAATTAAATAATAACTCAAAAAATTGGGTTATCACATCCTCCCCACCTTATAAGAATTTCGTCCTCGAAATTCAAACTATAACACAATATTAATTCTATCATCTTATTTCAACTATTCTAATCATCCAACTGCATATAGTAAAAACATGATCCAAAGCAAACTTAAGAGTTTATATATAAACACGGTAAGGAAAATTAGCAATCATTTCAGCTACCATGCGATGAAAATAAAAACCCAAGTACACAGCAGCAGTCTAGTACTGCAATCACTATTTCCTCCATCGCTAGTTGACTATGCCTATAACAATTCTAGTATAGTCATGGAAATTTGAAAATCAAACACCTAGCATCAAATTTACTTTCCTTGCCTAAACATGGAAATATTTCTACCGATTATTAGTCGCGAAGTCTACGATCCACCCATTTTCCCCGCATCCTAAAACCTAGGGCTCTCATACCACTTTAACTGTCACGCCCCGAAACCGTGGCTGGACGAGACAGCCGCCGCGCGCTTATAAACTGAGAGGCTTATACTCGCGCAAGGCTAAAATTGCAGGCAAAAACCAGCACAGTGGATCTCAAGAAGCTCAACTATTCAATATTATATATATTTATTTTACATTTACACAAGAATAACAACTAAATTCTCTAATTCGCTTCCCACCCGCTGGTCGAGCCTAATCTTTGATCGACGAACTCTTCTGCTGCGCAACTCTGATAAAAACATTGGGGAGCTGGGGTGAGTACGACAATTCATACTCAACAAACCGATTATACACAATCATATAAATTGTAAAATAGAAATGCTTTTCGAGAAACAACAAAATGTGGTTAAGGTATTAGGCATATTAAGTCATGGTGCCACACATGAAAGTAAGTTTCCCTACCCGGGAATCACAGGGGTGAAATTCACACTTTTACACTGTGCAAAGGGGTACTCCGACATTGACAGCCTCAACTAGCACCACACAGGCGCTAGAGGAGCAGAGCTCTTTAGCCCACTAGAACCCGGACACCTGAACCTACTGATGTCGACCGCTCCTACGGATCCATCATCGACAAGTTCCACAACAGGACCGTCTCTAGCGGAGAACTCGGTCAGTCCCATACCTGAACTGTGACTGGTACAATATGTTTACCTTCGTAGCACCAAGTTTTCTCTTATAAAACAATGTATATTCATTGTGATCACTTTCTCTCAATACTCGGCTAATGCCCAATTTGTACCGGTGGCTCCAGCTGATCCATCACCGTATACCTATATCGGCACATTAGTCCACAAGTATTTCAATCAAATAATCCCATATCTCTACTAAATAAAGTATCATGCATTTTAACAGCAAAACACACTTTACAATAATACATGAGAGGTATAAAACAGCTTGCCTTATATAAGAAAATCCATGTCAATAATTTTTGCATAGACCAATGCTCCTCGATTCAAAAGAATAGAATTGGCCAGAACTACAGATCGACCCTCCTCTGCGATTAGGAGCACCTCGTGCTCTAAGATCTAATCGCAGCACCTCATGCACTAAGATCCATCGCCTCCAGAACATACACCTAAGCCCGCTCTCTCTCTCTCACTCAAACTAACAAGATCGATCTATCTCTTTCTGGCTTGCTATTTCTCACTGTATGGCTAGCTAACGAATGGGGTAAGGTGCACCTGAGCTGCTCTATTTATAGGACTAAGAAGGGTCGGTTTGCTACAAAATATCAGGCCGCTTGCCGCTTAGGGCATCTCCAACCGGGCGACCCAAACGGACGCGCTGGGTCGTCCGTTTTGGGCCGTTTGCGTGCCCGAGCGGACGCGCGGACGGAGCCCCGCGTCCGCGCGTCCGTTTGGGTCGCGTGCTGCGCCCAACGCAGCGGCCACCCATTTGGCCATTTGGCCTATTTCTTTGGAAAATAGGTCCTCTGGCCACAGATTCAGTTTGATATATAATAATATCTCGTAAACATAGAATAATATATAATAAACATAACATATTATCAAATACCATAAAATATTATCAAATGTACCATGATAAATCAAATAAAATGTGCCATAGTTTGAGAAAAATATAAAAATTACAATTGAGATTGTCTAACTCAATTTGGGCGCTCGAGGATCTCCTTCGTCTCTTCTCGAACCAAGCTCTCTTCGCCTCGCTCATGTTGGTCAAGTCGGCGTTCATGATGAGGTTGTCCTCGGCTTGGCGTTTGAGCTCAACTTCCTTCGCCTTCAGCTCCACCTCTTTGGCCCTTGCCATTGCTATGAGCTCAAGTTCTCTCTCTTTGAGCTCAAGTTCTTTAGCTTTGGTCTTGGCCTTGACCTCTTCAATCTCAAGCTTCTTCTGCTGGACATCAAAGAATTTCTTCCGGTCCTCTTCTTTCTCCCGGCGCCTCCTCTCATCCCTCTTGTCCGTGGACACCTCTCTGTCCGCATGCATCTCCTTCAAAGTGCCATACAATAGCATGGACGACGCATCACGCTTCATGTCGGCTTTGGTTGCCTTGTGGCCGCGTGGACGACTTGCACGAGAAGCGGAGCTGCCGCAAGGCTGCCCACCATCAAGGTCAATGACCGTGGCATCTTTGGCGGGATTGTTGCCAGTCAAGGTCGCCATGTAGCCCTCGTACCCCTCCTGGAATTTGGGGGTGCCGTGGAGTTCCTTCCAACAATGAGGGAAGGCAAAGGTCTTCTCTCCATTGTTGGCTTTGTAGAATTCCAAAGCTCGCCACACCTAGAGCAAAGCGAGACAACAACGATAAACATATGTGCAAACATCGGATGAATAAGTTGAGGTTATGAATCATACCAAGTCCTTCACACCCATGCCACTAACGGGGAGCCGCCTCGCGTGCTCATACGCCGCGTGGAACTTGTTGCATTCCGTTTGAATTGCTCCCCACCTCTTTTGGAGCGATATTTCGCTGCGGTCGCTCTCAAATGGCTCCTGTCCATATTTGCGATGTTCATGGAAGTATTCATAGATCCGGCGCCGAATCGCGGACCCCTTCGCTCGGCACCCGTCAACGCATCTTGCCCGATGGTCAACCATCCATCGACGAGCACCTTGTCCTCCTTCTCCGTGTAGTTGGCGGTTCGTTTGCTTACCCGGCGACCTCGAGCTTGTGCAGCTGCGGCTTGTGTGAGGCCCTCACCGAACAACGGCTCCTCCTCAATGTTTATGCTGCCGGGACAGGCAGTTGTGCCCTCCGTGTGTCAATGGGAGGTGGCTGGGGAGCCTGCTGTGTCGAAGGATATGGCAGGGTCGTCGGCATTGTCTGCGCGAAAGACGGAGGGGCCTGCACGGTGGACGGTGACTGCGCGCGCGCGGCCGACATATCGTCGAACAGGTTGCGTGCACCGGACGTCGCAGCTGCTCCCAGGTTCTTCGGGCCTTTGGAGTTCGCCGGCGCACGGTTCAGGTCAATGGACGAAGGTGACGGCCCCGTCATGGACTCGCCCACCTCCGGTGACCCATCCCGTGACTGGTACGCCTGCCGCCCATGCGCCCCATTTCGTGCCCAAATAGGGCAGTCGGTGGGGCAGCTTGACCTTGGAGGAAGGGGCCGGGTCACGGAGGAGGCCGAGCTCCCCACCGAGGCCGCGCCGGTGCCGGGGATGATCATGTGCTGGCCGAGCGCTGGGTGGCCGTAAAATAGCATGGCCTCGCTGCTCTTGAAGGAGAGTGCTCTTCGCCTCCGTCCGGAGTTGGAGAAGCTGCTCCGCCCGCCCGCTGCCGCTCCAGCTCGGCAGCGGTTTCCCTCTTCCGTTGGTCCAGCGCCCTGCGCCGGTCGGCCCTCTTCCTGCTCTCGAGCTTCCTCTCGCTCCGGGTGAGGTCGGCCTTCGCCTTCTTCGTCGGCGGCCCGGGGGGGAGCTCGGCCACCGCCAGTTCAGGAGCCGCCTCCACGGCAGGAGCGGCAACGGCCTCGGGTGCCTCCTCTCCGATGGTGGCGGTGGTGTCGGTGGCGGTGGCGGCGGCAGTCGCTTCGTCGGCCATCTCTAGGTTTTGGGAGTACAGTGGAGTGTTTTCTGTTTTGGGAGGCAGACAGGCGGGCCAGGGGCGGACAAGGGAGGACGCGAGCGACCAGCCTTTCGCGTCCGCGGCCACGCAAACTCGTCCAAGATTTGGGCCGGGTTTGGGTCGTCCCGGACGCCGCGGCCATCCGTTTTAGGGATGGGTCCGCGCGCTGGGCCGCGGTTTTGTCCTTTTCGACCCATCCGGACGCGCGGGCGCGGGATGGGTCACCCGGTTGGAGATGCCCTTAGACCATTCGAGGCAGCTGACTGAAATATCTCCAGCCGACATCCGCTGCCCAAAAGTCCATTCGCTTCGTCTATAGGGTATCCAGGGCAGCTAAGCTAAGTAATGTATGATTGATCACCTACGTTTGACATTCTGGTTTGCTCTTCTATCTCCAAGTGACACGTACACACTGACTCAGCCGTTATTAGCCATGCATGTATCCACGTAGGAAAACTAGTATGTCTAATCCACTATCATGCAGGTATACTTCCATGCAACGTACATATGCACATGCATGTACACCTCCTCATTAACAAAATCGATGCATGCTAGTAAAGAGATCAGCTTTGGTGCTATATTTTATTTGTTTAGAAAAACTTATTTTACATGTATATACCAAACTTAATCATAATCCTTTTAGAAAGAATACCAGCAAATTAAAGATGATTAATAGCAAATTACCATTTAACCCTAATTAAATAATAACTCAAAAAAATTGGGTTATCACAATTATCACGGGAGATGATGATGCGAAAATCGCAAAACTGAAACGATGCTTGAGTCAAGCCTTTGAGGTGAAAGATTTAGGAAAACTTAAATACTTCCTTGGAATAGAAGTTGCAAGATCATCAAAAGGGATATCACTATCTCAAAGAAAGTATACATTGGACCTCTTAGATGATATGGGCATGCTGGGGTGCAGAGTGGCTTCAACACCTATTGATCAAAATAATAAAATCACAGCAGAGTCTGGAGAACCCATAGATAAGGAGAAATATCAAAGACTTGTTGGAAGACTAATATACTTATGCCACACGAGACCAGATATATCATTTGCAGTGAGTATAGTGAGTCGCTATGCATGATCCGCGGGATGGACACTTGGAAGCAGCTCAAAGAATCTTGAGATACTTGAAGGGCACTCCGGGAAAAGGGTTGTGGTTTAAAAGTAATGGACATCTAAATGTAGATGGATATTGTGATGCAGATTGGGCTAGCTGCTTAGATGATCGAAGATCCACCTCAGGGTATTGTGTTTTTGTTGGAGGAAATTTGGTGTCATGCAGAAGTAAGAATCAATCTGTTGTCTCGAAATCAACAGCCGAAGCAGAGTATAGAGCTATGTCACAGGGCCTGGGTGAAATGTTGTGGGTACGAAACCTTCTAAGAGAGCTGAAAATTTTAAGGCAAGGAAGCTTGAAAGTGTGGTGTGATAATATGTCTGCCATAAACATAGCAAACAACCCTGTCCAGCATGAGCGAATTAAACATGTGGAGATAGACAGATTCTTTATTAAAGAAAAGATTGATGCATGGATTATCTCATTGGCTTATGTGAGATCAGGACAACAAGTGGCAGATTGTTTAACAAAAGGGCTAGGATCGAAGGAGTGTAATCTTGCATGTGCCAAGATGGGGGTGATTGACATTTATCACCCATCTTGAGGGGGAGTGTTGGATAGCTGTTGGTGTATCTGTTGGGTTGTCTTCTTGTTCTCTGTTGTGGCCCATCTGGCCCAGCCCAATCCTGACCTATATAAGGTGCTTCTATCTCTGTAACCCTAAGCTGAGAGAGTTCCTCCCTGCAGCCTCCTTCTACCTCAGGTTAGGCCCTCACCTCTGTCCACATTTCATATCTTCCACTATATACTGGGTATTATGAGGACGACAACCGAAAGTAATTGCGTGTTCATTTCTTTTCTATATGGAGTGATCAACAAATTAGAGGCCGAGTACAAATCAATGGAACTCCTACATATCATCCATGTAGTAATAGTACTTTTGCTTCCTTTGTTTTGATTTATTTAATTAGATGTAGTAAACAATATAATTAAGTTCTCAAGTATCATCATATCATGCCCTCTTTTAAAAAACTTTCCTTTGTTTTATGTAGCATTATATGGACAACATGTGCCAAAAATCTACCACAAATAAACATATTATTTTCTTCCCATAAAAACAACGTATTTGATGTAACCACATATCAAACATGGAGAATTTCACTATAACTGAGGCAATGGTGTATAACTGGAAGAAAGACTAAGAATGTGCACATCAAACAATAGTGTTTGCATAAGTAAATGAATTATTTGCCTTAAAAGGAATCAAATAAATTAGGTTCTAATTTTCAGCAAAGTCATAGCATGAAGAGATCTCAATGATCAATGAAAGTGACCTGCATATCTGCATAAATATACCAGGAAACATATACTTGCAGCACGTGGGCATAAAGAAATCAGTAAAATTTGAAAACATGAACATGGTATTAAAAGAATGCACCTTAAATGTACAGAAGGGAAGTGCACTCCAGTAGTAAAACTGAACAAGAGTCTTGCCGCAAACCTCTAGCTTCAAATAGTTTATCTAGCCTCGTGTGTAAAGCGATTGTTCTTGATAAGAGCTTGCATGACTCCGGGACCAAAAGTCGTATAAACTTTCAACCATAAAGCTCTTAATCCCATCCAAAGTAATACTCCTGAAGCACACCCATAATCAACAAAAGGGAATCTACACAACAACATTGCAGAATAGCAACTGAATTTGTTTTCCTATATGTACCGATTTATGCAGTCTTAGCTCACATGATAGGAAAATAAACCGATGTTACTTCAAAATCATAACTTGTTATTCAGACTTCATAGGTATGACTGTTTTATCCTTTTTGAAACAAACGTCTCATACCATTGTTACCATCATTTTTCAGATAAATGGTTCATGTTTTGAACCATGAACTGCACAATATATTATCTCTATCAAGCATAAAATTTTAAAGACCAGAAGGGGACATCATAAATATCACCTCATGTAACCAATTCATATATCAACAAGCACACTCCATTATCTTTCAGAAAGAAGCATCATCTCTGGGCACTGAATTAAGCATTCACCTAGGCATACAGATTTCTTGTCTGTGAGTAAAACAATAAAACATGGCTCCGTACAAAGAATAAGATCCAGTTTTAGAAATATAAATTTCGTGGTAATGACTGACAATTCTATACACACAAAATATGCAATCAGACATATAATCCGTCAAATATACACTGTGAGACATATACACTAACAATGCAGACACCATCCGTGCGTTTCTTACAGACGGGCGAAAGAGCCATTCCATTACATGTGATGGCGACAGCTACTGTGTAGGCCAAGGTGGGAAAGATTGGGGGCAAGGGGGCACGAACCCTGAACTCGAGCATCCGTGGCGCGGCGTCCAGTGCCGCCACCTCCGTTTGCATCTTGGCCAAGCTATACACAGTAGGCTTTATCCTAATTTAAATCCATCAACATCTAAGCATTGAGTGATTTCATACAGAAGCAGTCCAAACTATATAAAACTGTATTTCACACTGACAAAAAAAAAACACTTCAGTTCCTCAAAAAGGCAGAGCGAATTGCATATGGTAGCAATTGCAGCCGGAAAAAGGTTAAATATTGGATGCCAGCAGGAAAAAACTTAAAGATTGGATGCCACTAACTGACTACCAGGGTTAACCAATTGTTTAAAGAAACAAATCGTTTGTGGTTCAGAAGCAAAGGAGGGCATATACCTAGTAGCACTGTAGACAAACGGACCAGGGAGCACTTGGGTATCCTTCTACCGAGTTCAAGCACACACAGGAAGGCATCGGCTCAACACCTCCATGTAGCTAAACAATCTTGTGGATGTACCGGCGCATATGCATGCGGAGGAAGAGATTTGACCCCACCAAGCAGAGGCTAGGGTTCTCCGTGGGGATGCGGGGGGAGCGGATGGTCGCTGTAGTGATGGAGAATCGGTAGAGGAGATCGGGACAACGGCGGGCGGGCGATGGGAGGCTCCGATTCGCGGTGGACGCGGCGGCAAGGATTTGGCGACCTGCGAGAAAAGGCTAAGGAAGGGGGCGTGCGTTTGACAGAAACAACATAATCAGAACACTTTTCCTAAGTGTAGATTTGACCGACCCAAATGGAAACCGACTTCACTCCAACAGACTGCAGCCGACTTCACTCTGACAGATGGGACAGCAATTTGATAGCGACCCTTGGAACGCTCTCAGGCGATGGGAACCCTGGGAGCTTAGTGCTCTTTAGGATAGTCAGTACGACAGTACAACATGTCATCGATTGTTGCACCAGGTCTTGTTTATATTGAAGTTTTTCACCTTTTTGCAGTTACAACCCATTTCCTCGACATATAAGTGTTAACCTCTACCACTTTCTAATATAGTTAACAAAATTGGCCATGTCATAATACAACTATATATCAAGATAATGCCATTTTGATTATGCAACTTTGACAGTGAAAAGTGTACTCACACTAAATATAAATCCTATATTGCAACAGAACTATTGAGTTGTTTTCTTTTAAAACATTAATTATTTAAATTATTTGTTTAAACTGAATTTTCTCAATAAAAATAATAAAAACGCATGACTTCGAAGATTAACTCTTCGCACTTAGATGAACTACAAATATGTGTATGTGTTCATGTCTATTTTAGTTTTCGTAATATCACGAAACGACCTCCCAAGCTCGCATGGTTTTCTTAAATACATGATTGTCTATTTTAGGTGTAAGTAAATAGAAGAGCTAACAGTCAATATACCAAACAGAAAATTCTACAATATATAAAATATCTATGAGGAGTTTGTCCTCTAATTGTGGCGTTACCCATTTTCTTATTCGCTATAACCACTATTTATTTCACATTCCCGGGTTCAATAATCAACAATGAGCTAATAGCATCATTCAGCTTAACTCTCGTTAATATTCATCTAGTTTTTTATGTGTTTTTATGTGAAAGATGACAGTGATAGAAAAAAGAGCAATTAAGAATTAGTTGAAGAAATTAACGTTTCAACGTTAACGATGTTAGCGGAGGACTTTTTTCACATGGAGTTACTCGAAGAATATTGTCCGGGCGAAGTCTCTACTCGTCATTTTCTATTCAAAGTTCAAGCGCCTCACGGTCGTACCGTACAGATAGGTAGCATGCGTTTTCTCCGGTCGCAAGCCGGGTCTGGTTCACACAGGGCAGAGCCGAGCTTCACTTGTTCAACACTTCCAATTCGTCATTTGGTCTTTTCGCTAATGATGATGATTTGGAATGAAGTTTCAAATGGAACTCGTGTTTCTTCGTCAGTTTAAATAGCCCTGCTGCATGTACAGGAAGACTACGGCTAGACTACTATTACCACAGAACACACTGGTCCATGAAATCTTCCCTAGTCACTTAAATCAGCAAGCAGTATATGGTGTGTTGCCTTCTTAACACCATCTAATTAATTAGCTGGAGCTCTTGAGGGCTTATAATTTGATCTCGTTATGTACTGCTTGACCTATCATTGTGCCGTTACTTTCAGTTTGTGGCTGTCCAAAACTCAAAGAAGGCCAAGCTCAGACAGCTTAAGGACAAGATCGCAGCTCATGAATGTTCAGACAAATCACCGAAGGAGGAGGACGATTACAACTCAACTGATCAGACAGGGCCGTTCGAGATCCGAGCGTCAAGGCAGGTAGCGGCAATCTCCATAGCTCCCCCGAGAAGCAAGCTTACTGCCGGACTGATGAAGAGCTGGAACCTGCGTGGAAATGCTGAACCCTCGTGATGTATCTGTCATGTTTCATTTCCTCAAGTATCCTAGTCACGCAGCACCTTGTCAAAATGTTCTTCACGTGTTTTGTGTTTTGCTGGAGGAAGGCACCAAAGTTAAGTTGTGTAATGAACTCTTGGCGGCTGCAACTCTATATTGTTAGTAGTATTATCTAGTGGAGAATTGCTGCATTTCTCCACGTGAGTTTTGTCCCGTACCATTTTTATTCCTGCAATCGTTCTCTTCTCTTCGTTTGCCTCGAGACTATCGAAGGTCAATGCAAGCATGTGTTTCTCATTGCACAACGAGCAGGCTGCAACGCTGGAGTATAATACTAGTGCTAATGACGCGTTCGGCCTGTCCTTTTCATGCTTGGAAAAGAAAATTGAAATGAACGAATAAACAAAAAAGGCGTAGAATAGTCTTTGCTCGCGTGTTTTTCATTGCATCTGTGGAGCAATCAGTCTCCATTTTTTCTAGAGTCAAAGTTTCAGACTTGAGAGAGTTCAGACGGACAGGCGGGTGTGTGGACCAAATAAAACTGTGGAATCCACGCTGGAAAGCACTCGGTGCTGTTGACCACCTCTTCCCCTCCCACCATTGGGGGAAGAAGCTCTGCCGAGCAAGGGAGGGAAAGAGAGAATGGAAAGGAGGAAGAAGCAAAGATCAGGTGAGAGTTGCTTGTGCTAAGCTCATATGGTTCGTCGATCCATCTTGTTCTCTGGGATTGCCTTGGTTATCTTGGATTACAACCTCTTCAGGCGATTTTTCTGTGTTCTTCAACGCATTTCTTGGTTGCGTTCTTCAGGTGTTCAGCAAGCGGATTTTTTTGCTTGGGGTGAAGAGCAGGATTTCCTTCTCGGCCAGTCAGTCGCCAGTAGGCTGTCTTCAGTAGAGTACTCGGTGAGAACCTCTTTCGTTTGCCTCAGTCATGTGGTTGTTTCTTATATTACTGTGGTTCATCTTTGAGGCTCTTCATCTTTTGGTGGATATGTCGATCAAGAACACCCTTTTTAGGATTCTTTCAATGGGTTGACCCGTTCACTGCTCTGTTTGAGATGGCCTCTCTTGGATTTTCCTTTGGATGATTTTGCTACCTGGCTGGAATTTGTATCCGAAGTACGCACCATCCGCTTCTTGGGTCTCTCATTTGCTTCAAAATTTTGTGACAGTCCAAGGCAGCTTCAAATATCACTAGGACGTACATGTAGAGCTTTGAATCGGTTATTGCATTATTCTTCGATTTTCGCAAGGAGAGTAAGGGCTTATGCTTTCCTACAAGGATAACTGGGAGCAGTTCAACACCAAATTAGTCTTCATTAGAAGTTGTTTTGATCAGTTTTGTAAAGAGACGGTTCTGTTGTTTGCACCGAAAGCCATCAATCTCTCCAAACATACCAGCGTATTGCGTCTTAGTCTCTTAGAGATAAAAGACCATATCTCTATTTTTTGGTGTAGAACTCTGCAGATTACACCATTTGTTTCGGTTTAGCATTCCATTTGCAAATCTAAAAAAGATTAACCATTATGATATGTGTGACTGATAATTGGCAGAGGTCAAATCTGAAATGGATGGATGCAAGTAGAATTGTCCGGAGCCGGAAGGAATTTCACCAACGGAGTTCACAACTTCAGCTTGTTTGTCTGGATATGGAATTGCCGAATATGTCTTCTTCAGGTACCCCAAACTCTAGGAACTTTTAGTTCACTGGATTTGCCGGTTCTTATCTTGAAGTATGCGCTCATCTGGATAGTTTACTGTCTTTGCTAGTACTGTGTATTAACCATTAGGTTAGTACTCCCTCAGTTCTAAAATAAGTATCTAAACTTTATCTAGATACGGATGTATCTATATTTTAACATGCGCCACATATTTTAAAATGGAGGTACTATGTTTTAACCGCCATCTCAGAAGAACAAAAAAAATTGACGGTAGGATGCTGGAAGTGGTAGGATTAAATCTCAAGATTCCTGAAGGTGTTACTTGTTTAGTTAAAAAGGCAAGGCGTGTTTGCCTGAGGTAGCCTGGAGCCCTGGAGCATGGTTTGCCTCCCAAAAAAGGGGCGGTTTAGGCATTAGAGCATCAGCGGCAAGGAAATGCTTAGTTAGACGTTTAAGAAGCAAAGCGCATTCCCTTGTTTACGAAGGCCGAATTATATGGTAGAGAAGGCTTGAATAAGAATTTGGCCATAGAGACCTTCTTAAGTATTGCAAAAGAAGGGGCCAGCTGATAGAGCTGGGCGGGGAGGCGAAACAAAAATAAACTGTTAGAATAAATTACATAGCTAAGATCATCTTCACTCGTCCCCCATAAGGCATCCGGGGCATGGCCTTATAGGTGTGCCAGCGTAAGTACATCCTATCGGGGGCACCGGCTCTCAGTCGCAGCCCCCCCCCCCCCCCAAACATGGACCCTAAATAATTTTGACAAATTCAAACATGCCACAAATGAGATCGCCGATCCCACATAGCTTTTACATCTACAAACTAATCACATAGTCTCGATAAATTTTAAAATAAGTATTCTAATTTTTATTTAAATATAGATGTATCTATACTTTAGATTCTATCCTGGTACGTTAAGAAAAAATAACGATAGAATGCTCGAAGTGGTGGGATTAAATCTTAAGATCCCTGAAGACGTGACTGATTTAGTTGAAAAGTCAAGACGTGTTTGCGTGAGGTTTCCAAACGTTCCTAGTATCATGGACCATGGTTTGCCTCCCCAAAAAAGGGCGGTTTAGGTATTATCGACCACTCTATTCAAATTTTAGAACCTGTTTGATTCAAAAAAATTTAAAAGCAAGTAACAATAAAAAAATTGGCGCTCGCAGCACAGACGCTCGCAAATACCCTTTGAATATTGGAGGTTCTTTTTTTCTTCTAAAACACAGCACAGACACCGATGCTCGCAAATACATGCATATATTGACAAAGTCATCACAGACGTCTTACCATCGATGGAAAAGTCGTCTTCCACTAAAAAAATATTCTTCCTTCATGAGACACCAAAGTAGCAAATCCGTACTTTGAATTATGGTGAGCTCTTGGTGAAACTATTCTCCTAACTATCCAACTACAAGTTAGTTTTCGTAAGCGTTGGTTCCTTCCAATGGACATATGGCATTGGATGAGTGCTTTTTTGAGAGAAACCACATATTTCATTAATAGAAAGTCAAGTTACATGAGTAAACAATTGTGAAAACTAATAGACAGACCAAGCGAAAACATGTGTCCTTAAAACTTTGCAGAAAACTATTCCTAGTGTTCCCTGCACTCGCCGGAGCTAGTGATAGCCTCCAAACTTCAACACCGCCTAGACGCGCATTGGAAAAGACGCCGAACCTCCACCATTGACAGATCCAAAAGAGCACCATCGCTAGCGAGGTTTTGTGAGTCGATGAACAGGTTCGTCGCAAGCAGTGAGGCACATGACGATGTGACCCGTCGATCAGAGGACGTCACTGCGCTACCTTGGAACAAGATCCACCGCATCCATCGACGAAGTCGAGGAAAATGAAAAAAAACCACCACCTCACCGTGGCCGCAGCGTGGCCGTGGATAATGACGAATGCCAGCGATACGCCGAGAAACAGATCTCGCTAGATCTGAAGAAAGACGAGAAGACCAAGTTGCCGACATGAAGGATCGAGAAGCGCATGATGACACCAACTCCCCAGACGTCACCGTGGAGGTTGGTACCGGTGTGGGAGAAGAGGCAGATTTATTCACCCGACCGCCCCTCCCATGACCCCAACAACGCACCACCGACAAACCCTAACCATAAAAACTAGACTAGAACGGAGGATTGAGGTACCCCTCCCTCCTGTCGCCGGAGCGGCAAGCGGAGGGAGAGAAGACCAGCCCTCCCATCGACAGAGATCTAGGGTGGGAGAGGCAGCAGCCTCCTGTAATTTGAACAGCTGCACACAGAGGCTCCCCCAATAGGTGTTCCCATTAGAGTTTTGGCCCAACATATATTTGAAGCCTCACATAGAACATTCAAGTAGTTCGAATTACTAGTCTAGCCACCAAAACTCCATCATAGTCTAGCCACCAAAACACATAAAAGTCATGCAATCACATATTATAACATGCGATGCATAGAGATCAAATGGAGGTCGGTGGCTCCTCCGTCATCGCTCGTGTTGGCTCCTCTATCTCGTTTTGGGTTTTATCTCTCTCGATGGCATCGATGTTGCAACCACGGAGCGACAGGTAGGAGAATGGATTGGAGAAATAATGGGTGGGATGGGTAAATTGAATTAGTTTTCGTTGTGTCGCTGCAAGGGTTGGACCGCCCATCAATTCCAACCTGGTGTCGTGTGCCGATGCTCCCAAGCTGATCCCTGTAGGTGGGCCAGCTTGGGAGTACAGAGCAAAGAATTGGGTCACGCCTGCTACCGAAAGTCAGTTGGGGGCACCCCTGGGGCCAATTTGTGTCTAGCGCCCCAATAGCCCTATTGATAGGTATTTTGAGGGCGGTGGAGATGCCCTTAGAGCACCCCTTTTGGGGCGGTGGAGATGCCCTTTTGGGAGGCGGTGTGGGCACTTTTGGGAGAGGAGAGATATTGTTTGAACTAAGAGTGATGTTCTCTAGTAGCTTCCCTAAAATGCTATTCCTAAATTTTACATGTGGTTCATATGACTACAACCATAAGACGACTTTTGCTTCATTGCCCATGCGCCTCCAAATTTTGGCACCGGTAAATGAATGGACAGACATGATCTCCCGATACCCCCTTCGTTAGGAGGGGCAAGTAACTTACCCCTTCAACTTTGTTGGTAGTGGGATGGGGGAGGGGAGGTCACTGGAGCACACCTCCCATAAACATATAACTACTTCATACCTCCAAATAGACCTAAATAACAAATACAATGTTGACTAGGATAGCAATAGCAGTGAAAGGATATTTTATACATTTTTTCTTGAACATATATTTTGATATTCTTCATCTTCTTCTCTAGACCGCGCCTTCATTCTGCATGAAACCATGCCGTTGGCGGAGAGGTTTTGGGAACGGTGTGATTCGTGGCAATGACAGCTCAAGTGGAAGAGCGGCAGCGGCCACTAGATCGTGCGACCGTGCAAGATGGAAACCAAGCCATATTAATGATGGATGAGGGGCGGCGGGTGTACGGAACGAGTGTGGGCCGTGAGGATAGGCACGTCGGCGATGTGGGCTGGTGGCAGCGGAGACATGGTAGGACTGGAATTTTGGTGGGCCGGTTGGCTTACCTGTGCGACTAGCTAGGAAAATGTGAGGGAGTGGGTTTTTGGGACTGCCCATTTGGATGGAAGACCGTCGGAGGTTTTAGGTCCTTCCCCAACAAAAAAATGGTATTTTAATTTTTTTAGGGATCTGCTATGTTTATGGGATCCGCCGAAGCACTAGTCTTAGGGCCTTTTAAGGGACTTTGATGATTTTGGGCGATTCTGGAGGGGTTATAGGGGATTAGTGGACGATAATCTTAAGTTTCATGCACTAGCCAATGCAACCAAAAAATTGATCTAATCGAAAGGTCTAGGCAATCCACATATAGTGTAACACCCAATCTCATGTGTGACTTGAATAGGCATACACTTCAATACAAGAATCTCATGTAAGACACATGAAGGCCTATACGTGGTCAAAAAGGGGGGGGGGGCAAAGTAGCAACCAGTAGAATTGCGGATCCGAGACTTGAACCCAAGTCCTCATACTCTGATACTATGCCAAGTTTCATGCACTAGTCAATGCAGACAAAAGTCTAAGCTGATGGAAAGGGGTAGGTAATCCACATCCACTATAACAACCTGAACATAAGAATCTCACGTAAGACACGAGAAAGGCTGATACATGGAATTTAACCGAAGACCTCATGCTTTGATACCATGTTAAGTTTCATTGCACTAACCAACACAACCAAAAGTTAGAATTTATGCAAAGAGATATGAAATTCACATATGTTGCAGCATACACTTCTCCCCTATCCTAGCTACTTACTCTAGTGTGGGGAATGAGGTCATATGGCATAGTAGCAAGGGAATTCACAGGGAAAAGGATGATTTTCTACCATTGGATCTAAATGAACAATTTATACTTGATGCTACAGTTTCACTCTATGCTACATTCAAAGAAAGTTCATTGATGAAATCATTTGAGGAACCTACCACCAAAATAATAGTATATTTCAATGTGAAACACCTAATGTCAAGCTTAAGCATAAATCTTTGATGGACACGGTGTTCAATCACCTCCAATAAGAGCAGTTCTAACAGATATTTTGAAACACCCACGGTATTTTACAGTACTAAGGCCAAAAAGGACAGCCTAGCATATAGTGTAAAAGTTCCTAGTATTGATTTTTTTAATAGTATACTCAAAACCGCGCCCTACCATAATAAAAATATCTGGTACGGGGCAATGTTTCCAGTCCACCGTATCCACGAAAATGTTAGGCGGGTGGGAAATTTCAGCTCGCATGAGGCAAGTGGAAATAACGCTCGCAAAGAAGGTGTACTTTGCATTGAGGAAGCTCCGTTCCTGACACTATATTCGATTTCCAACTTAAATTTTCGATTCTCGGCGACAAGCAAATGACAGGGCGGGACTCACATGGCCATGGAATCGGGACGGGAGAGGAACTCGCTTTGGCGCTAGCACACGACGGGGACGACATTAGGGGATGCGCTCATGATGGGGTGATGGGGAAGGTGCGGAGTGCGTCTCGGGAGTAGCAGATAAGTGATTCGGCTACCTTACACATCTTGGGGTGAGGTGGAGGTGCACAAGGAAAGAACAAATGAAAAATAATGGCCCATTTAGTAGTAAGGTCCACATGTAAGAAATAATATTGCATTAAATGTACAGTACCAAACTTTAAACTTGTCTCCAAATTTCTCTAAGAGTTAACTGCAATATGTTATAAACTAGTTTTGCAGTACATTTTTTGGGGGTATGTGCTAAAGCTCTAGTCATCTATAGCATCATTAGTTCCACTCTCTCTAAATGGATCACTTCTTCATCATCCTTAACGATCTACGAGTGCATGACCATCAGGGACAATCCATTACATTGGTGGGCTCAGAGCCAGAAAAAATAAACAACTATCTTTTATTTATACTAAAATTTTCTCTTTTCTGAAGTTACAATTAATATCATATTATTATTAGTAGTTTTATCTTTGATATTACATCCCACTGAATTTGAAGCATATATTAGAAAGTTATTTGTTCCATTTGTAGATGCTAACTGAAATTCTTTGGTTAAACTGAAGTCTTCTCGATAAAAGAAGAACAAAGTCACATGTCTTTGCAAATCAACTCTTCATACTTGGATGAACCGCTAATTCAAGTATCTGTTTACTTTTGCTCTAGTTTCTTTAAGTATTATAACAGAGACCTGTAAAGCTGATAGATGTTTCTCGAATACATGAATATTTCTTTAAGGGGTAAGTAAATAGAAGAGATAGCAATCAACATACCAAATAAAAAATATAGAATATACTACTATGTTGAGGGATTTGCTCTCTAATTGCTGCATTTGCCGATTTACTTGTCAGCGGTGGTCAAGTATGTCTTTCACCTTCCCTGGTCAACAATCCACTGACACCGCATGCTTGTGCACTTGGTACTGAAATAGTATCGTTCAGCTCAACCCTAAAAAAACTCGTCCATACTCTTATAAAAATGCTTGCCTTTTACTTGCCCAATAGTATGAACTCACCATAGATATGCCTGAAAAATTATTCATTATTTCTTTTTTACTTTGATTTGCTCTATGCATGGAATGTATCGTGTGGCTCTTTGCTGGTCGGATACAAAGGATTTTTTGGCACACACCGAGTGAGATATACTTACGTGTTCCAAATAACGTTTTAGCATGCCTCACTACAGCACCCAGTCAAGGTGCCGACAGGACGTCCGCACAGCCAGAATGGCCATCGGCACAATTCGTTCTTGGTACAGGCCATTTGGCCGTCCGCAAAGTTACCAGGTGGGCCCATCGGCTATCTAATTGGATGTAAAAAAAATCGAAGATACATTTTCATATAAAAACTATTTTTTTCGGAGGTCGTATGCAACCAAAAAAATCGTTTTACCGAAAAATGACGTCGTTTTGCATAATATATCGAAATTCATGTTTGTTAATTTTCCTAACAACTAGAACATATCATACATGGCTATTTCAAAGGATTTTATTTTTTGAAATTTCTAATATTTTTGTATACTTTTTTGAAAACTAAATAGGCGATTCGGGGGAGGGGGATAAGTGGAGCAAAAAAAAAACTTATGCCAACAGGCTGGGCCGATGCCAGGCCGTCGGCATAGGGCTGACGCCGTTGCCCCCTCCATCACGACGCAACCTCCCGGATCGACGTGCTAGACCCTCTGCTGATGGGCTGGGTTGTGCGGACGATGGCTGTCGGCACAAGACTCCCTGTGCCAACGGGCCAAGTTGTGCCGACAGTCCTTCTATTCGCCTGCCAGGAGCGGATTCTGTGCCGATGGCCTCGATAAAAAGCATTCGGCACAGGTCCTAGTTGTCGGCACCTTGTGTGTTGTAGTGGCTACTGAAATCAACTAAGCAGGATATCAGCAATGGCTGAACGAATCATAGCAAAACTAGAAGGACTCATAATTATGTACCCTGGTACACTTGAACTGTATGTGTAAACCATGTACTATATGCATACATCTCGTGAGTTTATATTAAATTAAATTGTCAAAACGTGTTATAATTTAGTACGCTGGTCGCTGGGAAGTTTGATGGCTGTAAACCTGCAAGGGCTCATTTCCTTACCAATTTTAAATACGAACGACAAGGTGGCTATCACGGGAAACACGTGCAGAGTGGAATATGAATTCAGTCACGACCTCGCCATAGTTTGGACCTTGAACAGAGAACAACACTGTCACCCTCAACACACATGCTATACAAAGTAATCAGAATATATTAATTAAAGGTTGTGTCCTAATAGAAGTGTGCACAGCAATAAAAAAACGCTGCTTATATTGAATATTATTCCCTGACAGGAACACGAACAACTCGCCTTAGGGCATCTCCAACCGTGTGACCCAAACGGACGTCTATTTTATCCGTTTGGGTAGCCAGCCGGACACCCCGGAGACGTGCGGACGTCCTGCGGACAGCCACCTCCAGTATCGTTCCTCAACGCTCTGGAGACCCAAAAATATTGTTCCTGCGGACAGACACATCCAGTGTCGTGCCTGCGCCGTCCTAGCTACCGATAGAAGAAGAAGAGTAGTACAGCCGCGGGGCAGGCAGAGGCGAGCACGGCGACCTCGACCCCAGCACGCACGCGCTGCACGGCGAGCTCGGCCAGGACGAGCGCCTCGCGCGGCACGCGCTGCACGGCGAGCTCGGCCAGGACGAGCGCCTCGCGCGGGAGCACATCTCCATGGGCACGACGACCAGGGGCGGCGGCTTCTTGGCGAGCGGCGCGGTGGCCGGCCCTGCAGCGATGCGGGCGCGACGTTGGGCGGAGGAGCCGAGCCTGTGCTCCAGCGGGGCGGCGGTCTTGGCCGAGGCGGAGCTCACCAGCGCCTGCGCGGTCGCCGGTCTTGGCCGAGGCGAAGCTCGCCAGCGCCTGCGCGGCCGTGGCCGGCGCCCGTGCCCCCGGTGCCTGCCGAGCCTGGTGGTGGAGCCGGCGCTCCGGACGCACGCGCTGCTCCGCGAGCTCAGCAACCCCGCGGGCGCGCGCATCGTGCTGGAGACGGAGCGCCGCGCGTCGTCCGGACCAGGCGCCAGCGAGGGCTCGGTGGGCCGGCCGCCGAGGCGCCCGGCGCCGTTGCTGGACGATGCGGCGTGGACCATATTCTGCAACGGGAAGAAGACCGGGTACGCGGTGCGGCGGGAGGCGACGGGCGACGACCTCACGGTGATGGAGACGCTGCGGGCGGTGTCCATGGGCGCCGGCGTGCTCCCGCCAGCGGAGGGCTCGTCGCCGGACGACGAGGTGGCGTACATGCGCGGCTGCTTCGAGCACTTCGTCGGCTCCCGGGACTCGGAGTCGCTCTACATGGTGGCGCCCCAGGCCGGCGACGGCGCGGGCGTGCCGAGGCTGGCGACGGCGCGGCCAGGGCGGGCGTGGCGAGGCCAGCGCGGCCATGGTGGCGAGGCCAGCGCGGCCATGGCGAGGCGCGGCCAGGGCGGGCGTGGCGAGGCCAGCGCGGCCATGGCGAGGCGCGGCGCGCGCCCTGCGAGGCCAGAGAGGCGCGGCCAGGACGGCGTGGCTGGAGGGGCGGCGCGGGCATGGCGAGGCCGGCAGCTGCAGCTGGGCGGCCTCCTCGGCGCGGCCTGGCCCCTGCAGCGGGCGGAGCTTCCTCGCGCGGCGCGGCGGAGCTCCACAGCACGGCGGCGCCGCTCATCACCGTTTCGACCGTAGCGACCTCCGGCAGGGACGAAAAAAAACGGGCCATGCTTAGCAACGGGATCCTCCACGCGAGCTCGACGGCGGCGGTTGGCCGGCGAGCCTATTCCGGTGGGGAGCGATGCCATATCCATGGCAGAAAAAGAAAGAGAAGAACGAGAGGAGAGAGAAGGCTGTGTGAGTTTGGATGGATTAACTAGTATGGCTGCCATGTGGGGTTTGGGAGGACACGCGCGGACGACCAGAGACGTCCGCACGCGTCCGGCTCGCCCCAAATTGCTCCCAAATTTGGTCCGGCTTTGGGTCGTGGCGGACCGCGCGGGTTGTCCGTTTTGCATTTGGGTCCGCGCGTTGGGTCATGTTTTTACCCAAACGGACGCGCGGGCTGTCCGTTTTGCGTTTTGCGTCCCCGCGTTGGAGATGCCCTTAGGACCGAAACTTCAGCGAATCCGTGTTCAAAAATCAAGAGTTAGTAGATGACTATGCATGGTCCAGGCCAGGTCGTTACTCGTCATTTGCCCTCCAAGCGTTTATGCACGAATACCATGTTCCCGGTCGTTGGCTGGGTCTGTTCACACACAGACAAGCTACCTTCTCTCGTTCAATTCAATTTACTCGTTTCTGAGTTTTTCCTCCTTTGATGTTCCCATTGTGGGAGAAGTCTTTCTGGATGTCTAGTAAGAATAATATTGGTCGGCACATATCCTTTTCTATAATATGTCTATAATATTGGTCGGCACATGTACCTTTCTATAATATATGTCTTGTATTCTCAACTGTCTCGCTGCATGTTTAGTTAGAAAATCCCTCTGCATCTATTATGCCCACAGATTCAATTTTAGTACTTCCTAACTGCCCCAAAACAATTTACAATATGGGAGAACATGTTGACATCCAAACAATTATTTATGATCAGACTCAGCACCATCCACTTTGAAATGTTATTTATTGGGTCTCTCTAGGGATCCGTCTAATGAGAACGAAATTCAAATGACGCCAACGGTTTTTGTTGTTATTTATTTTTATGTTTTTCATTCACAATATGAATGTTTTTTCAAAAAAGAGAGATTTTTCATTTTTAACATTTCTAAAATCCAAAATATTATAAATTTGGACATTTTAAATCTGAAAATTTCCAAAATTTGAATGTTTTTTTTTCAAATATGGACAATTTAAACTTTGAACATTTTAAAATCTGAACAATTTGAATATTTTTTAATCTGAAAGTTTTCAAGTTTTCAACATTTTTTAAAATATGAAGAATTTTAAAAATATTTTTTTCGTAATTTGAACATTTTTAAAAAAAATCTTGGTTGCAAACCTGTTTGATGCAACTTGGGAAAATCTCCCTTGGAACCACACATGCAATTAGAAAAGTCTCAGTTGCAACTAGAGATAAGTCTCGATTGCAATCACACTTACAACTAAAAAAGTCTCGGGAAAAAGTTCGAGTTACAACCACACTTGTAACTAGAAAAAAATCTCAGTTGCAACTCTATTTGCAACTGCAAAAAAATCTCATTTGTAAACATAAATGCAACTAATTGTTTTTGTTACAACATAAAAAATATTAATTGCAACCCCAGATGCAACCGGAAAACTCTCAGTTACAACTATAATGAATAATGGTAAAATTATCACTTTTTCTCTATGCAATAACACATCTTTTGCTCTCTCAGAAAGTTTCAAAAAGGGACATCAATGCTTGTCTTCCTTAACCCTTTTTAAATCTAACCCCATCCTTAATTAATAGTGACAATATAACTTCACAAGGTTAACCCGTTCAAATTCATGCTTCACAAGGTTAAAGCACCTTAGAGCACATCTAGCTTAGTCTTATACACACTCTAGTGTCGTATGCGTATAGGATGGAATACACGCAAAAATCAAAATTCCATCTTAGCTCTCCCGATCCTCGCGTACTCGTGGCATCCTCAGTTTTTTTTATTTTGCAAAACGTAAATAGATGTTTATAAATATATACATATACTTATCTTTATGAACGCAATCACACTCTACCCCTATGACCACCTCCGAGAGACTGAGTTTAGAAAAACTGAGTTAATGGGTTTAAGAAAGACAAATGCACCATAGATGCCTCGATGTGAACGAGAACATCATGTCCCACTGAAAAAAATATTTCGTATTTTATGAGACACTAAAATATTAAATCTAGGATTTGAACTTTGGTAGGCTAAGTATGCCACTATCATCCTAATCATTCAACCACAAGTTGATTCTCGCACGGGCCTTAGTTTATGCATCATGTTCTTGGTCCAAGAACAGGGCGCAAACTCAATTTACACACTCTGTCCTAAGACTGATTTCTAATAGTAGAGGATTGTGTCCCGCAAGGCAGTTTCGGCGTGGCCTTTACACCGGTAGTCTACGACGCTTGTGTAACAAAACAAAAATAAATGCACAAATCTCCACATAAGATCCGACGGCTATACAGAGAACGAGCCCAGTTCTTAGTTTATATTTTGCAGTGATACTCTTTATGTATTTATCTTTCTCATTTTTTTCACGAAACAAAGTACAAATGCAGACGATCACAAATATGTACATGCACTCACCCGTATGAATGCGTGCATACATATCGTACCCCTAGGAGCGCCTCTGAAAGACCGAGTCCAAAAGACTGATCCAATGGGTACTGAGATTGATGAAGTACAACATGCGCCTCGCTACCGATGGAAATGTCGTCTCTCACTGAAAAATATTTCGCCTTTTATGAGACACAAAAATATCTAACCTACAGTTTGAACTCTGGTGAGCTGGGGGTGCCACAGCCCTCCTAACCGAAAATACACTTTTGATATTTAAAAACAAATCTTAACATGTCCGAAAATTTAGAAAAAAAATGCATGTACATCTCCATGTTCTATCTGCACGCGTAGCTGAAAATCAACATTTTTCTTGTGTCCTATGTAAAAAAAAGTCTCCAGCAATGTCTTATTTTGGCACTAACTTTTATCATTTTTACATAGGCTGCACCAAAAATTGGGTTTTGCTGAAATGACTTTGTGAGCATGTAGGATGTGAAAATATACACACGAAATTTTATTTTTAATTTTATTAAGTTTTTAAATATGTTGAAAGTGCATTTCATATAAAAGGAGCATATGCAGCTAGGAGTCAAAACGTTATTTCCCCTCCTAACTGTCCAACCACATGTTGGTTCTCGTCTTTCGCACCTCTTTGGTCAGACTAGAATGCATCTAAAAAAATTGTACGTAAATATTTTTTTCGTGCGGAATAGATTTTTGTCTGCTACTTCCCAATCTATGTATACAAGGATACTTCATATTTGTGCCTAGCTTTGGCTAATAATTTGACCCAAAGATATGAAAAAAATGTTGCCAAAATCACATCACGGTGAACTTCTTTCAAATGTGAATCCATGAAATAGTTTTCATGGATTGTAACTACAATTTTGTTGGTAATTTTAATTCTTAAAGTTATCGACAATATTTACCTTTGATTTTCGTAAACTATATCTTTAGTTTGTTTCGAAATGGCTCACACTAGGTGATACCAGAAATGCGGCAGCACAGGGGAAGTTCGGAGTCTTACCTCTCAGGGCGAAAACCCAAGGTCTAGCCTTAACTGGTTGTGTCTGGCAATGTTCTTGTTGGAGGCATTGTTTTGAGAGTGGGGACTATCTTCAGGGAGAAATCCTAAGACCTTTGGTCGGGCGATGACGGTGCTGGTGCACTGTTTCCTTTTTGGAGGCGTCGTTTTTGGAGAGTCTGTACTTCAGGTGTTGTCACGGTGGTGGTTGTATTGCTGTTTCTAGGTTTAGAAGGCTGAGGCTAGGTGTAATTGATATCTTTTGATATTAATATATTTCCTTTATCGAAAAAAAGGTGATACCAGAAATGATATGTCACAAGTAGGTAATTTTTATTTCAGTAAAACATCAAGACTCTTTGGTAAATTAGCTACATAGGAAGTTAAGATATGGATAGGAAGAAATAGCAAGTTTAGGAACTTGTGACGATATACCTTTTTAGCTCAGATTGCGGTTGTAGAATTGTGTTATGCCAAACTTAATTAAAACTTTTCGTAAAAAACTACACTAAATATGTGCATAAATTCAGTTGGACTAGAGAAACTTTTAAAGATTCCATAAACCTCTCTTTTCTCTATAAAGATGTGACTACATAAAAATTATTCACTTTAGCAGATTTCCTAAATGTCTTCCTATTCCTAAGTTTTTTGGAGATCACCCTAAAAATAACCCAATTGTCTCTAGTTTTGTGCATAACAACCCCTAATAAACTGATGTTCCTCATTTATAGTGTCAACAAGAATTCAGCCATAAGCGACATTCTCCATCTCCCCCACATTGCTTATATATATGATGCTTCCGGCATAGCACTGAATCTAGACCATTGCTGACATGCTCCCTACTTCATCGTGGGCCCATTCCCCTATTTCCTTTCGATGCTCAGTCTAAGGGGCTGCGGAATCACCACCAACCCCAAGTCATAGTGTGTGATGTAGCTTCCACGTGTATGACCCTGTAGCGCTTCGTTGTGTAGAGTGCATGTGACGTCTCGTCACCCTTCTCATCAACTTCTCTGCTCACCTTCAAGCTCCAATAGGCATTGAGCCACCATTAGCGAAGACGACCTCCAACATGGGTTGTCGGACCTTCCAAAATACTCCAATCGCCCCGTCCCATCTCTAGTCCGGCTAGTAACGAGGTCTTTGCTCACAAGGGATTTGTCCTATTTTCTGCAATGTAGTTTTATTTTTATATACATGGGATGATTCTGATGATGATCAATAACTTTGGTGGTACATTTTTTGTAGATGAAATTTTTGCAGGATATCATCGTTGGAGGAGTATGATGATAGTTGTTTTCAGGATGATGATGACTTAGATAATATTGCTACGGTGTTTGATCGGATGGAAGAGGGTATCAGTAAGTGGCCAAAACATGAAGGTGGTAAGTCATGACATATGCAGATCCACAAGAATATGGTGGCCGATCAAAACTGTCTTGTATGTGACTACTTTGAAAAGACTCCGTCGTAACCTCCTTCTTCGCTCGTCATGAAATGGATCAAGATGTGCATGGAGCTCATTGTGTGCAACGATGATTACTTTAAACGAAAATGAAATGCATCTCGAGAACTTGGTTTCTATGCTCGATAAAAGATCATGACTAAAATGGGTGATACGTCTCCGACGTATCGATAATTTCTTATGTTCCATGCCACATTATTGATGATATCTACATGTTTTATGCACACTTTATGTCATATTCGTGCATTTTCTGGAACTAACCTATTAACAAGATGCCGAAGAGCCAGTTGATGTTTTCTGCTGTTTTTGGTTTCAGAAATCCTAGTAACGAAATATTCTCGGAATTGGATGAAATCAACGCCCAGGGTCCTATTTTGCCACGAAGCTTCCAGAAGACCGAAGAGGAGTCGAAGTGGGGCCACGAGGCGCCGCCACCATAGGGCGGCGCAGCCCGGGCCCCGGCCGCGCCGACCTGTGGTGTGGGGCCCTCGTGTGGCCCCCCACGTTGCCCTTCCGCCTACTTAAAGCCTCCGTCACGAAAACCCCGATGACCGAGAGCCACGATACGGAAAACCTTCCGAGACGCCGCCGCCGCCAATCCCATCTCGGGGATTCGGAGATCTCCTCCGGCACCCTGCCGGAGAGGGGATTCATCTCCCGGAGGACTCTTCACCGCCATGGTCGCCTCCGGAGTGATGAGTGAGTAGTTCACCCTCGGACCATGGGTCCATAGCAGTAGCTAGATGGTTGTCTTCTCCTCATTGTGCTTCATTGTTGGATCTTGTGAGCTGCCTAACATGATCAAGATCATCTATCCGTAATACTATATGTTGTGTTTGTCGGGATCCGATGGATAGAGAATACCATGTTATGTTAATTATCAAGTTATTACCTATGTGTTGTTTATGATCTTGCATGCTCTCCGTTATTAGTAGAGGCTCTGGCCAAGTTTTTGCTCTTAACTCCAAGAGGGAGTATTTATGCTCGATAGTGGGTTCATGCCTACATTGATACCCGGGACAGTGACAGAAAGTTCTAAGGTTGTGTTGTGCTGTTGCCACTAGGGATAAAACATTGATGCTATGTCTAAGGATGTAGTCGTTGATTACATTACGCACCATACTTAATGCAATTGTCTGTTGCTTTGCAACTTAATAGTGGAAGGGGTTCGGATGATAACCTGAAGGTGGACTTTTTAGGCATATATGCAGTTGGATGGCGGTCTATGTACTTTGTCGTAATGCCCAATTAAATCTCACTATACTTATCATGACATGTATGTGCATTGTTATGCCCTCTCTATTTGTCAATTTCCCGACTGTAATTTGTTCACCCAACATGCTTTTATCTTATGGGAGAGACACCTCTAGTGAACTGTGGACCCCGGTCCATTCTTTTATACTGAAATACAAATCTGCTGCAATACTTGTTTTTACTGCTTTCTTGCAAACAATCATCTTCCACACAATACGGTTAATCCTTTGTTACAGCAAGCCGGTGAGATTGACAACCTCACTGTTTCGTTGGGGCAAAGTACTTTGGTTGTGTTGTGCAGGTTCCACGTTGGCGCCGGAATCTCTGGTGTTGCGCCGCACTACATCCCGCCGCCATCAACCTTCAACGTGCTTCTTGGCTCCTCCTGATTCGATAAACCTTGGTTTCTTTACGAGGGAAAACTTGCTTGCTGTGCGCATCATACCTTCCTCTTGGGGTTCCCAACGAACGTGTGAGTTACACGCCATCAAGCTCTTTTTCACGGCGCCGTTGTCGGGGAGATCAAGACACGCTGCAAGGGGAGTCTCCACTTCTCAATCTCTTTACTTTGTTTTTGTCTTGCTTTATTTTATTTACTACTTTGTTTGCTGCATTATATCAAAACATAAAAAAATTAGTTGCTAGCTTTACTTTATTTACTATCTTGTTTGCTATATCAAAAACACAAAAAAATTAGTTACTTGCATTTACCTTACTTGATTCATCATGTTTCCTTTTAATTTTACCACAAAAGACATACCGGTGGGACAAGGGTCTATAATTGGAAGAGATAATATAGAAGAATTTTTCACCCATGTTAGTATGCATGAAGATCTTAAAAATATACCACTTGCAAAAGCTGTCCCTACTTATGAAGATGCCTCTGTTTGTTTGGTACGCATGATGGAAGCTAGATTTATTAGTCTCAACCCCATGATACAACACATGTTTCTTACACTTTCTGATATGGAGCGGGGAGAGAAGAGAGATTTTGTTCTAAAAGTCTTAGTGCGAGAATTTGAAGATATAGCTATAGAAGCTAGAAAAGTTTTTATTAAGCATAAGAGGCTTGGCTTTTATACCGACTTTAAAAGAACACTTGAAAAAATGGATATGTATAGAATGAAATATACTGATAATGCTAATGATGGTGGGGAGATCAAAGCACCAATACCATGTAAACTCCTAGCTATGAATGATGCACTAGAAAATAACTATGCTTGGCTTGTTCTCGAAAATTTGTTTGATGAGAATAGCAAGCCTAAGACTAATGAAAAGGGAGCCTCTGAAACTTACATAGATAATATACAATGCATGGTTGAGAAAACTCCCAACACCCCTGGTTATGATGTTGATGCCTCATCTCTTGATAACACTTGAGATACACTTTCTGCGCCTAGCTGAAAGGCGTTAAGGAAAAGCGCTTATGGGAGATAACCCATGTTTTTACTACAGTATTTTTGTTTTATATTTGAGTCTTGGAAGTTGTTTACTACTGTAGCAACCTCTCCTTATCTTAGTTTTATGTTTTGTTGTGCCAAGTAAAATCTTTGATAGTAAAGTAAATACTAGATTTGGATTACTGCGCAGAAACAGATTTCTTTGCTGTCACGAATCTGGGTCTAATTCTCTGTAGTAACTCACTAAATTAAGACAATTTACGCGAGTGATCCTCAGATATGTACGCAACTTTCATTCAATTTGGGCATTTTCATTTGAGCAAGTCTGGTGCCCTAATAAAATCCATCTTTACGGACTGTTCTGTTTTGACAGATTCTGCCTTTTATTTCGCATTGCCTCTTTTGCTATGTTGGATGAATTTCTTTGATCCATTAATGTCCAAGTAGCTTTATGCAATGTCCAGAAGTGTTAAGAATGATTGTGTCACCTCTGAACATGTTAATTTTTATTGTGCACTAACCCTCTAATGAGTTGTTTCGAGTTTGGTGTGGAGGAAGTTTTCAAGGATCAAGAGAGGAGTATGATACAATATGATCAAGGAGAGTGAAAGCTCTAAGCTTGGGGATGCCCCGTGGTTCACCCTCGCATATTCTAAGAAGACTCAAGCGTCTAAGCTTGGGGATGCCCAAGGCATCCCCTTCTTCATCAACAACATTATCAGGTTCCTCCCCGAAACTATATTTTTATTCGGCCACATCTTATGCACTTTGCTTGGAGCGTCGGTTTGTTTTTGTTTTTGTTTTGTTTGAATAAAATGGATCCTAGCATTCACTTTGTGGAAGAGAGACACGCTCCGCTGTAGCATATGGACAAGTATGTCCTTAGGCTCTACTCATAGTATTCATGGCGAAGTTTCTTCTTCGTTAAATTGTTATATGGTTGGAATTGGAAAATACTACATGTAGTAACTCTAAAATGTGTTGAATAATTTGATACTTGGCAATTGTTGTGCTCATGTTTAAGCTCTTGCATCATATACTTTGCACCCATTAATGAAGAAACACTTAGAGCTTGCTAATTTGGTTTGCATATTTGGTTTCTCTAGAGTCTAGATAATATCTAGTATTGAGTTTTGAACAACAAGGAAGACGGTGTAGAGTCTTATAATGTTTACAATATGTCTTTTATGTGAGTTTTGCTGCACCGTTCATCCTTATGTTTGTTTCAAATAACCTTGCTAGCCTAAACCTTGTATCGAGAGGGAATACTTCTCATGCATCCAAAATCCTTGAGCCAACCACTATGCCATTTGTGTCCACCATATCTACCTACTACATGGTATTTTTCCGCCATTCCAAAGTAAATTGCTTGAGTGCTACCTTTAAAATTCCATCATTCACCTTTGCAATATATAGCTCATGGGACAAATAGCTTAAAAACTATTGTGGTATTGAATATGTACTTATGCACTTTATCTCTTATTAAGTTGCTTGTTGTGCGATAACCATGTTTCGGGGACGCCATCAACTATTCTTTGTTGAATATCATGTGAGTTGCTATGCATGTCCGTCTTGTCTGAAGTAAGAGATATCTACCACCTTAATGGTTGGAGCATGCATATTGTTAGAGAAGAACATTGGGCCGCTAACTAAAGCCATGAATCATGGTGGAAGTTTCAGTTTTGGACATATATCCTCAATCTCATATGAGAATAATAATTTTTGCCACATGCTTATGCATTAAAGAGGAGTCCATTATCTGTTGTCCATGTTGTCCCGGTATGGATGTCTAAGTTGAGAATAATCAAAAGCGAGAAATTCAAAATGCGAGCTTTCTCCTTAGACCTTTGTACATGCGGCATGGAGGTACCCCATTGTGACACTTGGTTAAAACATATGTATTGCAATGATCCGGTAGTCCAAGCTAATTAGGACAAGGTGCGGGCACTATTAGTATACTATGCATGAGACTTGCAACTTGTAAGATATAATTTTCATAACTCATATGCTTTATTACTACCGTTGACAAAATTGTTTCATGTTTTCAAAATAAAAGCTCTAGCACAAATATAGCAATCGATGCTTTCCTCTTTGAAGGACCATTCTTTTACTTTTATGTTGAGTCAGTTCACCTATTTCTCTCCACCTCAAGAAGCAAACACTTGTGTGAACTGTGCATTGATTCCTACATACTTGCATATTGCACTTGTTATATTACTCTATGTTGACAATTATCTATGAGATATACATGTTACAAGTTGAAAGCAACCGCTGAAACTTAATCTTCCTTTGTGTTGCTTCAATACCTTTACTTTGATTTATTGCTTTATGAGTTAACTCTTATGCAAGACTTATTGATGCTTGTCTTGAAATACTATTCATGAAAAGTCTTTGCTTTATGATTCACTTGTTTACTCATGTCATTACCATTGTTTTGATCGCTGCATTCATTACATATGTTTACAAATAGTATGATCAAGGTTATGATGGCATGTCACTTCAGAAATTATCTTTGTTATCGTTTTACCTGCTCGGGACGAGCAGTAACTAAGCTTGGGGATGCTGATACGTCTCCGACGTATCGATAATTTCTTATGTTCCATGCCACATTATTGATGATATCTACATGTTTTATGCACACTTTATGTCATATTCGTGCATTTTACGGAACTAACCTATTAACAAGATGCCGAAGAGCCGATTGTCTGTTTTCTGCTGTTTTTGGTTTCAGAAATCCTAGTAACGAAATATTCTCGGAATTGGACGAAATCAACGCCCAGGGTCCTATTTTGCCACGGAGCTTCCAGAAGACCGAAGAGGAGTCGGAATGGGGCCACGAGGCGCCGCCACCATAGGGCGGCGCGGCCCAGGCCCTGGCCGCGCCGACCTGTGGTGTGGGGCCCTCGTGTGGCCCCCCACGTTGCCCTTCCGCCTACTTAAAGCCTCCGTCGCGAAAACCCCAGTACCGAGATCCACGATACGGAAAACCTTCCAGAGACGCCGCCGCCAATCCCATCTCGGGGGATTCTGGAGATCTCATCCGGCACCCTGCCGGAGAGGGGATTCATCTCCCGGAGGACTCTTCACCGCCATGGTCGCCTCCGGAGTGATGAGTGAGTAGTTCACCCCTGGACCATGGGTCCATAGCAGTAGCTAGATGGTTGTCTTCTCCTCATTGTGCTTCATTGTTGGATCTTGTGAGCTGCCTAACATGATCAAGATCATCTATCTGTAATACTATATGTTGTGTTTGTCGGGATCCGATGGATAGAGAATACCATGTTATGTTAATTATCAAGTTATTTCCTATGTGTTGTTTATGATCTTGCATGCTCTCCGTTATTAGTAGAGGCTCTGGCCAAGTTTTTGCTCTTAACTCCAAGAGGGAGTATTTATGCTCGATAGTGGGTTCATGCCTACATTGATACCTGGGATAGTGACAGAAAGTTCTAAGGTTGTGTTGTGCTGTTGCCACTAGGGATAAAACATTGATGCTATGTCTAAGGATGTAGTTGTTGATTACATTACGCACCATACTTAATGCAATTGTCTGTTGCTTTGCAACTTAATACTGGAAGGGGTTCGGATGATAACTCTGAAGGTGGACTTTTTAGGCATAGATGCAGTTGGATGGCGGTCTATGTACTTTGTCGTAATGCCCAATTAAATCTCACTATACTTATCATGACATGTATGTGCATTGTTATGCCCTCTCTATTTGTCAATTGCCCGACTGTAATTTGTTCACCCAACATGCTTTTATCTTATGGGAGAGACACCTCTAGTGAACTGTGGACCCCGGTCCATTCTTTTATACCTGAAATACAAATCTGCTCGCAATACTTGTTTTTACTTGCTTTCTTGCAAACAATCATCTTCCACACAATACGGTTAATCCTTTGTTACAGCAAGCCGGTGAGATTGACAACCTCACTCGTTTCGTTGGGGCAAAGTACTTTGGTTGTGTTGTGCGGGTTCCACGTTGGCGCCGGAATCTCCGGTGTTGCGCCGCACTACATCCCGCCGCCATCAACCTTCAACGTGCTTCTTGGCTCCTCCTGGTTCGATAAACCTTGGTTTCTTTCTGAGGGAAAACTTGCTGCTGTGCGCATCATACCTTCCTCTTGGGGTTCCCAACGAACGTGTGGGTTACACGCCATCAATGGGCATCATGGAATATGGTGTAGCTAGCTATTTGGAGAAGTTAATTGGAATTCAGGAAGGCACCAACATCAAGACTATGAAGAAATTTGTAGAAACATTGATCAAGTTCGTCGAAACTGAGTATCCAAGAGCACCAAATCTAGTGGATATCGTAAGACTTTTGGAAATGGCCGAAGTAAGAGGGTTCATGGGGATTCTTGGGTGTATTGACTTCATGCCCTAGAGGTTGAAGAATTGCTCTGGAAGATAAAATGAAAATTTCATTATCAAACAAGTTAAATTGTTGGGTCTCCGGATCTACGGATTTGGCATTTCTATCTTGGGATACCTGGCTCTCACATAGACAGCAATATATTGCAAATCTCTCCTGTGATTGCAAGGATAACTGTTGGGGAACCTCCACCACGCAACTTAAGGACAATGTCCATGACTACTATGGGGACGGATGAATTCCGTTGGAGTCTCACAAAAAATGGCATATTTTCGGTTAGCTCCATTTACAAGGCATTATGCCTATCCGCACAACCGGTTTTAAATAATAAATCCATCTGGAAGATGAAGATACCTCTCAAAACAAAGGTCTTTGCATGGTATCTTCGTCGAGGTGTGATTCTTACTAAAGATAACCTTGTAAAGCACAACTGGCAAGGTTGTACGAAATGTGTGTTTTGTCACGAGGAAGAGACAATAAAACACCTTTTATTCAACTGTCGAGTTGCTAGATCTATATGGTCAATCATTCAGATAGGTTCTACCTTATACCCTCCCCGTAGCATTGCAAACATTTTTGGCAATTGGCTTAATGGGGTGGAGTCTAGGTATAAAACGATTATCAGAGTGGGAGCGATTGCGGTTGCATCGTCTCTTTGGCTATGTAGAAATGACAAGGTTTTTAATGACAAAAATTCTTCTCTTATGCAGGTCATCTACCGGTGTACGGCTTTGCTCCGTTCATGGTCACCACTTCAGCGTTTGGAGGATCGCGACCTCTTTATGGAGGTGTCTACACGATTGGAGAACACGGCCACGGAGTTTATCTCCCAACATGGGTGGCTGCATAGTCGGAGGATTGAAGCCAACGGAGCATCATAGTAGTTGGCTTTTATCTTATTTTGTATCGCTCTTTGATGGATCCTAGACTACTGAACGGCTATATGCATCCTGGTTATGCAGAGGCTGGGTGTAATGCTTAAAACTTTTTGAGTAATAAAGCGCCCCTTATCGAAAAAAGATGACATATATCTAACATGGTCAACATTTGTCAAGACAATCCAAGAATCCAAGGTAGGAAGGGAATCCTTTTATAAAAGGATCAAGGAAACATTAAAAGGACAATAAATAATGGTTGTGTCTTGGAAGCTCATTTTGCAATCGCACGTGGACCTCCGTGCTTCTAGTACCAGAAGACCTTGAGAAACATTGTTGTCTAGTCCTCCATAAATTGATCATAGAGGATAAGAGGTTCCAAGAGGTAGATTATGAGTGCAAATGTTTCGGAACTACTACTATCAGGACTAAGGACATTAGATCGACTGGGAGTGGTGTTTTGGAACATGGGAGCATATGCTCCCTATATTTTGAAATGCATCTTACACATATTTTAAAGGGATTTCTATTTTCGTGCCCTCAGGTCCTTAGTTGTACTCAGTTTTCCCCAGCTCCTTAGTTTTTCCTCAGTTTTCCCCAAGCCCTTGTCTGTAACCCGCAGAAGGAGCTCGGACGGAAGGAATCCGTTAAGTTGACCGTTCCGTGCTGACGAGTGGGGTCGTGTCGTTTGTGGGGTCGCGTCGTGTGGGACCGCGTCGTGTGGGGCTGGTAGGAAGGGACCGCGTGGGACAGGACGAGGCCGTGTTTGTGTGGCCGTAGCGTGTGGGGCCGTAGCGTGTGGAGCCGTGTGGGTCCGGGACGGGGGCACGAGTGGTTTCTGTCTCTTTCGCCCGGATTAGCAGTTTTCAATGTACCTTTTTCCTCTCTATCGCTCGATCTCATTCATATTTGATAGCCCAAATTGGTAGCAAATCTAGAGCAGCTTCTCCTTCTGTTTTTTAACGCCATTCATTTCTTTATGCCTTCGTTTTTACCCAATCAGGTAGGAAATCTAGGGCACAAATCCAGAGAGAAAATATAGGATAAGCTGCATACAGCAACCAACATAGCATAGATATATTCAGGACAGATCCAAAAGTAGTACCGATAGATCCAACATAAGCTACATTTTACATGAAATTAAGCTGCTCTACAGATAGAGCAGTCACATACAGAGAGTGCAGTAGGCACGTTCAACGCCTCCAGGTAGCGCGTGTGACTCGCTTGGAGGTTGCGCATGTGAATCCCAAGTGCTTTGTGTTTGGCCATGTACGCATGCACGTTCACGGTCCTTCCAACTCTAGCGCCACATATGCCAATGGATTTAGCATGGTTCACCAGGGAGTTGAAGTCGGTGGCGCGGAGCTTCCTGTTGCAGAAGGGGCACTTGTAAATGCCTCGAGCAAAGGGGCCATCGTAATGGCCGGACTGCAGCCTCCTGAGGACGTGACGAGTCTTGGTGTGGAAGGACTCATCGTCGCTGTCGACGTCGCTGCTCTGCACCTGTCACGTAGCACCAAAGATCGTGCAAAAAACACGGAGTCAATTGCAACGATGATGGAACGAGAGTGAACAAAAATCATGCATGATAATATGGGCTCGAAAAAAGAGGTAGCCTCGGTTACATTGGACACACTTATATCCAGGATTTGAGTCGAGCAAACCAAAGATCATGCACAACAAATTTGTACACACCAATTGTTTGCTGACCAAACCCTGAATCAATTTATGCCCAAATATTCATCATCATCGGCACAAATCTTAAACAAAAGCAAATCACAAACACTAATAACGCAAGATCTAACACAAAAGGATCAAACTAGGAACAGGACGAACAGTAATAACGCAAGATCTAACAAAAAAGATTGAACTAGGAACAGACGAACCGTAATAACGCTAGATCTAACACAAAATGATTGAAATGAGATAAGAACAAGGGAACAAAGGGTTACCTCCGGCTCGTTGTCGACGATGGTGGTGTCGTAGGGGTTCTCCGGCGCGTCGTACTCGCACTGGTTCGTACGGGTCCCAATCGACGGGGACTCGGACGGTGCCGGCGGCCGATGCGCCGGCTGCTACGTTGGAAGCAGCGACGGGGGCCCGGACGGGGCGGCGGCCGATGCGCCGGCTGCTACGTTGGAAGCGGCGACGGGGGCCTGGACGGGGGCGGCGGCCGATGCGCCGGCTGCTACGTCGGAAGCAGCGACAAGGGCCTGGACGGGGGCGGCGGCCGATGCGCCGGCTGCTACGTTGGAAGCAGCGACAGGGGCCTGGACGGGGGCGGCGGTTGATGTGCCTACAATGGGCATCTCATTCTTCTCCATCGCCGGCGGTTTTCTTCGGGGTTTTTTCTTCGGTTGTGGAGAAGATGATGGGACAGGAGAGGCGGTTGCAGTGAGCCGGTGAGAACGTGCGTCGAGGGAGAGAAAGAGGGGCTCTATAAAGACGAAGGTGGCGTGTACCGCAACACGCGTCCGCTATGCACGGCTGCAGCGTGCACCGCTACACGAGTCTAACCCCGAGACGTTTGGTGTACTCAGTTATAACCTCGGGCCTTATACGAAATTTTATCCGTACTCAGTTTTCCCCTCGAGGACTTAGACCGGCAAGTGCAATATACTCAGTTTTACCCTCAAGTAGCTGGTCAACGAGAGAGTCAACAAATGAGATTAACATAGCTAATTGAGTCATTTCATGCGCAAAAAAATCCAAAAAAATAAAAACATAGTGGCAACTACTCATGGAGTCTTCCTACGCAACCTGCCACCTAGAAAACCTTAACAAACATATATAAATCAAGTTTTACCACAAATTGCCACTTCTCGGAATCACTAGTGTAGCTATGAAGATGCATGGTTTTCCACCCAAACCCCTTTGCAAAACATCTTTCCCAAAACATAGTTTGTCTAAATGATGCCATAATTGTCACACTCATGTATATTTGAATTGCAAATAATTTGATGTAGCCCAATATGAATTATATTGTACAAAACACACATTTTTCATTTTGTTATTCTTTTGTTTGAATCCCTTAGTCTATTTACTATTTATGTGCCCTTGGATTCTTAGTACTACTCAGTTTTGCCCTCAAGTACTTGTCACAAATGCCCCGAGAAGCCCAAACTTATCCTGATTGGTTGAGCCGTTGTCACACGGATCGACTCCACGAACCGTTGATCCACTGATCTAACGGGCAGTATACCCCTATCCGTCTCTTCGTGGCAACCTCTCTCTCTCTCTCTCTCTCTCTCTCTCTCTCTCTCTCTTCGTGGCCACCCATCTCTCTCTCTCTCTCTCTCTGTCGGTGGAGAATGCAATAACGAGTTTGCCACTTAATATAGTTTGGGATATAGTATTGGTATAAACATGAGGCATACATATTTGCGGATATGGTGATTGCATTATTTGTCAGCCCTCTAACAATTATCAACTATCTTGAGCTGTCCTTTTCTTTTAGGGAATATAGTTTGGGATATAGTATTGGTATTTTGAAACGGCCTAAAAGTGGTATAATTTTGTTATAAACATGAGGCATACATTTTTGCGGATTTCGGCGATTGCATTATTTGCCACCCCTCTAACAATTATCAACTATCTTTAGCTGTCCTTTTCTTTTAGGGAATATAGTTTGGGATATGGTATTGGTATTTTGGAAAGGCCTAAAAGTGGTATAATTTTGGTATAAACATGAGGCATACATATTTGCGGATTTCGGGGATTGCATTATTTGTCACCCCTCTAACAATTATCAACTATCTTGAGCTGTCCTTTTATTTTAGGGAATATAGTTTGGGATATAGTACTGGTATTTTGAAACGGCCTAAAAGTGGTATAATTTTGTTATAAACATGAGGCATACATTTTTGCGAATTTCGGCGATTTCATTATTTGTCACCCCTCTAACAATTATCAACTATCTTTAGCTGTCCTTTTCTTTTAGGGAATATAGTTTGGGATATGGTATTGGTATTTTGGAAAGGCCTAAAAGTGGTATAATTTTGGTATAAACATGAGGCATACATATTTGCGGATTTCGGTGATTGCATTATTTGTCACCCCTCTAACAATTATCAACTATCTTTAGCTTTCCTTTTCTTTTAGGGAATGGGAAATGTTGTGTTGCCACCGGGTGGCTATACCACCCTATTGCGAGCCACACGATTGAGCATCTAGATTCGATATTCATACTACATGTTTCCACCATACACGATCTAATCACGCATAGCATCTGCTAAGCCTCTGCGTTGGGTACAGGCGATGTCAGTGTCAATTGCCGGCACATGTGGTGGAACAGGAACCGACAGCCATGATCGACGCGAAAAGGCCTTAACCCCGGCCCAACTATTACAATCTCACCTCAAGATTTTGTCAAAGAAATTTGTAGTTAGCTAGGACCAGACCACGTGATATTCCATGCTAATGCTAGTAGTAGCTGTAACTAGGTACAGAAGTCAGTCAGCTAGGTGCAGTCGTCCCTAATCACTGCCAATGCCAATACCATGCATTGAACACCACAGATGAGAAGCTCGCATGAAAAATCTACCACGCGATACCAGTGCTCAACCGCACAGCTATTTTAAATGTGTCACCTACCTATCAGTGAGCCTGTCATGCATCGCGTGAAGTGTACAAATCGCATGCGTGTGTTCTGACATACGTTCAGTGGCCTGGCCGATTTTTCCGCTATACATCTGCAAGGTGCCTGACATATCAACATACAATTAGCATCTAACCCCGTTTTGGGCTCGTGCTGACATAACACGGGACAATATATATCGAATCTCCAGCAGCCATCGGATGGTGACCAGTGGGGTGGTATAGCCCACCGGTGGCAAAAAATCCACTCTCTTTAGGGAATATAGTCTGTAATTTCGGTGAATGCACACACTAACTTTGAAAACAACTACAAGTACATGTAACTGAATAATGGATTTGTAACAAGGTATCCCTTGTAACAACTTCTAGCGCCTGGTGAGCAATGATAAGAACCCGATCGTAATTATACAACAAAAAAAAAACAACCAGCCATCAGATTAGCTTGCTTCTTCAACTCGATCGGCTGCCTTAACTGCTTGTTCATTTTCTTCAGTTCTCCCTTCACTTCCACCAGTTCTGCATTGGGAGCATTAGGCATAATCGGAAGGTCCCTAATCGGAACGGCTCCTCTCTCCGCCGCATTCTCTACAGCAAGTCCCCCCCTCCCAAATTGCGCCCCCCAATAGCGCCAATTGATTCCTGCAACTGAAGCCTCTGAACGTACACATCGATCCACTCGAAATGCCTGCATTTCTTCAAGATCTGAAAACAACAACGTGAACCCTAAATCCCAAATTCGAGGGAATAACAAGAAAATCGAGAGAAAACAGAGAAATTGGAGCGAGATCTAACCTTATCCCCCTCTCTATATGGCAAGCTCTCGCATGCAACGAACTCACGTCCACGGTTGCCGTTCTCGTCCGTCTTACGGATCGACCGCTTCGAGGCTCCTGGCGTGGGCGGTCGGGGCATCTTGTCAAAGGCACGGGTCCATACTGCGGCCATGAAGAATGGGAGGTCGAAGAGAAACTAGACATCACCCGCGTGCCGGAGAAGGGCTGCCGCTCGGCGGAGAAGAAGAACAATGGGGCGCGGAGAAAGAAAGGGGAAGCAATGGCACGGGCACGGGCGCGGGGCTAGCTCGGGCTCCCATTTTGCAACGGTCACACGGGTAAGCTGTGGGTCCGGCGCGCTAACGTGGACAAGTTGTGGGTCCCACGATGATGCTGGATAAGTGGAGACGTGTCCACTGCGGGGCACCAACGAGTGGCCCCACTTGCCAGCACCAACCAACGTCAACTAAACGGGAATCCTCCGTCCGAGCTCCTTCTGCGGGTTACAGACAAGGGATTGGGGAAAACTGAGGAAAAACTAAGGAGCTGGGGAAAACTGAGTACAACTAAGGATCCGAGGGCACGAAAATAGAAATCCCTATTTTAAATTTCAAAAAAATTGAAACAAAAAATTCGCATGTACATCTTCACGTGCTACGCGCTCACAAAGTCGTTTCATAAAAAATAAACTTATGATGTGACGTGTGTAAAAAAGACAAAATTCAGTGCTAAAAACAATGCTTTTCACAGGATAAGTTTTCTCTTTTTTACATAGGTCACAAAAAATATTATTTGTTCGTGAAACTTGACGCACACACATATATTATGGAGATGTACATGTAGAATTGTTTGTCCAAATTTTTCCACACTTCAAAATATGTTTTTTTTGGTAGAGGGAGCATACGCACCCGGGAGCCGAATTGAATTTCCCAGATCGACTCACTTATTTAAGTCCACACAAATAGAGGACATGGTGTCACATGAAAAACTTTGTGATGACATCATAGGCTGAAAATGGCAACTACCTAGGGGAGTAGATACTTGATTTGATTCATTTAGGCCATATGCTTGTGTATGGATGATTCTTTACTTTTCACGATCTTTGCTTTTGGACGATGTTCGAGTATGATTTTTTTAATATAGAACATTTTCATACTATGTCATCCAGTAATATAAAAGTTTGAATTACTATGTGGTCAAAACATAGTTAATATGCACGAATATAGAGATTTTCAGAGTGCACTCTAAAAGCATTATGGGATAAAATTTAGTGTATCTTATGGAATTGCTTCTCGACGTACTCTAGTCCACGTGTCCCAAAATATTCTTAGATAAAATGTAATTATGAAACAATCTATGTTTCATATCCATGTAAATTTTAAGGACCAACTCACTCACAACCATGAGACTGAAAACAAAGGGTCCAACTACAAGATGATGCTTCTCTACTGTTCTTGTGTATTCTTCCACCCAGCTCCTCTCTCTCATTAACGACCACCCATTTGTCTCCCTTGCCACTACATATTTCTCCCCTAGATCTCCTACAACTACATTATTACTTCCTCTCCCTTGTCCACTTCGTTGTGCCTTCCTCTAAACCTAGGGAGATTCTTGTTACCAATTTGACACCCCATTAGCCTTGTCATAATCAATTTTCACATGGCTCAAAATTTAAGTAGATATTAGGATCCAACTTAAATTTTGAGCCATGTGAGGATTGATGGTTGGCTCAGATCAATACTCCCTTCATTCACAATTACCCTGTGTTTTAGCTTTAGTTAAAGTCAAACTTTACAAAGTTTGACTAGAAATACAGAAAAAAATATTAATACGTAAAATATAAAATTTATACCATTAGAATCATCTTGAAATGTATTTTTATATTATGTAAATATGCAATCATAGATGTTGATACTTTGTGCAATATCTTGATCAAATTCTAGAAACTTTGACTTTGTTTAGAGCCAAAACGCAGGGTAAATAAAAACGGAGGAAGTACTGTCCTATATAGGGATATTGACTTTTTATATTGGTCTAGATTATAAATGATTATAATATAAATCCCCAGCATCGGGTAAATTATGGCTCAACGATCTCAATTAGACTAAGAAGGCGTGTGGAAAGCAAAACTAACACAAGAAGAAAAATGTCAAAACCTCATCAATAACATTTATAATAGGAACATGATGGAGGCTATCACGGTAAACACGTGGGGCCAGCGGAATATGGATTTCTGCCATGACCTTACCGTGACCATAGTTGGACCTTGAATAGAGAACAACACTGTCACCCTCCATGCACACCAGGCTGAAGGCTCTACATAGCAATCTACATTATCGAAGGAGAGATGATAGTGATAGAAAAAGGGGCAGTTAAGAATTAGTTGAAGAAATTAACGTTTCAGCGTAAACGTGTCAGTAGAAGACATTTTTTCAGATGGAGTTAGTCGAAGAACATGGTCCAGGCGAAGTCTCTACTCGTCATTTGCCCTTCAAACGTCTCACGGTCGTACCGTACGCATAGGTAGCATGCACGCTCTCCGGTCGTAGGCCTGGTCTAGTTCACACAGGGCACAGCCGAGCTTCATTCGTTCAACACTTCCTACTCGTTATATTGAAAAATTCCTCTTTTTGGTTCCCATTTGGAGGAATCCTTATTACCGTCCGCGTTAACTATGGTCTTCTTCAATGTGCAATAGTATATAGTACTATATTGATGAATTACTTTCACATGGATATAGTAGATTATTAGATTACAAAACTATGAAATATTCTTCATGTAAAATATACTTATCTCTCAATCTATTTTTGAGTCAATATTCATATTATTTTCATTCAATTAACTTTTACGTATAAGTCAAACTTAAAAACCAGTTGACCAAACTTTAGAGCACAATCTATTTTTGAACACAAATAGTGCTCATTCCATTCCAGGGTTCAAATTTCAAGGAAATTTCTAAAAAAATGACAATTTTGGTGGGTATTGATATTTAATTTAGCCAAAAAAATTGGACTATTTTATGTTCAAATTCAAACTAAATTCAATTTTATTTGAGTTTTGTTTACATTTGACGAATGAACGAGAAACGTCAGAAATAATTTCTCAAAAATATGATACTTGTGATTTTTGGTGGGTATAAAAATTTATCTCTTTTAGAAAAAATCCCTACTCCATTCTAAATGATTTGAAGTTATACTTTTGTCTTAACCACTTGGGGCACCATCGTTGAAAGCCTCTAGCCTCGGGAGCCAGCAGCGCCGCGAATGAAACCACTTGGGGTATTGTTGTTGATGAATCCCTCACCGAGGTCATCGAAGATCCTCCACAAGAGGAAGAGGAAGCTCGGATCAACAAGAAGTCCGAACGCTCTCTAACACGGGATAACCCAGAGCAAAGCTTCTAACATTGAAGAACTCTGCAACAAGAGCAGTTCCCAGAGGTCCAGCTACTGCAAGAGATCCACCTTCCCACCGAGCCAGAACATCAAGAGGTGCAGGCTCCCTTCGGCCGCAGCTCCGCCACCATGGAGGCGCCGAGGACGAGGTAGGAGCTTGTAATCTTTCCAATATTGAGGTCCATCCAGCTTATTTAAAGGTGCGTCGCCAAATCCACCTCAAAGCCTTGCCTTCCACCATAGGATGCAGGCTTCGGATGCCAAACATGCTTAAAGCAAACTAATATACAAGCTAACATAACAACTACATGGCTCGCAAACCCCTCCTCCTCCAAGGGGAGAGACCCCAAAAGGGCGGCGGTGATGCTTAAACCCTAAGCGCGTGAGAGCGGTGGGGAGGGGAAAGAGAGCACACGGAACCGGTCGGCTGTCCTCAACCTAGCTCCTACTCTTTTCCTCATCGGCAATTGTCGTTTATAAATCTGTCGTTCCGCAGGTATTTGATGTTAAATATTTATTAAGAGTTTCAGCACTGGATTTTCATATAAGTTACGCCCTTAGTATATTTCCTGTGGAGGGCTGACAAAATATATTTATATCCGCAAGAGCAAAAACATTTCATTTGCTCTAGTACGTGGAACTTTCTCCGCCTCCACTGCCTAGTTGTGCAGCGTCACCTCGCCGAGAAGAGCAGAGCAGAGCGCGTAGCCGCACGCTACTAGCCACAACCACGTGCGCCAAATAGCACGATTAAAAAACAATTCCTCGCAGCTTTGACCATCTCGTCTCTTCGCTCTTCTCCGCCCATCCTCTCACACTGTGCAAATGAAATCCATTTGACCACGTGACTCATCTCGGCCGACGGCGGTGGCTATATAGCCGCGTCAGAACATTTCCCAAACCACGGCACCCGCAGCAGCTCAGCTCAAACCAGCCAAGAAGAAGAAGCAGAAGCAGCCAAGAGCACAAGCAGAGCCTAGCACCTGGGAAATGCAGATGGACTCCTACTACTCCTTCCAAGACGACTCCCACTTCTTCGCCGGTGCCGGCATACCGGGCTCGCCGGACCTTCCATTCCCCGATCTCGATCTCATTGTCTCGCTTTCTGAGCCGCTGCCTGCGCGCGCGAGCCAGAGCGCGTTCCAGGGCTACAGCGCCGCCGCCGGGACGCGGGGAGGAGGGAGCGGGAGGAGCAGTAGCCTTAACATCCACCGGAGGATGATGAGCGTGCTGGGCAGGATGGCTCCCGGCTCCGGCGAGGACGAGGAGGAGCTGCCGCAGCAACAAGAGCAGAAGCAGCAGCACGTGGGCGCCGTCGAGAGCAGCCGCGGCTTCCGCCACATGATGCGCGAGCGCCAGCGCCGCGAGAAGCTCAGCCAGAGCTACGCCGACCTCTACGCCATGGTCTCCTCCAGGTCCAAGGTTTGTCTTCCTCCGCCTACTGTTTCCCGCCATACTTGCAAAAGCATCAATGTCATGTCCTGACTCCTGACGGTTTTCACTGGTGCCATTGCAGCAGGATAAGAACTCGATCGTGCAGTCCGCGGCGACCTACATCCACGAGCTCAAGGTCGCCAGGGACCAGCTCCGGAGGAGGAGCGAGGACCTCAAGGCCAAGATCCTGGGCCACGACGCGCAGCAGCCCTGCGTCAAGGTCCAGTTCGAGGTCGACGAGCCCTCGTCGTCCATCGACTCCATGATCGGGGCGCTCAGGTCCCTCAAGGGCATGAATGTCAAGACCAGAGGGATCAGGTCGACGCTGGCCGGAGATCGATTGACGACGGAGATCAATGTCGAGACAACGGTGAGCTTAATTTTCTGAATTTAGTCCTACCTGCTTCTTTGACACTTGGCAGTGATGATGACTGGGAAAAGCTTTAGCTTAGAGAAGATACAGCTACCTGCTTTGTTAAGTCAACTGCAAGATTTTCGTGTTCGATTAGTGCACTGTTACATCCTCTGCCTTACCTGATATATGCGCTGCATCTGCATCGTCAATAGGATAAGGAAGACGACTTTAAAATTAACCATAGAAATGATTGAGATATAATTGAACCCTTTTTCTATCTTTTGAAAGCTACAAAAGATCCAACGTTCCCTCATTATTGTCGAAATTTTCGTGTTCTGTTATACACTACCACATCCTGCCTCTCACCTCATTAGATTGTCAGATAGGGACTGCATCATCGGGATAGGTGGATAACGATGAAGAGTAATGTAGAAATGACTGTATGTAACTTAACCTTTTTTTTATCTCTTTTTTGATAGCTACAAAACATCTTTTGGGATTTTTGGTTTAACCATATGATAAAAGAAAGCATAAATTACTGTTGGGACATATTGCTATAACTATAACTTATAATTCACTCGGCAGTCCTAAGTTTTCCTTCTGAGCTCAAAACGCAGTCGTTTCAATACAATTCGTGAAATTTAACTATCACCAAGGCAAAGCCGCCCGGACCAAAGATCCTCAGGCATCCCAGCAACGATGCGCTTTTTACGCAGTAAATACCAAATTAAGCAGAGTCAACGCGTCTCTAAAATGATAATACACCGTGTCAAGCTCAAATTTTAATGGTTGATCTGTCATATCGAGCCACTTGTGCACTAAACTAACCTTGCTTTCCTTGTGTGTCGTGTTCACAGATAGCGGCTTCTGAAGTAGAGAGGGCCGTGGAGGAAGCTCTCCAGGAAGTCGAGAGGAAGCAGCTGCCTGCAGACAGCGATAACACGTTTCCTGGAAGCAGGAGCAGCAACTGGCCTCAATCCCATGTGCAGAACGTGTTTTAATCAGTTTATAAACACGAAGAGCACGGTCCTGGAACCCCATTTGTGCACTAATTGTTTCTCTTTTTCTGACGGAGCAAGTGAGAATCTCCACGTGCCATTTCCTTCAGAGTCTTGTTTCCTGGATCTTCCTCCTCTGGAGCAGTGGGTTTTTAAGAAAGTTCTGAAGACGCAAGCAGCTTGCCTAGTTGTGCTGACAGTGAGGTCGACTTGGATCAAATGGGTTGGAAGAATCGGAGAGCAGCAACTTGCACATTTGGCCGTGTGCTAGCTTAATGACCAGATGCAGCAACCGGTGTTGTTGTTTGGCTCTAACTGGACCTATCAAGGGCCCAACTACACGCCAGCAGCACGAAGAAGAATGATAAGGACAATGGACAAGGGGGATGAGGGCGCGCCGTGGGTGCCGACTGCTGAGGCTATAAATTTGTAACCACCCGATTTTTCAAGCATAGTATACCAAGTTTGTTAATTGCACAAAAGGAGTATTATGCCCCTATGAAAGTTTATGAAAAGTCTACAAATCATCCTATGCCGGGTTGTTCCCATACGCTCCCACTCATTTCTCTCTCCATGGCTCACGCTCAGGTCGCATCCTGATGTGTCGCCCATCCCCATCAGCTGCCAATGACGACCTCCTTTCCTCCGGCTCCTCTCTATCGGCCACCACTAGCTCTCTGATCTCCGTCCTTCTCCTCCCACCCCTGTAGCCCAGAGGTTATAGCCATGGCCATGGACATGGTGTAGCTTCAAGCCGGAGAGTCGAGGCTAGAGAAGATTATAGGGTTCAGGGGAATGACTCCATGGTCGCCTGACCTAGCAGAGATGAGGCTCCGGCGAGCTTCGCGGCAAGCGAGCTTGAATCGATGAAATCGGGGTGGCCATGGATGATGATACGAAACCAAAGCAACGTATTTCAGGCGTTTTCAATGTTGCACATGGGTTTTTGGCAGCCTGCAAACTCGTGTATGTTTTGCTGCGAAAACAAAGCAAGATATTGCACAGTTTTGTGCATCTAGTGCAAATGTTACTTGAATGCTACACATGTTCTCGTGAGGTTCTACAAACGTCAGTCTCCCATGTTGCATGTGTGTTTCGAATTTTCTCGAGGATTTTGATGCGACCAACGGGAATTTGTTGAGACTAATACATGTTTGTTGCATAAGCATACTTTTTTTTACTGCATTTTGTTGTTTTCAAAATGCTACCTAGTTTTTGTTGGATAACTAGACACAATTTCCATGATTAATACCAGAATATTAAACATGACGACATCAACTACTAACATGTGAAACTCGAACATACTAGATGCATTAATCAACATGAACAGTAGCAGGACAAACGGTACAACATCCTTCGCTAAACAGATTGAGACATCTCGCACATATGGATCTGGTGGAGATGGCGGTGGAGGTGTAGCAGATGACGTCGCAGCAGTAACGTTGTTGACGGCGGGTCAAAGCAGACGGCGTTGAAGACGATGGTAGGCAGCACCGCCCGACTTGGACGAAAGATGGCCTGTGATGAAGAGCTTGAGCAGTCGCGCAGAGCGCTTCCCAAAAACCCTAATTCACCCTCTCCCGTACAGGATCACAAAGGCGAGTGGTTCCGGAGACCTGCTCTCCCGTTTGCCGGTGCACGCCGGCGGGATGGAGTAGGCTACGATGGCGGCGCAGACAGAGAGAGGTGGAAACCATAACTCGTGTATTGGATGTGTTTTTGCGGTAGCCGGGCAAGAGATTATATAGGCTCATGAACGTCGGAAGGAAGGTTCGAGTCGGTTACAGATAGCCCACAGTCCGGGAGCGACCCGAACCGACTAACTGCGACGCGTTCGTCTAGGACTCACTAACTACGACGCGTTCATCTAGGACTCTGTTTGTTGTCCTAAACTGCAAAAAGAAAGGAAGTCTCGGCTTGAGACTCAATCCACTCACCACGAGCGTGGCGCGTGCGCGCGCGTCGTGACGTGACGTGTCGAGCGAGGAGGAGGAAGA
>NC_061510.1:369686298-369698807 GCF_022539505.1 Lolium rigidum
GATTAACTACCACACTTGGTCAAAAAAGTTATAATATTTTCAATGCATATCGATAATACAGGCGCTACCCCTCCCCAATAAAGTAGGTTTTGCGAAGCTCCCGCTTGATTGCAGCCTCCAGTAGCTTCATTTCCATAGTTGCCAAATAGTTCCTTGCCCTCCCAGACCAGTTACTGGTTGTTGCCTAGACCTCAGATACAGGAGCTCGACCACCTTGAGGAGCTCGTCTAGGAGCTGGAGGACGCATTCAATAAGCTAGGTGGTTGAGGTGTAAGAGGGGTCATACCCTAGGTAAGTGGTGAGATAATATAAACTTCAGAGGTGAGAGGAGAAGAAGTGGAAGGAAGAAAATGCGGCTTCGGCTAGTGGATCCTAATTCGCTCGTGACCTTGAAGATTAGGTCATGGAGGAGAAGTGTACAAGTTTTTCTAGGATTTTAGTCTTTAGATAAGTAGAGAGAGAGACATATAGAGACTCATATACTATTATTTTTTCTTATATAAACTATTTTAAGCGCTAATTTGTGTAGGTTGCACCGATTAATAGCCGACCGATTAAATCAGTTAATCATCCGAATTCCGATTTATCGCTACTCCCAAGCCGACCGAGCAGTTAACGATTACCGATTTCCTTAACATTGAGTTAAATATAGAAGAAAATCTCCAGGGTAATGTACGATAAATTCACACAACCATAGTAAATCGAGAAAACAAAGTAGGGCCAACAAAATATAGTAGAATAGAGATAGATAATAGGGATCCCTCCCTAGATAATAAGCTGCATACAACAGCCAACATAGTAACAGGTTCGAGGTTCTTCACAGCACCATGATGTCTACGCACGCTTCTATTCCTGTAGACAGTGTTGGGCCTCCAAGAGCAGAGGTTTGTAGAACAGCAGCAAGTTTCCCTTAAGTGAATCATCCAAGGTTTATCGAACTCAGGGAGGTAGAGGTCAAAGATATCCCTCTCAAGCAACCCTGCAATTACGATACAAGAAGTCTCTTGTGTCCCCAACACACCTAATACACTTGTCAGATGTATAGGTGCACTAGTTCGGCGAAGAGATAGTAAAATGCAAGTGATATGGATGAATATGAGTGGTAATAACAATCTGAAATAAATATGGCAGCAAGTAAACATGCAATAGAACAGTAAATAAACGATGATTCGATATTTGGAACAAGGCCTAGGGATCATACTTTCACTAGTGGACACTCTCAACAATGATCACATAAATAAATAACTTCTCTTCCTTTGTGCTACTTCAAACACTCTCTTGTTAGATAACAAACACAATTCATTGTGTAGGGCTACAAGAGCACCCTCAAGCTGGAGTAAACAAGCTCCACAAGAAACACACACGATGCGCACACTGTCACCGTCACACCATGGAGTGAATCCGGAGTTCATATTAAAGTAACCTCTAGAGTGCATAGTAATAGTTAACTTCATAATCTACAAGAGATCACAATCATAACCTACGCCAAGTACTACATGATGCACACACTGTCAACATTACATCATGAAGGAGGAATAGACTACTTTAATAACATCACTAGAGTAGCACATAGATTAATAGTGATACAAAGCTCATGATCACATAAAGATCACATGGGAGAGAGAGATGAACCACATAGCTACCGGTAGAGCCCTCAGCCTCGGGAGAGAACTACTCCCTCCTCATCATGGGAGACAGCAACGGCGATGAAGATGGCGGTGATGTCGATGGAGATGACTCCGGGGGCAATTCCCCGTCCCGGCGGCGTGCCGGAACAGAGACTTCTGTCCCCCGAGACGGAGTTTCGCGATGGCGGCGACGTCCCTGGAGTCTTTATGGAGTTTCGTCAATTGGTGTAGGGTTTTTACATCGCGAGGGACTTTATAGGCGAAGAGGCGGCGCAAGGAGGTGCCTGGGGGGCCCACCCCATAGGGCGGCGCGCCCCCCCTCTTGGCCGCGCCGGCCTATGGTGTGGGGCCCTGGGCCTCCACTCCGTCTCCCCTTCGGTGTTCTGGTCCGTCTCGGTAAAATAAGATGTTTGGCTTTTGTTTCGTCGAATTCCGAGAATATTGCCCGAACAGCCTTTACGGAACCAAAAATAGCGAGAAAACAGGAACGGGCACTTCGGCATCTTGTTAATAGGTTAGTTCGGAAAATGCATAAAATCATTATAAAGTGTGAGCAAAACATGTAGGTATTGTCATAAAACTAGCATGGAACATCGGAAATTATAGATACGTTGGAGACGTATCAAGCATCCCCAAGCTTAGTTCCTACTTGCCCTCGAGTAGGTAAACGATAAAAAGAATAATTTACGAAGTGACATGCTACTAACATAATCTTGATCATACTATTGTAAAGCATATGAGATGAATGAAGTGATTCAAAGCAATGGTAAAGATAATTACTAAACAACTGAATCATATAGCAAAGACTTTTCATGAATAGTACTTTCAAGACAAGCATCGATAAGACTTGCATAGGAGTTAACTCATAAAGCAATAAATTCTTAGTCGAAAGTTTTGAAGCAACACAAAGGAAGATATAAGTTTCAGCGGTTGCTTTCAACTTCAACATGTATATCTCATGGATGTATATCTCATGGATGATTGTCAACACAAAGTAATATGATGAATGCAAATAAGCAAGTATGTAGGAATCAATGCACACAGTTGACACAAGTGTTTGCTTCTAAGATAGAAAGAAGTAGGTAAACTGACTCAACACAAAGTAAAAGAAAGGCCCTTCACAGAGGGAAGCATGGATTACTATTTTTGTGCTAGAGCTTTTATTTTGAAAACATAGAAACAATTTTGTCAACGGTAGTAATAATTCATATGTGTTATGCATAAGACATCCTATAAGTTGCAAGCCTCATGCATCGAGTACCAATAGTGCTCGCACCTTGTCCTAATTAGCTTGGATTTACATGGATTATCATTGCATAACATATGTTTCAACCAAGTGTCACAAAGGGGGACCTCTATGTCACCTGTACAAAGGTCCAAGGAGATAGATCGCATTTGATTTCTTGTTTTTGATAGATCTCAACTAAGGACATCCATACGGGACAACATAGACAACGGATAATGGACTCCTCTTTAATGCTTAAGCATTCAACAACAGATAATATTCTCATAAGAGATTTGAGGATTAATGTCCAAACTGAAACTTCCACCATGATTCATGGCTTTAGTTAGCGGCCCAATGTTCTTCTCTAACAATATGCATACTCAAACCATTTGGTCATGATAAATCGCACTTACTTCAGACAAGACGAACATGCATAGCAACTCACATGATATTCAACAAAGGTGTAATAGTTGATGGCGTCCCCAGAAACATGGTTACCGCTCAACAAGCAACTTATAAGAAATAAGATACATAAGCTACATATTCTTTACCACAATAGTTTTTAAGCTATTTTCCCATGAGCTATATATTGAAAAGACAAGGAATGAAATTTTAAAGGTAGCACTCAAGTAATTTACTTTGGAATGGCAGAGAAATACCACATAGTAGGTAGGTATGGTGGACACAAATGGCATAGGTTTTGGCTCAAGGTTTTGGATGCACGAGAAGTATTCCCTCTCGGTACAAGGCTTTGGTTAGCAAGGTTGTTTGAAGCAAACACAAGTATGAACCGGTACAGACAAAACTTACATAAGAACATATTGCAAGCATTATAAGACTCTACACTGTCTTCCTTGTTGTTCAAACACTTCACCAGAAAATATCTAGACTTTAGAGAGACCAATCATGCAAACCAAATTTCAACAAGCTCTATGGTAGTTCTTGATTAATAGGTGTAAAGTACATGATGCAAGAGCTTAAACATGATCTATTTGAGCAAAACAATTGCCAAGTATCAAATTATTCAAGACAATATACTAATTACCACATGAAGCATTTTCTGTTTCCAACCAAATAACAATAAATGCAGCAGCTTTTAACTTTCGCCATGAACATTAAAAGTAAAACTAAGAACACAAGTGTTCAATATGAAAAAGCGGAGCGTGTCTCTCTCCCACATAAGCATGAATTTATTCAGAGAATGAAAATAACAAAACGAAAATAAAAGCACATAGACGCTCCAAGTAAAGCACATAAGATGTGACGGAATAAAAATATAGTTTCACTAGAGGTGACTCGATAAGTTGTCGATGAAGAAGGGGATGCCTTGGGCATCCCCAAGCTTAGATGCTTGAGTCTTCTTGAAATATGCAGGGATGAACCACGGGGGCATCCCCAAGCTTAGACTTTTCACTCTTCTTGATCATATTGTATCATCCTCCTCTCTTGATCCTTGAAAACTTCCTCCACACCAAACTCAAAACAAACTCATTAGAGGGTTAGTGCATAATCAAAAATTCACATATTCAGAGGTGACATAATCTCTTAACACATCTGGACATTGCACAAAGCTACTGAAAGTTAATGGAACAAATAAATCCATTCAACATAGGAAAAGAGGCAATGCGAAATAAAAGGCAGAATCTGTCAAAACAGAACAATCCGTAAAGACGAATTTTTTAGAGGCACTTAACTTGCTCAGATGAAAAAGGTCAAATTGAATGAAAGTTGCGTACATATCTGAGGATCACACACGAAAATTGGCAGATTTTTCTGAGTTACCGACAGAGAGGCCTACTCAAATTCGTGACAGCAAGAAATCTGTTTCTGCGCAGTAATCCAAATCTAGTATCAACCTTACTATCAAAGACTTTACTTGGCACAACAATGCAATAAAATAAAGATAAGGACAACTTTCAAGACACAACAAAACAGTAGTAAAATAAAAGCATGGGTTATCTCCCAAGAAGTGCTTTCTTTATAGCCATTAAGATGGGCTCAGTAATTTTAATGATGCACTCGCAAGAAATAAGGGTTGAAGCAAAAGAGAGCATCAAAAAGCAAGTATGAAACAAATTTAAGCCTAACCCACTTCCTATGAAAAGGATTCTTGCTCACAAATAAATTCATGAAGAACAAAGTGACAAGCATTGGAAGATAAGACACGAGTAACTTCAAAATTTTCAACATAAAGAGGGGAAACTTAATATTATTAAGATGCATATAACCATGTTTCCCTCTCTCATAATAACCTTCTGTAGCATTGATACGTCTCCAACGTATCTATAATTTCTTATGTTCCATGCTACTTTTATGATGATACACATATGTTTTATACACACTTTACATCATTTATATGCATTTTCCGGAACTAACCTATTGACGAGATGCCGAAGTGCCAGTTCCTGTTTTCTGCTGTTTTTGGTTTCAGAAATCCTACAAAGGAAATATTCTCGGAATCGGACGAAATCAACGCCCAATATCTTATATTTCACCGAAGGTTCCAGAGCACCAAAGAGGGACCAGAGGGGAGCCCTGGGGGCCCCACCCCACATGGCGGCGCGGCCAAGGGGGGGGGCGCCCCCCTACTGTGTGGGCCCCCCCAGAACCCTTCCGACTCCGTCTCTTCGCCTATTTAAGCCCTGGTGATCTAAAACCTCGATACCGATAAGCCACGATACGAGAAAAGTTCCAGAGCCGCCGCCATCGCGAAGCCAAGATTCGGGGGACAGAAGTCTCTGTTCCGGCACGCCGCCGGGACGGGGAAGTGCCCCCGGAAGGCATCTCCACCGACACCACTGCCATCTTCATCGACGCTGCTGACTCCTATGATGAGGAGGGAGTAGTTCTCCCCCGAGGTTGAGGGCTCTACCATAGCTATGTGGTTCATCTCTCTCTTTGTGATCTAGTTGAATATCATCTATGTGCTACTCTAGTGATGTTATTAAAGTAGTCTATTCCTCCTCCATGATGTAATGTTGACAGTGTGTGCATCATGTAGTACTTGGTATAAGCTATGATTGTGATCTCTTGTAGATTATGGAGTTAACTATTACTATGATAGTATTGATGCGATCTATTCCCCCTTTCATAGCCTGACGGTGATGGTGTGCATGCTATGTTAGTACTCGGTCGAAATTGCAATGGTCTATCATGCACTCTAAAGGTTACTTAAATATGAACTCCGAATGTTGTGGAGCTTGTTAACTCCGGCTTGAGGGAGCTCTTGTAGCCCTACACAATGAATGGTGTTTGTTATCCAACAAGAGAGTGTAGAATAGTTTCAGTTATGTGATCAATGTTGAGAGTGTCCACTAGTGAAAGTATGATCCCTAGGCCTTGTTTCCAAATATCGAATCACTGTTTATTTACTGTTCTACTGCATGTTTACTTGCTGCCATATTTATTTCAGATTGTTATTACCACCCATATTCATCCATATCACTTGCATTTTACTATCTCTTCGCCGAACTAGTGCACCTATACATCTGACAAGTGTATTAGGTGTGTTGGGGACACAAGAGACTTCTTGTATCGTAATTGCGGGGTTGCTTGAGAGGGATATCTTTGTCCTCTACCTCCCTGAGTTCGATAAACCTTGGGTGATTCACTTAAGGGAAACTTGCTGCTGTTCTACAAACCTCTGCTATTGGAGGCCCAACACTGTCTACAGGAATAGAAGCGTGCGTAGACATCAAGCATCATGAACAAACTCAACAATATAACTATCACATGAAACATTCTTATCATGAGCTACATGCATAAAATTATTACTCTCCACATAAGCATAGTCTTTACTATTAATTGTAGTGGGAGCAAATTCAATAAAATAGCTATCATTATTATTCTCATCACCATAATCATCATATATAGGAGGCATATTGTAGTCATAATTAATTTTCTCCTCAATAGTAGGTGGACTGAAAATATGATATTCATCATTGTAATCATCATCTATAGGAGGTAAAATATCATTAAAGTAAATTTTCTCCTCCATGCTTGGGGGACTAAAAATATCATGCTCATCAAAACAAGCTTCCCCAAGCTTAGAGCTTTCTATATCGTCATGGGAAGAAACATGGATAGTATTAATACTATGGCGAGTTATTAACATCCTCATTTTCAGAATTAGTTTCCCAGAGATTTTCAATATCAAAAGTAGTGTGCTCTTCTAAATCATAATCACTAATATAGGTAAAGGGCATAGGAAGATCATTGTACTCAGATTCATTATCATAATAATCATTAGGAGCAACATACTTAGGGTTACCTATCGTTATCTCATACACGCGGGGATATGCCGTTACCTCTTTCTTTTTATTCCCCCTCTTCTTCTTCTTCTTCTTCTTCTTCTTCGTTCCCTTCTTCTTCTTCTTCTTCTTCTTCTTCTTCTTCTTCTTCTTCTTCTTCTTCTTCTTTTTCTTCTCCTCGTTCCCTTGTTTAGGAGGAAGAGGCTTGAAGGGAGGCTTCTCCACAGAACCTGATTTATTTCCAGAAACAATAGAAGAAACTTGGGAGGATTCCTCCTTTTCATTAATAAGTTTAAAACACACAGCGGTCCTATCATATTTTGGCAAAGTGTCATCTTCTAAAATATTATGTATGTAAGTATTTGTATGGCAATTATTAATGCAATAAGAAAGACACCCATGCAGGACACTATCAATATCAAGATCACTCATATGTAACAAAGAAATTTTTCTTGATAACTCTTCACACCCCAAAAATAAAGTAAGTTCATCATGCTTGATTAGGAAGGATTTCATCATCACAATACAAATTTGCAGCACTCATGGGGTTCGAATTATCATTGGAGGAGCATTGAAAATTAAAATGACCCACTCTATGGCAAAGTTCACAAATAAAAGGATAGAGGGCACAAACTTTTTCACCTAGATCATCTAGAGCCCTAAACCACTTTCTAGTCTTTTCATTCCTATGATGGATACAATATTCATCTTCGATTTGATTAATTCCACAAGGTCTATGAACTCCGCAAAAATTAACATGCTTATAGGAAATAGCATTTTCAGAACTTTGAACATGTTCATTGCAATCATTAATAACAGTTTCATCCTTCATGCAAGTGTCTTTAAAAGGTTCATGATACTTATCAAAATTCTTCCTAGGCAATTCAAAATGAGAGGCAAAAGCTTTATAAAAATTTGCAACAACTTGAGAGTCAAGACCATAAGTAGCACTCATATTACGAAATTTATCAGTATCCATAAAAGTTTCAATGCATTCATAATCATAATTTATACCCGACTCTCTATCTTTGTCGTTCTCCCAATCTTTAGTATTCTCCTGAATCCGATCAAGAAGGTCCCATTTAAACTTTTCTTTGTTGCGCGTGAATGATCCGGAACAAGTAGCATCCATCAAGGTTTTATCTTGAAAATAAAGTCTTGCATAGAAATTATCAATGATGATATTATCAGGAAGCTCATGAATGGGGCATTTGAGCATTAAAGACTTCAACCTTCCCCATGCTTGGGCAATACTTTGATGACCCACAAGTATAGGGGGTGTATCGTAGTATCTTCGATAAGTAAGAATGTCGATCCCAACGAGGAGCAGAAGGTGTTGACAAGCAGTTTCGATGAAGGATTCACTGTAAATGCTCACAGACAAGTATTCGGGGGTTTTGATGTAACAGATGAATAAAGTACGAGTAAGTAAAGTGCGAGAGTAATAATTGCAGCGAGTGGCCCAATCCTTTTTAGCACAAAGGACAAGCCGGTTTGTTTACTTATAATAACCAAACGTTCTCGAGGACACACAGGATTTTAGTCTAGTGCTTTCGTTACATACGGCTAATTAATCTTCATTGTTTTGATAAGTGTTGTGTGGGTGAACCTATGCTAATGTACCGCCCTTCCTAGGACTAATACATACTTGTGATTATACCCCTTGCAAGCATCCGTGATACGTCTCCGACGTATCGATAATTTCTTATGTTCCATGCCACATTATTGATGTTATCTACATGTTTTATGCACACTTTATGTCATATTCGTGCATTTTACGGAACTAACCTATTAACAAGATGCCGAAGTGCCAGTTCCTGTTTTCTTCTGTTTTTGGTTTCAGAAATCCTAGTAAAGAAATATTCTCGGAATTGGACGAAATCAACGCCCAGGTTCCTATTTTGCCCGGAAGCATCCAGAACACCCAAGATCCGCCAGAGGAGGGCCTTGTGGGCCCCAGACGACAGGGTGGCGCGGCCTGGGGGTGGCCCGCGCCCCCCTATGGTGTCGTCGCCTCGTTGACCTCCTGACGCCGCCTCTTCGCCTATATAAAGGTCCCAGACCTAAAACCTCGATACGGAAAAGCCACGGTACGAGAAACCTTCCAGAGCCGCCGCCATCGCGAAGCCAAGATCTGGGGGACAGGAGTCTCTGTTCCGGCACGCCGCCGGGACGGGGAAGTGCCCCGGAAGGCTCCTCCATCAACACCACCGCCATCTTCATCAACGCTGATGTCTCCCATGAGGAGGAGTAGTTCTCCATCGAGGCTCGGGGCTGTACCGGTAGCTATGTGGTTCATCTCTCTCCTATGTACTTCAATACAATAATCTCATGAGCTGCCTTACATGATTGAGATTCATATGATGATGCTTGTAATCTAGATGTCATTATGCTAGTCAAGTGGGTTTTACTTATGTGATCTCCGGAGACTCCTTGTCCCACGTGTGTAAAGGTGACAAGTGTGTGCACCGTGTGGGTCTCTTAGGCTATATTTCACAGAATACTTATTCACTGTTATGAATGGCATAGTGAAGTGCTTATTTATATCTCTTTATGATTGCAATGTGTTTTGTATCACAATTTATCTATGTGCTACTCTAGTGATGTTATTAAAGTAGTTTTATTCCTCCTGCGCGGTGTAATGGTGACAGTGTGTGCATCCGTGTTAGTACTTGGCGTATGCTATGATCATGATCTCTTGTAGATTGTGAAGTTAACTATTGCTATGATAGTATTGATGTGATCTATTCCTCCTACATAGTGTGAAGGTGACAAGTGTGCATGCTTTGTGTTAGTACTTGGTTTAGTCGTGTTGATCTTTCATGCACTCTAAGGTTATTTAAATATGAACATTGAATTGTGGAGCTTGTTAACTCCGGCATTGAGGGTTCGTGTAATCCTACGCAATGGTGTTCATCATCGAACAAAAGAGTGTAGAGTATGCATTTATCTATTCTGTTATGTGATCAAAGTTGAGAGTGTCCACTAGTGAAAGTCTAATCCCTAGGCCTTGTTCCTAAATATCGCTATCGGCTGCTTGTTTACTATTTTCTTGCGTTACTACTGCTTGTTAACTCGTCCCGGGCAAAGCACTTTTCCGGTGCCGTTGCCACTGCTCATACTTATTTATACCACCTGTATTTCACTATCTCTTCGCCGAACTAGTGCACCTATTAGGTGTGTTGGGGACACAAGAGACTTCTTGCTTTGTGGTTGCGGGGTTGCATGAGAGGGATATCTTTGACCTCTTCCTCCCCGAGTTCGATAAACCTTGGGTGATTCACTTAAGGGAAACTTGCTGCTGTTCTACAAACCTCCTGCTCTTGGAGGCCCAACACTGTCTACAAGAATAGAAGCTCCCGTAGACATCAAGCTATTTTATGGCGCCGTTGCCGGGGAGGAAAGGTAAAAGGTACTCACACTCCGGATCTCGGCTACTAAGCTATTTTCGCCGTTGTAAGTACTCGAAGCTATTTCCTTTAGATCCTGCAATTGCATCTTTTTGTTTCTTGTTTACACTAGTTTGGCATAATGGACGACAATGAGCTTCTTATTCTATTTCCTGATTTAAGACATGGATGGTTTGATGCGAAAATTAAAAAAACCATGGAACATATTAGCATGAATACTTTGAACACCATTGTTGCTAATGATATGGAAAATTCTAAGCTTGGGGAAGCTAGTTTTCATGATCTTTTTAGTCCCCCAAGCATTGAGGAGAAAATTTTCTTTGATGATACTTTGCCTCCTATTTATGATGATTATAATGATAGTGGTCTTTTGGTGCCACCTACTATGGAGAGTAAATTTTGTTGTGATTATACTATGTCTCCTACACTTGATGAGAATAATAATGATAGCTACTTTGTTGAATTTGCTCCCACTACAAGTAATAAAATTGATTATGCTTATGTGGAGAGTAATAATTTTATGCATGAGACTCATGATAAGGATGCTTTATGTGATAGTTATATTGTTGAGTTTGCTCATGATGCTACTGAAAGTTATTATGAGAGAGGAAAATATGGTTGTAGAAATTTTCATGTTACTAAAATGCCTCTCTATGTGCTGAAATTTTTGAAGCTACACTTGTTTTATCTTCCTATGCTTGTTACTTTGCTCTTCATGAACTTGTTTATTTACAAGATTCCTATGCATAGGAAGCATGTTAGACTTAAATTTGTTTTGAATTTGCCTCTTGATGCTCTCTTTTGCTTCATACTCTATTTTTGATGTGAGCATCATTAAAACTGCTTGAGCCCATCTTAATGGCTATAAAGAAAGAACTTCTTGGGAGATAACCCATGTGTTATTTTGCTACAGTACTTTGTTTTATATTTGTGTCTTGGAAGTTGTTTACTACTGTAGCAACCTCTCCTTATCTTAGTTTTGTGTTTTGTTGTGCCAAGTAAAGTCTTTGATAGTAAAGTTCATACTAGATTTGGATTACTGCGCAGTTACAGATTTCTTTGCTGTCACAAATTTCGACCTGCCTCCCTGTAGGTATCTCAGAAAATTAAGCCAATTTACGTGCGTGATACTCAGATATGTACGCAACTTTCATTCAATTTGGGCATTTTCATTTGAGCAATTCTGGTGCCTCAATAAAATCCATCTTTACGGACTGTTCTGTTTTGACAGATTCTGCCTTTTATTTCGCATTGCCTCTTTTGCTATGTTGGATGAATTTCTTTGATCCATTAATGTCCGGTAGCTTTATGCAATGTCCGAAGTGTTAAGAATGATTGTGTCACCTCTGAACATGTTAATTTTTATTGTGCACTAACCCTCTAATGAGTTGTTTCGAGTTTGGTGTGGAGGAAGTTTTCAAGGATCAAGAGAGGAGTATGATACAATATGATCAAGGAGAGTGAAAGCTCTAAGCTTGGGGATGCCCGGTGGTTCACCCCTGCATATTCTAAGAAGACTCAAGCGTCTAAGCTTGGGGATGCCCAAGGCATCCCCTTCTTCATCAACAACATTATCGGGTTCCTCCCTCGAAACTATATTTTTATTCGGCCACATCTTATGTACTTTGCTTGGAGCGTCGGTTTGTTTTTGTTTTTGTTTTGTTTGAATAAAATAGATCCTAGCATTCACTTTGTGGGAGAGAGACACGCTCCGCTGTAGCATATGGACAAGTATGTCCTTAGGCTCTACTCATAGTATTCATGGCGAAGTTTCTTCTTCGTTAATTTGTTATATGGTTGGAATTGGAAAATGATACATGTAGTAAATTGGTAAAATGTCTTGAATAATTTGATACTTGGCAATTGTTGTGCTCATGTTTAAGCTCTTGCATCATATACTTTGTACCCATTAATGAAGAAATACATAGAGCTTGCTAAAATTTGGTTTGCATAATTGGTGTCTCTAAGGTCTAGATAATTTCTAGTATTGAGTTTT
>NC_061510.1:369698907-369729344 GCF_022539505.1 Lolium rigidum
CTTATGCTTGCTAATTAACCTTGCTAGCCAAAGACTGTCTTGAGAGGGAATACTTCTCGTGCATCCAAACCTGAACCCAAACCTATGCCATTTTTGTCCACCATACCTACCTACTGCATGGTATTGTCTGCCATTCCAAGTAAATACTTCATGTGCTACCTTTAAACAATTCAAAACTTATTACTTCTTATTTGTGTCAATTGTTTTATAGCTCATGAGGAAGTGTGTGGTGTTTTATCTTTCAGTCTTGTTAGGCAGCCTCCACTAAAGGACTAGTGGCTTCATCCACTTATCCTATAATTTTGCAATAAGAGCTGGCAACGGGGTTCCCAGCCCCAATTAATCAACTTTCATTAATAATTCTCTTCGCATGTTTTGCCCTGATTCATCAGTAAGCAACTTAATTTTGCAATAGACACTCCTCCATGGTATGAGATTGTTGGAAGGCACCCGAGGATTCGGTTAGCCATGGCTTGTGTAAGCAAAGGTTGGGGGAGTGTCATCCTTAAAATAAACTAAAGTACATGTGTAAACAAAAGAGAAGAGGGATGATCTACCTTCGTCGGTAGAGATAACGTCCTTCATGGGAGCCGCTCTTTGGAGGTCTGTTTGGCAAGGGGGTTAGAGTACGCGCTACCAATGTTGACAACAACAAACACCTCTCAAAACTTTACTTTTATTCTCTTTATATGATTTCAAAACTGAAAAGGCTCTAGCACATGATTTAATCCTCGCTTCCTCTCGCGAAGGGCCTGTCTTTTACTTTATGTTGAGTCGGTAAACCTATTTCCCTCCATCTCAAGCAAGCATTTGAGTTGTTGTGATCAAACCATTATATTGTGATTTGCTTCATCATGTCTTTACTCTTCCTTGTTTAGTGCAAGTTTTACCTGAATGAATATAGCTTTGAAAGTCATCAATGATTAATATGATTGAGTATGCAAATTTACCATAAGCTTTATTATAAGAGCGCTGCTCAATAGATAAGTATAATCTGTTAACTGTTCTCTGACCAAGAACAAAGTTTGCCATCACCAATTATGATTCCTTATGCACCTTTATTTGTGATTACCTTATACTTGTTTCAAGTTGAGTTATATGAGGAAGTTGCTTACTATAATGTCTTGTGTGAATGAATATGATGCTTCTTGTCCGTATTTTATTTATTGACTCTTCACTCCATAAACATGTGGACCTGTTTACCGAGTTCAGTCTCGCTTGGGGACAAGCGAAGTCTAAGCTTGGGGGAGTTGATACGTCCAATTTGCATCACTATTTTATATCATAATTTGCTATTATTCATTGATATATTTCATATTGGGACACAATACTTATGTTATTTCATCTATTTTGCATGTTTCATGATTATTTGGAGATTGAGCACCGGAGCCGAGATTCTCGCTGGAAAAAGCACCGTCAGGATGCAATATTTCGGAAGATCAACTGTGGAAGGAAGTTTTACAGAAGATCCTATTTTTCCAGATGACGGAGGAAGCCAGAAGGGGGAGCCAGTTGGACCCAGGGTGGGCCCACACCATAGGGTGGCGCGGCCCATGGCCTGGCCGCGCCACCATGTGGTGTGGGGCCCCCTCGGCCTCTTTCGCCTCCTTTTCTTCGCGAAACCCTTCGTCCCGAAGACCTAAGCCATAGAGGAATCCTCACGAAGGGTTACAGCCGCCTCCGCGGGGCGGAGAACACCGAGAGAGAAAAGAGCTCTCCGGCGGGCGGGAATCCGCCGGGAAATTCCCTCCCGGAGGGGGAAATCGACGCCATCGTCACCGCCATCGAGCTGGACATCATCTCCATCACCATCATCATCATCTCCACCATCATCACCGCCATCTCCACCGCTGGACATCGTCACCGCTGTAGCAATTTGGGTTTGATCTTGATTGTTTGATAGGGGAAACTCTCCCAGTATTGATTTCTACTTGTTATTGATGCTATTGAGTGAAACCATTGAACGAAGGTTTATGTTCAGATTGTTATTCATCATCATATCACCTCCGATCATGTTCCATATGATGTCTCGTGAGTAGTTCGTTTAGTTCTTGAGGACATGGGTGAAGTCTAAATGCTAGTAGTGAATTATGGTTGAGTAATATTCAATGTTATGATATTTAAGTTGTGGTGTTATTCTTCTAGTGGTGTCGTGTGAACGTCGACTACACGACACTTCACCATTTATGGGCCTAGGGGAATGCATCTTGTACTCGTTTGCCAATTGCGGGGTTGCCGGAGTGACGAAACCTAAACCCCGTTGGTATATCGATGCGGGAGGGATCGCGAGGATCTCGAGTTTAAGGTCTGTGGTTAGATTTATCTTAATTACTTTCTTGTAGTTGCGGATGCTTGCAAGGGGTATAATCACAAGTATGTATTAGTCCTAGGAAGGGCGGTACATTAGCACAGGTTCACCCACACAACACTTATCAAAACAATGAAGATTAATCAGCTGTATGTAGCGAAAGCACTAGACTAAAATCCCGTGTGTCCTCGAGAACGTTTGGTCATTATAAGTAAACAAACCGGCTTGTCCTTTGTGCTAAAAAGGATTGGGCCACTCGCTGCAATTATTTCTCTCGCATTTTACTTACTCGTACTTTATTCATCTGTTACATCAAAACCCCCTGAATACTTGTTTGTGAGCATTTACAGTGAATCCTTCATCAAAACTGCCTGTCAACACCTTCTGCTCCTCGTTGGGATCGACATTCTTACTTATCGAAGATACTACGATACACCCCCTATACTTGTGGGTCATCAGAGGACAAGACAGACATGTCAGAAGATTATAATATATTTGCTGAAATTCCGCCCTTCAAAGTGAACACCGACCCAAGCATTAAGTTAAATGATGAGGATGCTCCATGGATACGGCACAATCGTAAGCAAGCGGGGACACAAGGAAAGAAATGATGTGTAATAATTTATTGTACCAAACTTTGTTGAATGGATCATGTGAATTATATTACCCGTGATGTGTTTGGTGTCCATTTTCGAATGATTCAATTGACTCGAGATAGCACTGATGATACATGAAATTTGGAGTGATTCAGTCATACTCCTGCCTAGGCGTATAATATGCATACTCGTAGTCTTCATAGCTGTCGCCGTTGTACTGGTAGTCGCCGCCTTCTAAGTTGCCGCCGTCGTTGTCGCTGTTGTCGTCGCTGTCGTCGGGCGGCGCTCGTGGCTCGAACTAAGGGTAGCGCAGGCGGGGGATATCGCCGGCCGTGATGTAGTCCATGACGCTCTGCAGAGTCCGGACGTACCACCATAGCCGACGGCCGGCCTCGTGGAAGTTTCCAGGAGGCAGACCGTCCTCCTCATACCTGGCGAGCACCCTCTCACGCCGATTGATGAAGAAGGCGTCCCAAGTATGCTGGTTATCGGGATGCCAGCGGGGATTCATCCGCTGCTCCGGCGTGAGGTCGAGGTAGTAGTGGTTCGTGAGAGGGACGGGAGGGACCGGCACGCCGCCGGTGCTTAGGCTCCAGCCGGCAGGGACGCGGTAGCCCGGTGGGCAAGGGTAGTTCGAGGCGCAAAGCTCCTCCACTCGCCGGTAGGTTAGAGTGGGTGCGGTGGAAGCCATGAGAGAGTGATGAGAGATTGTAGAGATGTGATAATGCTGGCCTAGCCGGGCTACCTATATGTAGTGACAAATGGCGGGAAAAATAGGAGCGGGAAGACAGGAGGCGGGAAGAAAGAGGCGGGAAGAAATTGGCGGGAAGAAGAGGCGGGAAGAAAGAGGCGGGAAGAAAGAGGCGGGAAGAAAGTGGCGGGAAGAAAGAGGCGGGAAGAAAGTGGCGGGAAGAAAGAGGCGGGAAGAAAGAGGCGGGAAGAAAGTGGTGGGAAGAAAGAATTTTTTGATATATTATTTTTCTGATTTTTTTGATATATTATTTGTATTTTTAAGAATTTGAATTGAATTAGTTTTATTTTTCTGAATTTTTTGATATATTATTTGTATTTTTAAGAATTTGAATTGAATTAGTTTTATTTTTCTGAATTTTTTGATATATTATTTGTATTTTTAAGAATTTGAATTGAATTAGTTTTATTTTTCTGATTTTTTTGATATATTATTTGTATTTTTAGGAATTTTAATTGAATTAGTTTTATTTTTCTGAATTTTTTGATATATTATTTGTATTTTTAAGAATTTGAATTGAATTAGTTTTATTTTTCTGAATTTTTTGATATATTATTTGTATTTTTAAGAATTTGAATTGAATTAGTTTTATTTTTCTGAATTTTTTGATATATTATTTGTATTTTTAAGAATTTGAATTGAATTAGTTTTATTTTTCTGATTTTTTTGATATATTATTTGTATTTTTAGGAATTTGAATTGAATTAGTTTTATTTTTCTGATTTTTTTGATATATTATTTGTATTTTTAGGAATTTGAATTGAATTAGTTTTATTTTTCTGATTTTTCTGATTTTGAAAAAGAAAAGTATTTTCAAAAATACCTTTAGTCGCGGTTGGCCGGGCCAACCGCGACTAAAGGTGGTCGCGCGCGGAACTCAAAACCCGTCGAAATACCCTTTAGTCGCGGTTGGGGAGGCCAACCGCGACTAAAGGGTACCCTTTAGTCGCGGGTCGCCTCCCAACCGCGACTAAAGGGGGCTATAAATACGGCGCGGCGCGAACCGCCGCGCCGGTTCTTCTCCTCGTCAATTCCGCTCTCGTCCGCCGCGCGCGCCGAACGCCGTCGTCCCCGCTCCTCCGCGCCCGAACCCTCGCCGGCCGTCGTCGTCGCCTCGCTCCTCCGCGCGCCGCCTGCTCCTCCGCCCGTACGTCTCGCCGCGCGCGCGCCCGCTCCTCCGCCGCCGCCCGGCCGCCCCGCTCCTCCGCCCGTACGTCTCCGCCGCGCGCCGCCTCGCTCCTCCGCCGCCGCCCGGCCGCCTCGCTCCTCCGCGCGCCACCGCCGGCTAGCGCCGCCGCGCGTCGGCCGTCGCCGTGTGTAGCCGCCGCCGCCACCGCCGCGCCGCGCGCGCCGCTCGCTCGCGTCGGTCGGCCCGTGGGCGCGCGCCGCCGGCCGTATGTCGTCTCCGCCGCGGAGAGAGGAGAGCAGCAGAGAGAGGCGGCCCGGCCATGGCCCGGCCGGCCAAATTTTCTTTTTTTTAACTAAAAATTAATTAATTTAATTATAACTAATTAAGTTATTTTTGTAACTAATTAAAGTTTAAATTTGTAACTAATTAATTAAAGTGGTAAATCTATATCTATATATATACTTTAAATTGTAAATTTGTAAAAGTTTTTTAATTAAAATGGTAACTTAATTAAATTGTATATCTATATCTATACTTTAAATTGTAAATTTGTAACTAAGTTTTTTAATTAAAATGGTAACTTAATTAAATTGTAATTAACTTAATTATTAAAGTGTATAATTAAAGTGTAACAAAAAACTTAGTTACAAACATCAAAAATACCGCGCCGGTCTCTCTCTCACCGCGCGTCCGTGCTCCTCGCCGCCCTCCTCCTCTCCCCTTCCCGCGCGCCGTCGGCCGGCCCTCTCTCTCTCACCGCGCACGCGCCGGCCTCGCTCTCTCTCACCGCATGCGCACACGCGCCGTCGATCTCTGCCGCGTCGCCTCGTTGATCTCTGCCGCGCCGCCTCACTAAAATTTGTAACTTAAAATTTGTATAACTTAAAATTTGTAACTTCAAATTTGTAACTTAAAATTTGTTCCCGCGGTATCTCTAAGTTTATTTGACTACAAATTTATTTGAGTTTGTCAAAATGCCTAGATTCTTTTAATACTTTCGCCACCGCCACCCCTTTCGCCACCGCCACCCTTTCTCCACCGCCCCCCTTTCGCCACCGCCACCGCCCCCCTTCTTCACTTAATTAATTTGTTTTGACTACATGTTTTCAGGACTGACATATGGCGGACAATAGAGCTGACCCGATTATGGACAACTATGAGAGGGACCTTGAAGACCATATGTTCGGCATCATAAACGGCGATATTGTATATGTGCCGACCGGACAAGAAGAAGATGATATCTCTTCTTATCTGAACCTTGAGGGTGAAGATGAAGGGCGCCGTCCGACAAGATGATGCCGAAGAAACGTCGATAAACGACGATCTTCAATTGGAAGTAGCAACCACCTCCGGCGCCGAGGTATATATATACATTGAGCCTCCGGTGATACAAACTAACCGATTTGAATAAATATGTGTGTACTAACGCGCGCGACTCTCTTTCTTATTTTAGCCCTCGGCGGATCGTCGAAAAATCGAGTACGTCGTCAAAGCGTGGCGCAACCAAGACGATGAAACCAGGAGAAACATGCACCATCGAGGTTGTCGAGGAAGCAACCGGAAGGCCGCTGGAGCCCAGCAAGAACGCCACCAAGTTTATCAGCCAATGCGGAGCCGTTGTTAGAGACAACGTCTCGATCACCGTCCAGGAGTGGAATGAGCCAAAGAAGGCACGTCTTGGTTTCACTTTTGTCGATAAGAGAACAAAAAAGATTGCTTCAACAAGCTTATGGAACATTTCGTTCTACCTCCGGAATACCGCAAATACGATGAGGAGGGTAACAAGATTGCGGAAAACAAGGAGAGGTGCAAGCTAGTCAAACAGTTCGCTCTTTCTAAGATGCCCAACGCATTCCGGAAATACAAGCAAAATCTAGCCCATGACTTTGTCAAGCAGGGCAAGACTCCGGATTTCAAAGGACAATATGAGAAACCGCAACATGATTGGCCAGAATTTGTGAAGCAAAAGAAATCGGAGCAGTTCCTTGAAATATCGAAAAAAATAAGGATAATGCGGCCAAGAAGGAGTACAATCATATTATGGGGCCAGGAGGGTATCGCTTTTGGCAGCCTAGGTGGGAGAAGATGGAGAACGAGCTGAGGGCGCGAGGAATCCGTCCAAGTACGGAGGGATGGGACCCAAGGGCCAAAAGCTGGTGGTACGGGCATGGGGGATCGCTGAACCCGGAGACAGGGGAGTGTGTTTACCAGGGCAAAATAATTAAACCCACCCAAAAGCTTATTGAGGCAATGAGGGATGCTCAAGAGGGGAGGATCAAGTTCTACAAGAAGACCCTCTCTACAGCAACGGATTAATGCGTATCTAAATGTCCATATAGACGTTGCTAGGGACTCTACCAACGGATAAAAATGCGTTGCGTTTTTGGGTGTTGCAAAGGTACAATGCAACGCATATACGGGCGTTGGTAACCAATGAGATATGCGTTGTAAAATAGCTACGGAATCAAGGCAACACCAGTATACGTTGCTAGAGTTATATCTAGTATGTATAGAAAATTCCATTTCACATAAATATTGGTCTGATCGCTCTAAAAGATGGAAAATCATTTTTCTCAACATGCCACATCACATACCATGCACAAATCAGATAATATGACAACACTGCATCACATAAAATAAATCATTGTATTTATTATTTTAACACCATTCCCATACACGAAATCATAATAGACAATTTACATTCTTGCATGAAATAATATATTGACTTTTTGGAACAGAATCTCATACATAGATAATTTACAATTTTGCATCAACATGATATTGTACCTAATCTATATATGTTATTTCTAAATTTTGGCTGAACATATCCAGAGCTGATATCCAAATAGCAAGTCTTGCTGAAGCTTGTGACCTGCAAATAAATTTTGTTTTCAGTACCAAAGTGGTGAAAAGAGTCTGAAGGGTATAGTGAATTCTACCAAGTAATTACTTAAAAATTTGTAGGTATACCGACCTTGATGGCATGCCAAAGCTAAGTCGGCATTTTACACATTTTTGATATCCTGCGCATTTAGATCATCAAACCAACATGTTGGAGTGGGTTACGCATAGACTGAAATACAAACAAAAATAGATTGTCCATCTAACAGCATATCAAAATTCTTAATTAACTGAGAAATACAATGGTCAATCACAGTATCAGTACCAAACTAATATTTGTGACCTGCAAATAAATTTTGTTTTCAGTACCAATGTGGTGAAAAGAGTCTGAAGGGTATAGTGAATTCTACCAAGTAATTACTTAAAAATTTGTAGGTATACTGACCTTGATGGCATGCCAAAGCTAAGTCAGCTTTTGCACATTTTTGATATCCTGTGCATTAAGATCATCCGACCAATATGTTGCAGTGGGTTACGCACAGACTGAAATACAAACAAAAGTAGATGGTCCATCTAACAGCAGATCAAAATTCATAATTAACTGAGAAATAGAATGGTCAATCATAGTATCATAAAACAAAACAGTTAATCTAAGGAGCATAAGTAGAAGTTCACACTGTCTTGGAATATTACAGGAGTACTAGCTGAAGGTCAAGAATATGGACAATATATAAATAATTATGCACTGGTTGACTACAGTTTGCATCAAGAGAAACAGAGGCACAGTATGATTTAGGGATAAAAAGTATTTACCATGTTGCTAGTATGATCGATCATGCACTAATAACATTGAGAGAGACAAAGACATGGGAGGTAGTGCTTGGCAATCAACGTGACAGCTCTACCTGACAACCTTGGTACATTCCCAATGTCCAGTGCGGCCAAAGTTTTGTTGATGGCAGAACTCCCGTACAGCAGTGAAGCTATGCCAGTGTTGCCGATCCTTCTTCAGCCTATTAAGCACAGGGAAGATATTTGATGACCTGCATTACTAAGTGCCCATAAATCTACATCGGTAATGTTAGCACTATCCAATATCATTAACCTGGAAAGCTGCAAGATGGAAACCAAGCTAGAGTCTGCAATGCTCCTAAGGCATCTATCCAACCCAAACAACTAAACAAGCAATATATAACTGCACGACAGGATGTTTAAAAAAAACTGGAAAACTGAAGAACAGAGGTCAAGGCAATGGAAAACGGGAGAGGGGTCTGATAGGGGGAAAGAGAAATTGTGCCTGAACACTGAACTTCTGACGTCCCAATGCTCTTCCGCACCCCCCGTGCTCCAACTCGCGGCCGTCGCTCTTTCAGAAACCACTGCATCCCGGAGTTCCCCAAATACATCTTGCCTGCACAGGTAGCGTATCACAGATTTAGAGGATTACTAGGTACGCGAAAGCGAACTTGTGATCGATTAATCCATTCGGGACATCCTCGATCTGAATCCCTATCCATCAGAAGATGGAAGGGCGATGTCGCTGCATGAGCCGCATCACCAGCGATGGATGCCTGCTCGCCCATTGCGCCTTGAGGGAGAGGAGGGAGGCGGCTAGGTTAGGGGAGGGGAGGAACGGAACTGCCAGGTGTGGTGAGGTTAAATGATGAGACGTGCTTTAGTGGGCTGGGCTCATAAGGTTTTTTCTATCCATTGCAATTAGTAAAATCGACAACGAAATTAGCTTGCAACGCGTACATGCGTATCTACCACAATAATTTACAACGGATATTGAAGGCGTTGCTAAGTATGTATTGCTTTAGGAGGGTTTTTGTAGTAGTGAACAGAGAGAACGACGCCCTGACAAAAGCCCTCGGGAATCCTGAACACGGAGGACGTGTACGAGGCATGGGGCACATTCCGTGGAAAGTAGGGTTCCCCCAGAACGATGACCCGTTGATACGTCTCCGACGTATCGATAATTTCTTATGTTCCATGCCACATTACTGATGATATCTACATGTTTTATGCACACTTTATTTTATGACAGTTAGTTCCAGAAAATGCACGAATATGACATAAAGTGTGCATAAAACATGTAGATATCATCAATAATGTGGCATGGAACATAAGAAATTATCGATACGTCGGAGACGTATCAGCATCCCCAAGCTTAGTTCTGCTCGTCCCGAGCAGGTAAAACGATAACAAAGATAATTTCTGAAGTGACATGCCAACATAACCTTGATCATACTATTTGTAAACATATGTAATGAATGCAGCGATCAAAACAATGGTAATGACATGAGTAAACAAGTGAATCATAAAGCAAAGACTTTTCATGAATAGTACTTCAAGACAAGCATCAATAAGTCTTGCATAAGAGTTAACTCATAAAGCAATAAATCAAAGTAAAGGTATTGAAGCAACACAAAGGAAGATTAAGTTTCAGCGGTTGCTTTCAACTTGTAACATGTATATCTCATGGATAATTGTCAACATAGAGTAATATAACAAATGCAATATGCAAGTATGTAGGAATCAATGCACAGTTCACACAAGTGTTTATTTCTTGAGGTGGAGAGAAATAGGTGAACTGACTCAACATAAAAGTAAAAAGAATGGTCCTTCAAAGAGGAAAGCATTGATTGCTATATTTGTGCTAGAGCTTTTATTTTGAAAACATGAAACAATTTTGTCAACGGTAGTAATAAAGCATATGAGTTATGTAAATTATATCTTACAAGTTGCAAGCCTCATGCATAGTATACTAATAGTGCCCGCACCTTGTCCTAATTAGCTTGGACTACCGGATCATCGCAATACACATGTTTTAACCAAGTGTCACAATGGGGTACCTCCATGCCGCATGTACAAAGGTCTAAGGAGAAAGCTCGCATTTTGGATTTCTCGCTTTTGATTATTCTCAACTTAGACATCCATACCGGGACAACATGGACAACAGATAATGGACTCTCTTAAATGCATAAGCATGTGGCAACAATTATTATTCTCATATGAGATTGAGGATATATGTCCAAAACTGAAACTTCCACCATGATTCATGGCTTTAGTTAGCGGCCCAATGTTCTTCTCTAACAATATGTATGCTCCAACCATTAAGGTGGTAGATCTCTCTTACTTCGGACAAGACGGACATGCATAGAAACTCACATGATATTCAACAAAGAATAGTTGATGGCGTCCCCGAAGCATGGTTATCGCACAACAAGCAACTTAATAAGAGATAAAGTGCATAAGTACATATTCAATACCACAATAGTTTTTAAGCTATTTGTCCCATGAGCTATATATTGCAAAGGTGAATGATGGAATTTTAAAGGTAGCACTCAAGCAATTTACTTTGGAATGGCGGAGAAATACCATGTAGTAGGTAGGTATGGTGGACACAAATGGCATAGTGGTTGGCTCAAGGATTTTGGATGCATGAGAAGTATTCCCTCTCGATACAAGGTTTAGGCTAGCAAGGTTATTTGAAACAAACACAAGGATGAACGGTGCAGCAAAACTCACATAAAAGACATATTGTAAACATTATAAGACTCTACACCGTCTTCCTTGTTGTTCAAAACTCAATACTAGATATTATCTAGACTCTAGAGAAACCAAATATGCAAACCAAATTAGCAAGCTCTAGGTGTTTCTTCATTAATGGGTGCAAAGTATATGATGCAAGAGCTTAAACATGAGCACAACAATTGCCAAGTATCAAATTATCCAAGACATTTTAGAATTACTACATGTAGCATTTTCCAATTCCAACCATATAACAATTTAACGAAGAAGAAACTTCGCCATGAATACTATGAGTAAAGCCTAAGGACATATTTGTCCATATGCTACAGCGGAGCGTGTCTCTCTCCCATACAGTGAATGCTAGGATCCATTTTATTCAAGCAAAACAAAAACAAAAACAAACCGACGCTCCAAGCAAAGCACATAAGATGTGGCCGAATAAAAATATAGTTTCAGGGGAGGAACCTGATAATGTTGTCGATGAAGAAGGGGATGCCTTGGGCATCCCCAAGCTTAGACGCTTGAGTCTTCTTAGAATATGCAGGGGTGAACCACCGGGGCATCCCCAAGCTTAGAGCTTTCACTATCCTTGATCATATTGTATCATACTCCTCTCTTGATCCTTGAAAACTTCCTCCACACCAAACTCGAAACAACTCATTAGAGGGTTAGTGCACAATAAAAATTAACATGTTCAGAGGTGACACAATCATTCTTAACACTTCCGGACATTGCATAAAGCTACTTGGACATTAATGGATCAAAGAAATTCATCCAACATAGCAAAAGAGGCAATGCGAAATAAAAGGCAGAATCTGTCAAAACAGAACAGTCCGTAAAGATGGATTTAATTGAGGCACCAGACTTGCTCAAATGAAAATGCCCAAATTTAATGAAAGTTGCGTACATATCTGAGGATCATGCACATAAATTGTCTTAATTTTCTGAGCTACCTACAGGGAGGCAGGTCGAAATTCGTGACAGCAAAGAAATCTGAAATTGCGCAGTAATCCAAATCTAGTACTTACTTTACTATCAAAGACTTTACTTGGCACAACAAAACTCAAAACTAAGATAAGGAGAGGTTGCTACAGTAGTAAACAACTTCCAAGACTCAAATATAAAACAAAAATACTGTAGTAAAAACATGGGTTGTCACCCATAAGCGCTTTTCTTTAACGCCTTTCAGCTAGGCGCAGAAAGTGTATATCAAGTGTTATCGAGAGATGGAGCATCATAAGCTCCCCCATCTGTAGTGGTACTAGGGGCTTTGTCAATTTTAGGCCTATAATAATATTTCTTTGGTTTAGGCACTTTAGATACATACATAAACTTTTGCTCCTTTCCCACATAAGCTTTCTCTCTAAACTGTAAAGATGAAAAGGTTGAACCCAAGGTTCCCATAGCTTTTTCAAGTTCGCCAATCCTATCAATTTGATTATCATGGTCAACACATGTTCCTAGGACACTAATTCTTTCATCAATTCCTCCTAGGGATTTATCAAGTTCATCAGTTTTATCAAGTAACATTTCCAACTTAGTTTCAATACTCGGAAAATTTTTCTCTATTGTTTCCAATTTTTTCATAACATCCTCAAGGGGGGGTTCAATTTTAGTTTCATTAACAGGTGGTGTTCCAAATAAACTCTCAATAATGCAACTAGCTTCTAAAGCGGGAGCGCCTAGGAAGTTACCTCCCGCGAGACAGTCAAGAACATATCTATTCCAGCTAGAGATACCAACATAAAAATTCCTGAGTAGGATAGTGGTGGAGTGTTTCTTAGTGCACCTATTATGGGCATCACTAATTCTATACCAAGCATCTTTTAAACATTCTCCCCCTTGTTGCTTAAATGAACGAACTTCAACTTCAGGATTACTCATTTTAGCAGTAGTAAATAAAGCAAACTAGATAAAGTAAATGCAAGTAACTAATTTTTTTGTGTTTTTTTGATATAGCAAACAAGATAGTAAATAAAGTAAAGCTAGCAACTAATTTTTTTGTGTTTTGATATAATGCAGCAAACAGAGTAGTAAATAAAATAAAGCAAGACAAAAACAAAGTAAAGAGATTGGGAAGTGGAGACTCCCCTTGCAGCGTGTCTTGATCTCCCCGGCAACGGCGCCAGAAAAAGAGCTTGATGGCGTGTAACTCACACGTTCGTTGGAAACCCCAAGAGGAAGGTATGATGCGCACAGCAGCAAGTTTTCCCTCAGAAAGAAACCAAGGTTTATCGAACCAGGAGGAGCCAAGAAGCACGTTGAAGGTTGATGGCGGCGGGATGTAGTGCGGCGCAACACCAGGGATTCCGGCGCCAACGTGGAACCTGCACAACACAACCAAAGTACTTTGCCCCAACGAAACAGTGAGGTTGTCAATCTCACCGGCTTGCTGTAACAAAGGATTAACCGTATTGTGTGGAAGATGATTGTTTGCAAGAAAACAAGTAAAGAACAAGTATTGCAGCAGATTTGTATTTCAAGTATAAAAGAATGGACCGGGGTCCACGAGTTCACTAGAGGTGTCTCTCCCATAAGATAAAAGCATGTTGGGTGAACATATTACAGTCGGGCAATTGACAAATAGAGAGGGCATAACAATGCACATACATGTCATGATAAATATAGTGAGATTTAATTGGGCATTACGACAAAGTACATAGACCGCCATCCAACCGCATCTATGCCTAAAAAGTCCACCTTCGAGGTTATCATCCGAACCCCTTCCAGTATTAAGTTGCAAAGCAACAGACAATTGCATTAAGTATGGTGCGTAATGTAATCAACAACTACATCCTTAGACATAGCATCAATGTTTTATCCCTAGTGGCAACAGCACAACACAACCTTAGAACTTTCTGTCACTGTCCCAGGTATCAATGGAGGCATGAACCCACTATCGATAAATACTCCCTCTTGGAGTTAAGAGCAAAAAACTTGGCCAGAGCCTCTACTAATAACGGAGAGCATGCAAGATCATAAACAACACATAGGTAATAACTTGATAATTAACATAACATAGTATTCTCTATCCATCGGATCCCGACAAACACAACATATAGTATTACGGATAGATGATCTTGATCATGTTAGGCAGCTCACAAGATCCAACAATGAAGCACAATGAGGAGAAGACAACCATCTAGCTACTGCTATGGACCCATAGTCCAGGGGTGAACTACTCACTCATCACTCCGGAGGCGACCATGGCGGTGAAGAGTCCTCCGGGAGATGAATCCCCTCTCTGGCAGGGTGCCGGAGGAGATCTCCAGAATCCCCCGAGATGGGATTGGCGGCGGCAGCGTCTCTGGAAGCTTTTCCGTATCGTGGCTCTCGGTACTGGGGGTTTCGCGACGGAGGCTTTAAGTAGGCGGAAGGGCAACGTGGGGGGCCACACGAGGGCCCCACACCATAGGTCGGCGCGGCCAGGGCCTGGGCCGCGCCGCCCTATGGTGGCGGCGCCTCGTGGCCCCACTTCGACTCCTCTTCGGTCTTCCGGAAGCTTCGTGGCAAAATAGGACCACGGGCGTTGATTTCGTCCAATTCCGAGAATATTTCGTTACTAGGATTTCTGAAACCAAAAACAACGTAAAACAGCAATCGGCTCTTCGGCATCTTGTTAATAGGTTAGTTCCAGAAAATGCACGAATATGACATCAAGTGTGCATAAAACATGTAGATATCATCAATAATGTGGCATGGAACATAAGAAATTATCGATACGTCGGAGACGTATCACTAACCTATTAACAAGATGCCGAAGTGCCAGTTCCTGTTTTCTGCTGTTTTTGGTTTCAGAAATCCTATTAAAGAAATATTCTCGGAATTGGACGAAATCAACGCCTAGGTTCCTATTTTGCCCGGAAGCATCCAGAACACCCGAGAGCCGCCAGAGGAGGGCCTTGTGGGCCCCAGACGACAGGGTGGCACGGCCTGGGGGTGGCCCGCGCCCCCCTATGGTGTCGTCGCCCCGTTGACCTTCTGACGCCGCCTCTTCGCCTATTTAAGCCCCCTCGACCTAAAACCTCTTGACGGAAGAGCCACGATACGGAAAACCATCCAGAGCCACCGCCATCGCGAAGCCAAGATCTGGGGGACAGGAGTCTCTGTTCCGGCACGCCGCCGGGACGGGGAAGTGCCCCCGGAAGGCTCCTCCATCGACACCACCGCCATCTTCATCAACGCTGCTGTCTCCCATGAGGAGGGAGTAGTTCTCCATCGAGGCTCGGGGCTGTACCGGTAGCTATGTGGTTCATCTCTCTCTTATGTGCTTCAATACAATAATCTCATGAGCTGCCTTACATGATTGAGATTCATATGATGATGCTTGTAATCTAGATGTCATTATGCTAGTCAAGTGGGTTTTACTTATGTGATCTCCGGAGACTCCTTGTCCCACGTGTGTAAAGGTGACGAGTGTGTGCACCGTGTGGGTCTCTTAGGCTATATTTCACAGAATACTTATTCACCGTTATGAATGGCATAGTGAAGTGCTTATTTATATCTCTTTATGATTGCAATGTGTTTTGTATCACAATTTATCTATGTGCTACTCTAGTGATGTTATTAAAGTAGTTTATTCCTCCTGCACGGTGTAATGGTGACAGTGTGTGCATCCGTGTTTTCTGATGAGCAAAAGAAGTGGGCTAAGTCATTTTTGAACACACCGTCCCAAGCCGCAAAGAATCTGCCTGACGACTATGCACGTGAACTAAAGAATCAGGCACGCATATTCAACGAGAAGAAAGAGGAGGCCGATAAAGCGGAATTACAAAGTGCACAAAGCGGGAAACGAGTTGTTGCCCAGCTCGGGGAACAAAGTAAACAATCGATTGCCCCGCTTATAGTGACAGCCGCCGGTCCGGATGCCCCCGAAATCATAGAAGCTGCGGCAGCACAGGGATTGACTGTAACGAGTGCCAGAGAACAAGCGGCCAACTTAGGTATTACTCTTCGTGAACTGTTAGGCCTTGATGAGGCGCCAGTGAAGGAGGTAGTACTTACATATGTGAAGAATGGGCCTCTCGTCGAGCCTGCGCAGGAAGAGGATCTACCTCCACAAATGAAAGGTCTGCTGAAATGGTACAAGGGTTACATAAAAAATAAAAACGCCAAAGAATATATTTTTGCGGAAGTTGGATATGAGCATCACTTCAAACAGTACTCGATACAAATTCATCTGAGTGAATTGTTCCAGCTTTTCAATCTGCGCGAGCTCGACAAATCTATCATCAGTTGCTACGTTCCGTAAGTGATTTATTTCTACCCCATCTCGTTCATATTGCCTGCACAATATATATGTCCTAACTATATTGTTGTGTCCGCTATTATACATGCAGATTGAAGATTAAGGAATGCAGAGTAAGGAACATCCATGATGTTGGGTTCATTGACCCACACATCGTTAATGGATATACGTTACAGCATCACCCCACCGACGTGGAGGCAGACACTGTGGCAGTTTCTTACAAAGCAGCAACTCAAAAGTGATATTCTATTTCCTTACCATTTTGGGTGAGTGTTTATGTCTTGAGCACATTCTCTTTTGTTTACTTCATGCATGGTATGTGGCCGGCTAATCGATGAGTTATGCATGACGTACTGTGCATGTATCGTGTCCGCAGGTTCCACTGGATTCTGCTAGTAATTAAAATTGACAAATCAGAATGTCTCATCCACGACTCTCTGAATATGGATGCGGCGCGTTGGGCCGACATGAGAAAAATGATTCAAAAGTAATTGTTTTCATTCATTTGCGCTCTATATCGATCGGCCTATTTCTTTCATTTCCTAATTAAGCTTCAAGTAATTAACTAATAACTCTCTTGTTCATTTAATTTTCTTTGCCTCGTAGGGTTTGGAGACGATTCTCAGATACAAAGGTCGGTGAATTCAAAAAAGAGCTACATTTCATGCGGTCAAAGGCTAAGAATGGTGGCGATATTCAGCCACCGGGGACCAATCTATGTGGATACTATGTCTGTGAGATGATCCGGAGATACACCTCTGAGCGCGTTCCGAGTGATACCAATGCTCGGAGGAATAACCTCCGGATGATGCTTAGTCCAGAAGCTCGCTTCCGACCACTTCAAGAGGAACTAGCTGGATGGTTCAGGAGGGAAGTCCTCGATCCTAAAGGAGAACACCATTACGAGGACGTAGAACTATACATGCATTAACTATACATGCATTAAATTATGTATGGAAACTTGTTCAAACTTGTATATGGTCATCCGATGATATTGAATATATATTGTATATTCCTCTTGAATTCTTTTTGGTTCTAATTTCAAATTTGTTTGAAATTGTACATTCATATGCATGCATGTATGTAGTACCATAGAATATGTGAAACTCCTTCAAAATTACAATAAAGCACAAAAGAAATAAAACAATACAAATTAAACAGAAAACATGTTTAGGGGGGGGCAGGTTTAGGGGGGGCCTAAAACCCTAAACCTGCGGCGGCCTTTAGTCGCGGTCGGCCAGAAGAACCGCGACTAAAGGGCCTCCGCCCCGACGGTCGCCTGGCGCCCACGTGGACGGGCCTTTAGTCGCGGTTCGTAAGGAACCGCGACTAAAGGGTGGGGGCTTTAGTCGCGCCTATTTGGTCGCGGTTGCGCAACCGCGACTAATGGCAGTTGCGAACCGCGACCAAAGGCCCTTTTTCCACCAGTGAGTATACCAGTCTATTATAGTAGGGATTATATATTATAGGTAGGAAAGTTCACTTTCCCCATATAGAAAGTTCATTAATTCGTAACAATGAACTGTTGGTGCTTGTCCGTTTAATATTAGGAAAAGAAAATTGCATATTGCTATTTCTGGAAGAGGTTGTTAAAACCTACACATTTTCTGGTCTATTCTTGTCACTGCAATGCAAAATAATAATACATAAGGTATTTTGTTGTATTGTTGGTATTAGCTTTGGAGATGCCAACGTTGTTTACAAGAAGTTGGTTTTTCTATCCGGACAATATTATTTATGTACGATAGGTAATATTGAGTTAATGGCTGTTGCAACAAAGTATTTTACAAACCCAGCATCTGAGTTCAAATTTTCACGGAGGCGAATTTAGGTTCCTATTTATACTTGAGGCCTAGACTGGTTCTAGTACTCATGCAATTTATTTTGAGGACTATGCTTTAATCTTAAAAAAGATTAAAAATCTTAGTACTCATGCCAAATAGCTGTGTGCATCCCTGATTGGTGCAGAGGCCGGGAAGTGAAATTCACCCCATTTTTAAGACAGAAATGTTGCCCTGGTGTTAACCGGTCCACCTTACCTCCCGGGTCGCCTCACAGGCGACTCCGGAGGACCCCCACGCCGCCACCTCTCAAATTCCTCGATCCGCAGCCCTGTCCACCCTGCCGCCGCCGAAGGAGGCTGCCCATCGGCGGACGGTGGCGGTGGGGTGCATCAGTAAGCTTTTTCTCTTCTTTTTTAGCTGGCTCTAGATGCAATCTTTCGGTCTTTTTTTCGCCCCCGATCGATCTAGCCATGGCTGGTCGCCCCAATCTGATCGCATCTGGCTGCCTTTGAGGAAGCTGCCGATCTATGCGCATGCTATTGGGCCACTGCTGGACGGCAAAAGAAACAGAGTCGAAAGCCATGGCGATGGCGCCGGCGACACGTGCGACCGGCCGGCCGGAGCGTGTACGATAGCTGGGCCATGTACGCATCGTCTACATACCAGCAGCATGCACGCATCGGCTGAAGATTGTTGGGCATGATCTGATGCATGTACACGGATCTGCGGATCTGCACTACGCAGAAGTGTTGACATTGCCATCAGATCAGATCATCTGATCTAGTCGAATAAAGGAGGCCGTTTTAGGGTTTCTCTCACCCTAAGACGAAGATCCGCATGATGTTGATCTTCATTGATCTGGTAGAAGTGTCGTGTTCCAGAAGGCTCTGCCGGCAAATGTAACTGTGCATCTTTTGCCTGTAGTTTGCTGGATCGGATGGTGTTCGGTCGTGCGTTCCCATGTTTATCTCTGACCGTTTAGGCTCAGAGGGAGCGCTTCGAAGCTCAGTCGGCTGTTAATATCATGAGGTATTTCTCGTTCCATGGTGCTGACGGAGAATGTCATGGAAACCGTGATCCAGTGGACTGACAATGGTGGTTCGAGTCAGTGCGGTGTTGAGGAATTGGCTTGGTGATCTGGAACTTGGAGCATCGGCATGCAAGTGGGGGCGACTGCACAGGAGAAGATCATAGTCCTACCTCTCAGGGTGAAAACCCAAGGTCTGGCCTTAGTTGGTTGTACCTGGCAACGACCTTGTTGAAGGCATTGTTTTGAGAGTGAAGACTTTCTTCAAGGTGAAAACCTAAGTTCTATGATCGGGCGATAACGGTGTTTGTGCACTGTTCCCTTCTTGGAGGCGTCGCTTTTGAAGAGCTGGACTTCAGGTGTTGTCTTGGTGGTGGTGGTGCTGTTGTTTCAAGGATTGCATCACTGTAGCGGGACTTTTCTTTTTTGTAATTCTTCTTTCTTTTTTAGCTGTGTGCATCCGTAGTGCCGCTAGGGCAATACGTTGTTGCAGAGGCTAGATGTAATTGGTATCTTCGCGATATTAATATATACTCTTTATCGAAAAATAAAGTATTTTACATTATTTCTGGAACTCGCAACCTCTCTGTATAATTGACTCTCTCACTCGTAGGGCCGGACGGTCCGACGGCCACCGGGCCACGAGCCGGACATGGTCCGGGGAACCCCTGGAGCGGGGCCCGATGTGCACGAGTGCCAGAGCTGGTGCGCACCGGATGGGCCGGTGGCAGGCTCGGCCTCCCCGGGCGGTGGGCCAGAAATTGCTTCAGGCCAAAACCTTTTCTTTTTCTTTTAAAACAGAAAATGCTCCCGAACTCCGAATGACATGAAACCAATTTTGTTGGAAGATAACGACAAATAGACTGCTCACAGAATTTTTTAGATGATTTTAGAGAGGGAGCCTCCCAGCGTCAAGAAACGGTAAAGACGTCCAAACTCGAAAACGCCATAGAAGATGCATGCAGATTCCGTTTTCGATGAACTTGGGCTTGTTGAAAAGCTAACAACAATCTCAAGAACCTCACACAGAGAAACACCAAGAAGCAATAGGGATATGAAAAATATGCAAAGGATTGATCTTCCTAAGACGATGTGATCAAGTTACCCAACCGAAAGCCCCTCTTGATAGTGCGGCTATCTATCCTATAATCTGGTCTCCCAACAACCACCTTGAGACCGGTAAAAGGAAAACCTAGCAAAGCCATACCTTTGTCTTGCGCATCCCGCTTGATCTTGATGATAACTCTTCAAGCTCCACTCAAGCTGGAATGCCTCATTTGATCGTTTTTTCTTCGTGAAGACTCACAAATGCTCCCCCATACACCATTATGGGAAAACTCCATTGATGCACATCTTCACATCGTCTTGAGATGCTCAACTTCAAGCATATGATCCTCTTGAGATGGAAAGCTTCATATGATCCTCTTGAGATGCTCAACTTGAACTTACCCAACTTAACCTTGATGACGATCACCACTTGATGTCATCCTCTCATGGGCTATATGAGATCTCACTTCTGATGCATGCCCATGAAAAGATACCTAACCCACATATACAACACAAGGGCACATATATGATGGGTTAGTTCATAAATCATAATTGACAAGGCTTACCATACCACATGACTTATCGTAGCACATTCTTCATGCTTCATGTGTTGACCAAGCTTGAATCTATTCTTAACTCTTTGTATTGGTCAACCTTGTTTCTTCTCATGTTCTATCATACTATCTTGAGGTGTATAAAGAATTCTTCATTTGTTTGCATGCTCTAAATCTTAGTCTACCATAGCTCAACTTATGAGATTATCATGACACCGACTTAGAGCTATATCTTGAATTCTTCACTTGGACTCAAGCACTCAAGATTTTGATCATTCATTGCTTAACACGTAAGCTAGAGCATGGCTAATATTGAGTTTCACATAAGAACTCCATCTTTATTTCTTATTCTTGATCGATCATATCACATATATGTCTTCAAATCGATGATCTTGATGCCAATACTCAAGGTATATCTTTATCTTCATGGCATACATACTTCAATCCAACACATGGACTACAAGTAGTACATATGGAATATTCCTTCATATAAACTCAATGAAAACATTAGTCCATAGGGGTTTTCATTAATTACCAAAACCACACATAGGGGCAATATACTCATACACCTTTGGTGATGATTTCATTGTGTACCTTGTGGATGATACTCCCACGTCCATTGCAGAGACATATGCATCTCCAGATGCGGATAATTGGAAAGAAGCTGTCCATAATGAGATGGACTAGATTCTTTCTAATGGAACTTGGGAGCTATCAGAACGACCCCATGGGTGCAAGCCTGTGGGCTACAAATGGGTATTCAAAAAGAAGCTAAGGCCTGATGGTACTATTGAGAAGTACAAGGAGCGGCTTGTAGCGAGAGGCTACACACAGAGAGAAGGCGAAGATTACTTCGACACCTATTCACATATCGCTAGACTTACCACTATTCGAGTACTACTGCCCATGGCTGCCTCCTATGGTCTTATTGTTCATCAAATGGACGTAAAGATAGCTTTTATTAATAGAGAGTTGGAAAAGGAAATCTATATGGATCAACCTGATGGGTTTGTAGTAAAAGATGAAGAAAGAAAGGTGTGCAAGTTGCTGAAATTTTTATATGGCCTGAAACAAGCACCTGGGCAATGGCATGAGAAGTTTGACAGAACTTTAACTTATGTAGGCTTTGCTGTTAATGATGCTGACAAGTGTGTGTACTATCGCCATGGTAGGGGCGAAGGGACTATACTATGTTTGGACGTGGATGATATTCTGATCTTTGGTACAAACATGGAAGTAATAAACGAAGTCAAGTCTTTCTTGTCAAATAGCTTTGATATCAAAGATCTGGGAGAAGATGATGTGATCCTGGACATCAAGTTGATTAAGAACGAGAGTGGGATTACTCTAACGCAATCCCATTATGTTGAGAAGATCTTGAGCCGATTCGGCTATATTGATAGAAAGTATTCTCCAACACCTTATGATCCCAGTGTGAACTACGCAAGAACCGAAGGATTGTCATAGATCAATTGGGATATTCTCAGATCGTTGGCTCACTCATGTATTTAGCGAGCGCGACTAGACCTAACATATCTTTTGCTGTTAGCGAGTTGAGTAGGTTCATGTCAAACCCGGGTAATGATCATTGGCATGCACTTGATAGGGTCATGCGCTACCTATGTGGTACAATGAGTTATGTGATTCACTATTCAGGGCACCCAACGGTTCTTGAAGGATATAGTGATTCGAATTGGATCTCTGATGTAGCTGATCTCTACGCCACTACTGGGTATGTATTTACCTTTGGAGGTGTGATACGTCTCAAACGTATCTATAATTTATTATGTTCCATGCTAGTTCTATGACTATACTCACATGTTTTATATACACTTTATATCATTTTGATGCATTTTCCGGCACTAACCTATTAATAAGATGTCGAAGTGCCAGTTCTGTTTTCTGCTGTTTTTGGTTTCAGAAATCCTACACAGGAAATATTCTCGGAATTGGACGAAACAAAAGCCCACGGTCTTATTTTGCACGGAGCCTTCCAGAAGTCCGAAGAGGATACGAAGAGGAGCGACGAGGCGGCCACACCCTAGGGGGGCGCGGCCCCACCCTTGGGCGCGCCGCCCTATGGGGTGGGCCCCTCGGCGCCCCCGACTCGCCCCTTCGCCTATATATTCTCTCCATCGCGAAAACCCTATCACCGAGAGCCACGATACGAGAAAACATACTGTGACGCCGCCGCCGCCAATCTCATCTCGGGGGATTCAGGAGACCGCCTCCGGCACCCTGCCGGAGAGGGGAATCATCACCGGAGGGCTCTACATCACCATGCCCGCCTCCGGACTGATGCGTGAGTAGTTCATCCTTGGACTATGGGTCCATAGCAGTAGCTAGATGGTTGTCTTCTCCTCTTGTGCTATCATGTTTAGATCTTGTGAGCTGCCTATCATGATCAAGATCATCTATTTGTAATGCTACATGTTGTGTTTGTTGGGATCCGATGAATATTGAATACTATGTCAAGTTGATTAATTGATCTATCATATATGTGTTGTTTATGTTCTTGCATGCTCTCCGTTGCTAGTAGAGGCTCTGGCCAAGTTGATACTTGTAACTCCAAGAGGGAGTATTTATGCTCGATAGTGGGTTCATGCCTCCATTGAATCTGGGACAAGTGACGTAAAAGTTCTAAGGTTGTGGATGTGCCGTTGCCACTAGGGATAAAACATCGATGCTTTGTCTAAGGATATTTGTGTTGATTACATTACGCGCAGTACTTAATGCAATTGTCTCGTTGTTTGCAACTTAATACTGGAAGGGTGCGGATGCTAACCCGAAGGTGGACTTTTTAGGCATAGATGCATGCTCGGATAGCGGTCTATGTTCTTTGTCGTAATGCCCTAATTAAATCTCATAGTAGTCATCATGATATATGTATGTGCATCTCTATTTGTCAATTGCCCAACTGTAATTTGTTCACCCAACATGCTATTTATCTTATTGGAGAGACACCACTAGTGAACTGTGGACTCCGGTCCATTCTTTTACATCTGAAATACAATCTACTGCAATCTCTATTCTTTGTTGTTCTTTGCAAGCAAACATCATTCTCCACACCATACGTTTAATCCTTTGTTTTCAGCAAGCCGGTGAGATTGACAACCTCACTGTTAAGTTGGGGCAAAGTATTGTGATTGTGTTGTGCAGGTTCCACGTTGGCGCCGGAATCCCTGGTGTTGCGCCGCACTACACTCCTTTACCAACAACCTTCACGTGGCCTTCATCTCCTACTGGTTCGATAACCTTGGTTTCTTACTGAGGGAAACTTGCTGCTGTACGCATCACACCTTCCTCTTGGGGTTCCCAACAGACGTGTGCTTCACGCGCCATCAAGCATTTTTCTGGCGCCGTTGCCGGGGAAATCAAGACACGCTGCAAGGGGAGTCTCTCACATCCAATCTCTTTACTTTGTTTATTGTCTTGCTTTACTTTATTTTATTTTCTGTTTTGTTTGCTTTCTTTATATCAAAAACACACAAAAATTAGTTACTCGCTTTACTTTATTTTATTTTCTGTCTTGTTCATTTTCTTATATCAAAAACACAAAAAATTAGTTACATGCATTTACTTTATTAGTTTACTTTTGTTTATTTCATCATGCTTCACCCTAAGTTCACTTTGAAAGATATATCGGTAGGAAGTGGGTCTATCATTGGAAGAGATAATATAGAAGAATTTTCACTCATGTTAGTAGAGTTAAAGATTTTGAAGATAGATCCTTGGTAGAACTTGCTCCTAAATATGAAATTGCTACTGCCTCTTTAGTACACATGTTGAAAGCTAGATTTGTTAATCTTAATCCAATAATGCAACATATGTTTCTTACACTCGGTGATATGGAAGAAGGAGAGAAGAAAGATTTTGTTTTAGAAACCCTTCTTAGAGAATTTGGTGATGTAGCTAGAGAAGCTAGGAAAGTCTTTATTCGACATAAGATGCTAGGCTTTTGTACCAATTTTGCAAATATCCTTGAAAAGAGGGAAAAAGATAGGCTAAGATACACTAATAAAGCCAATTGTGAGGGGGAGATTAAAATACCAATACCTTATATACTCATAGGAATGCATGAGGCATTAGAAAAGAATTTTGATTGGATTGTTCCTGAAAATTTATTTGAGGAGGATAGTAAGCCTAAAGGTAATGAAAAAGGAGTTTCTTACATAGATAAGATACAATGCATAGTTGAGAAAACTCCAAACACCTCTGTTGATGCTCCTTCTCTTGATAATACTTGATTTGTACTTTCTGCGCCTAGCTGAAAGGCGTTAAAGAAAAACACTTCTTGGGAGATAACCCATGTATATTTTTATTACTGTTTTGTTGAGTCTTGGAAGTTGTTATTACTGTAGCAACCTCTCCTCATCATATTGTTATGCCAAGTAAAGTCTCTGATAGTAAAGTTGATACTAGATTTGGATTTCTGCGCAGAAACAGATTTTTAGCTGTCACAAATTTGAGTAGATCTCTCTGTAGGAGAACCTAAAAAATCTGCGAAAATTCATGCGTGATCCTCAGATATGTAAGCAACTTTCATTAGGTTTGAGCTTTTTCATCTGAGCCTGTTAAGTGCCTCTAAAAAAATCGTCTTTACGGACTGTTCTGTTTTGACAGATTCTGCATTTTATTTCACATTGCCTCTTTTACTGTGTTGAGTGGATTTCTTTGTTCCATTAACTTTCAGTAGCTTTGGGTAATGTCCGAAGTGTTAAGAATGATTGTGTCCCCTCTGAACATGTGAATTTTTTATTATGCACTGACCCTCTAATGAGTTTGTTTTGAGTTTGGTGTGGAGGAAGTTTTCAAGGGTCAAGAGAGGAGGATGATATACTATGATCAAGAAGAGTGAAAAGCCTAAGCTTGGGGATGCCCCCGTGGTTCATCCCTGCATATTTCAAGAAGACTCAAGCATCTAAGCTTGGGGATGCCCAAGGCATCCCCTTCTTCATCGGCAACTTATCAGGTCACCTCTAGTGAAACTATATTTTTATTCCGTCACATCTTATGTGCTTTACTTGGAGCGTATGTTTGTTTTTGTTTTTGTTTTTGTTTGAATAAAATCGGATCCTGGCATTCCTTGTATTGGAGAAAGACACGCTCCGTTTTTTCATATGAACACTGGTGTTCTTAGTTATACTTTTAATGTTCATGGCGGAGTTGAAAACCGTTTCGTTGATTGCTATTTGGTTGGAAACAGAAAATGCTTCATGTGGTAAATGGTATATGTCTTGAATAACTTGATACTTGGTAATTGTTTTGAGCTCTCATAGATCATGTTTAAGCTCTTGCATCATGTAGTTTAAACCTATTAGTGGAGAACTACTGTAGAGCTTGTTGAAATTTGGATTGCATGATTGATCTCTCTATGGTCTAGATATTTTCTGGTAAAAGTGTTTGAGCAACAAGGAGACAGTGTAGAGTCTTATAATGCTTGCAATATGTTCTTACGTAAGTTTTGCTGTACCGGTTCATACTTGAGTTTGCTTCAAACAACCTTGCTAGCCAAAGCCTTGTACTGAGAGGGAATGCTTCTCGTGCATCCAAAACCTTGAGCCAAAACTCATGCCATTTGTGTCCACCATAACTACCTACTATGTGGTATCTCTCTGCCATTCCAAAGTAAATTGCTTGTGTGCTACCTTTAAAATTTCATTCCTTGTCTTTGCAATACATAGCTCATGGGAAAATAGCTTAAAAACTATTGTGGTATTGAATATGTTGTTTATGTATCTTATTGCTTATAAGTTGCTTGTTGAGCGGTAACCATGTTTCTGGGGACACTATCAACTCTTTACACCTTTGTTGAATATCATGTGAGTTGCTATGCATGTTCGTCTTGTCTGAAGTAAGGGTGATTTATCATGATTAAATGGTTTGAGTATGCATATTGTTAGAGAAGAACATTGGGCCGCCAACCAAAGCCATGTATCATGGTGGAAGTTTCAGTTGGACATTAATCCTCAATCTCTTATGAGAATATTATCTGTTGTTGAATGCTTAAGCATTAAAGAGGACTCCATTATCTATTTTCTATGTTGTCCCGGTATGGATGTCCTCAAGTTGAGATCTATCAAAACTGAGAAATCAAATGCGATCTATCTCCTTGGACCTTTGTACAGGCGGCATAGAGGTACCCCTTTGTGACACTTGGTTGAAACATATGTAATGCAATGATAATCCATGGAAATCCGAGCTAATTAGGACAAGGTGCGAGCACTATTGGTATTCGATGCATGAGGCTTGCAACTTATAAGAGGTTTTATGCATAACATATATGAATTATTACTATCGTTGACAAAATTGTTTCCATATCTTCAAAATAAAAAGCTCTAGCACATGAGTAATCCATGCTTCCCTCTGCGAAGGGCCTTTCTTTTACTTTATGTTGAGTCAGTTTACCTACTTCTTTCTATCTTAGAAGCAAACACTTCTGTCAACTGTATGTTTACTTATTGCACTTGTTATATTGCTTTATGTTGACAACTATCCATGAGATATACATGTTACAAGTTGAAAGCAATTACTGAAACTTAATCATCCTTTGTGTTGCTTCAAAACCTTCTATTAAGAATCTATTGCTTGATGAGTTAACTCTTATGCAAGACTTATTGATGCTTGTCTTGAAAGTACTATTCATGAAAAGTTTTTGCTATATGATTCAGTTGTTTAGTCATTATCTTTACTATTGCTTCGAATCACTTCATTCACTTCATATGTTTTACAATAGTATTGATCAAGATTATGATAGTAGCATGTCACTTCAGAAATTATCCTTGTTATCGCTTACCTACTCGAGGGCGAGTAGGAACTAAGCTTGGGGATGCTTGATACGTCTCAAACGTATCTATAATTTCTTATGTTCCATGCTAGTTATATGACTATACTCACATGTTTTATATACACTTTATATCATTTTATGCATTTTCCGGCACTAACCTATTAACAAGATGCCGAAGTGCCAGTTCCTGTTTTCTGCTGTTTTTGGTTTCAGAAATCCTACACAGAAAATATTCTCGGAATTGGACGAAACAAAAGCCCATGGTCTTATTTTGCACGGAGCCTTCCAAAATTCCGAAGAGGAGACGAAGAGGGGCGACGAGGCGGCCACACCCTAGGGGGGCGTGGCCCCACCCTTGAGGGCGCCGCCTTATGGGGTGGGCCCCTCGGGCGCCCCCCGACTCTGCCCCTTCGCCTATATATTCTCTTCGTCGTGAAAACCCTATCACCGAGAGCCACGATACGAGAAAACATACTGTGATGCCGCCGCCGCCAATCCCATCTCGGGGGATTCAGCAGACCGCCTCCGGCACCCTGCCGGAGAGGGGAATCATCACCGGAGGGCTCTACATCACCATGCCCGCCTCCGGACTGATGCGTGAGTAGTTCATCCTTGGACTATGGGTCCATAGCAGTAGCTAGATGGTTGTCTTCTCCTCTTGTGCTATCATGTTTAGATCTTGTGAGCTGCCTATCATGATCAAGATCATCTATTTGTAATGCTACATGTTGTGTTTGTTGGGATCCGATGAATATTGAATACTATGTCAAGTTGATTAATTGATCTATCATATATGTGTTGTTTATGTTCTTGCATGCTCTCCGTTGCTAGTAGAGGCTCGGCCAAGTTGATACTTGTAACTCCAAGAGGGAGTATTTATGCTCGATAGTGGGTTCATGCCTCTATTGCATCCGGGACAAGTGACGTAAAGTTCTAAGGTTGTGGATGTGCTGTTGCCACTAGGGATAAAACATCGATGCTTTGTCTAAGGATATTTGTGTTGATTACATCACGCGCAGTACTTAATGCAATTGTCTCGTTGTTTGCAACTTAATACCGGAAGGGGTGCGGATGCTAACCCTAAGGTGGACTTTTTAGGCATAGATGCATGCTGGATAGCGGTCTATGTTCTTTGTCGTAATGCCCTAATTAAATCTCATAGTAGTCATCATGATATATGTATGTGCATCTCTATTTGTCAATTACCCAACTGTAATTTGTTCACCCAACATGCTATTTATCTTATTGGAGAGACACCACTAGTGAACTATGGACCCCGGTCCATTCTTTTACATCTGAAATACAATCTACTGCAGTCTCTGTTCTTTGTTGTTGTTTGCAAGCAAACATCATTCTCCACACCATACGTTTAATCCTTTGTTTTCAGCAAGCCGGTGAGATTGGCAACCTCACTGTTAAGTTGGGGCAAAGTATTGTGATTGTGTTGTGCAGGTTCCACGTTGGCGCCGGAATCCCTGGTGTTGCGCCGCACTACACTCCTTCACCAACAACCTTCACGTGGCCTTCATCTTCTACTGGTTCAATAACCTTGGTTTCTTACTGAGGAAAACTTGCTGCTGTACGCATCACACCTTCCTCTTGGGGTTCCCAACGGACGTGTCCTTCACGCGCCATCAAGGTGGCGCAGTGTCATGGAGATATTGCAAACAAACCATATTGACGAGGTCCACTATGGAAGTAGAACTTACTGCTTTAGACACAGTCACTGTTGAATCAGAATGGTTGCGTGCGCTCTTGATGGACTTGCCTGTGGTTGAAAAACCTGTTCCGACAATCCTTTTGAATTGTGACAATCAAACTGTAATTGTCGAAGTGAACAACTCTAAGGATAACACGAAGTCATCAAGACACGTAAAGAGACGTTTAGAGTCTATCAGGAAATTGCAAAACTCCGGAGTAATAACTGTTACGTATATTCAAACAGACAAAAACCTGCCAGATCCCTTTACAAAGGGAATATCACGTAATGTGATACAAAATGCATTGAGGGAGATGGGTTTGAGACCCATTGATGTTACACCATAGTAGTAACCCAACCTTTGTGATCGGAGATCCCGTGAATTAGGTCCTGGGAAGAATAAACTAGTGGTTTATTTGAGGAGAGTATTATGTAACCCTCTCTATGTGAAGATGCACAACTCTCAATTGCTGTAAGGCAGGTTGGCAACATGTCTTAATGTGTTTATGTTGGCTATGTTAGCAAAGATTCTGTCCTACAGAGCATTCTTGAAAGAAGACACCTATATGAGTCCGATTGTTAAATGTCGCAATCTATGAGATTTGGGTGATCTCTAATAAACTCATGAAGAGACCACGAAGTATGACACATATGCTTCACCCGCGGGGTAGGCTACTGGCAACTATGTACTGGTTATGACTTTGAGTGAAACTTGTTCACGCAAAACTTGCAATTCAGGGCTTAGTCCATTATTCAAGTGTGGATGGATGTAGCTTAATTAAGGTTCTAGGCAGAAGTTCAACTTAACAGTCTCTGTTGAAACACTAGTATATAAATAAGCAACGAGTATTGGTAAATCTCTAAATGGCCATTTGAGATCTGGTGCAGGATTGTTAAAATATTGGGCCCATATGAAGTGGCCCAAATTAAATTTAAGATTTCCCTATAAATCTCAAAGCCCATATTGTGGCAACCCATGTGAGTTTGAGCCCAAGTTAGTGGCAGCTCACTAGTAAGTGGCAAGGTGGGAAGTTTAGTCCCACATGAAAAGTTGGGAAGAAGATAGACCACCTTATAAGGTGGGTTGTTCCACCACTAGTAAGTGAGTGAGAAGAGGAGTGATACACACGCG
>NC_061510.1:369729444-369786422 GCF_022539505.1 Lolium rigidum
TGACATTTACTCAATATCTCTTGTTGTTCATATTCGGGAACACACCTTCGCATAATACCATCCACTCCTTCTTTATATAAGTGTGGGTCATCCCAGAAATAATGCCTCAAGTCATAAAAGAATTTCCTCCTCTGCTTGAGCTGAAAAGGTTGGAGGCAAGTACTTGGAAACAATAAAGTTAGCATAATCAGCATACCAAGAGCTGCATCTCGCGAGCTCACCTTTATTACAGCCAATTGTTCATTTGGAAAACTATCATTAACGGGAACGGGATCATAAGCAATATTTTCCAATCTAGACAAATTATCGAGCAACAGGATTATCAGCACCTTTCCTATCTACAATATGTAAATCAAATTCTTGCAAAAGAAGTACCCATCTAATAAGCCACGGCTTAGCATCTTTCTTTGTCATAAGGTATCTAATTGCAGCATGATCAGTATGAATTGTAACTTTTGAATCAACAATATAAGATCTAAATTTATCACAAGCAAAGACTACAGACTAACAATTCTTTTTCGGTAGTAGCATAATTTCTTTGAGCAGCATCAAGAGTCTTGCTAGCATAATGAATAACATTTAATTTTTATCTACTCGTTGTCCAAGAACAGCGCCTACAGCAAAATCACTAGCATCACACATAATTTCAAATGGTAAGTTCCAATCAGGAGGTTCAACTATAGGAGCGAGTTGTTAAGGCTTTCTTTAGAGTTTCAAAAGCTTCCTTACAATCATCATCAAAAACAAAAGGTACATCTTTTTGAAGAAGATTAGTAAGAGGTTTTGAAATCTTGGAGAAATCTTTAATAAATCTCCTATAAAACCCAGACATGTCCAAGAACACTACGAATACCTTTAACATCCCTTGGATAGGGCATCTTCTCAATAGCTTCAACTTTAGCTCTATCAACTTCGATACCTCTCTCGGAAATTTTATGTCCCAATACAATTCCTTCATTAACCATAAAGTGGCATTTCTCCCAATTAAGAATAAGGTTAGTTTCTTCACATCTCTGCAAAACTTTATCAAGGTTTCGCAAGCAACTATCAAAAGAATTCCCGTAGACAGAAAAATCATCCATGAATACTTCCACAATACTCTCACAAAAGCCATGAAAAATAGCGGACATGCATCTTTGAAAAGTAGCAGGAGCATTACATAAACCAAAAGGCATACGCCTATAAGCATAAGTTCCATAGGGACAAGTAAAAGTGGTTTTCTCTTGATCTTTAGCTTTAACAGCAATTTGTGAAAACCCGGAATAACCATCAAGAAAGCAAAAATGAGTATTTTTAGATAACCTTTCTAGCATTTGATCAATAAATGGTAAAGGGTAATGATCTTTCTTAGTAACTTTATTAACTTTTCGATAATCAATGCACATTCTATACCCTACAACTACTCTTTGAGGTATAAGCTCATCATTATCATTAGGCACAACGAGTCATTCCTCCTTTCTTAGGAACACAATGCACAGGACTAACCCATCTACTATCGAGCAATAGGATATATAATACCGAGCTTCAAGAAGTCGTAATACCTCATTTCTTACCACATCCTTCATCTTGGGAATTAGACGACGCTGAGGTTCAACAACGAGGCTTTGCATCATCTTCCATATTAATGGCGTGTTGGCAAATAGAGGGAGAAATCCCCTTCAAGTCATCAAGAGTATAGCCAATAGCACCTCGGTGTTTCTTCAATATTTGCAATAATCTTTCTTCTTCAAACTACGTAAGCTTAGAACTAATAATAACGGGATATATTTTCTTATCATCAATATGAGCATATTTAAGATTATCGAGCAAAGGCTTTAAATCAAAAACAGGATCTTCCTTTGGTGGCGGTGTTGTACCCAAGTCTTCCACCGGTAAATCATGCTTGAGAATAGGTTGGCGAAGAAAAATCTCCTCAAGCTCATCTCTTTCTTTCCTAAAAACTTCACTCTCGCTATCCTCTAAATGTTGCTGCAAAGGATTATTAGGAACAAGAACAATAGATGCACACTGCTCTATTTTAAAATCATTACTAGGCAAATCAGTTTTATAAGGAGTTTTAGTAAATTTGGAAAAGTTAAACTCATAAGATTCACCAGCAAATTTAGTCAAAATTTTCTCTTTCTTGCAATCTATAATAGCTCCACAAGTATTTAGAAAAGGTCTACCAAAAATGATAGGACAATAATCACTAGCAACGAGAACCAAGTACCAAAAAGTCAAGCGGGATATTTAATCTTACCACATAGAACTTCCACATCTCGAACAATACCAATTGGAGAAATAGTTTCTCTATTAGCCAGCTGAATAACCACATCAATATCTTCAAGTTCACAAGAATCAATTTCGTGCATAATCTCCGTGTAAAGCTCATAAGGAATAGCACTAACACTTGCACCAATATCGCATAAACCATAATAGCAATGATCACCAATTTTAACAGATAGCATAGGAACACTAGCTTGTTTGGGTTTATTAGGATGTGAAACAATATTAGAAGCATCTTCACAGAAAATAATATGACCATCCTCTACATTTTCAGTCACAAGATCTTTAACTATGGCAATAGCGGGTTCAACTTTTATTTGTTCTTCAGGTTCTCTAGATTTCTTTTCACTTTTATGAACCGCACTATTTATAACAGAGTACTCTTTCATTTTAGCAGGAAAAGGAGTTTTTTCAATATAAGCTTCAGGAATAACACGATCAGCGAGTTTCAATTACAACACACTTATTAATAGATGAATCAATTCTATCTTTGTATGGTTCATGATACTTATCAAAATTCTTCTTAGGCAATTCATAATGAGAGGCAAAAGCTTTATAAAGGTTTGCAGCAACTTGAGAATCAAGACCATATGTAGCACTAATATTACGAAATGTATCAGTATCCATAAAAGCTTCAATGCATTTATAATCATAAATTATACCTGATTCTCTATCTTTGTCGTTCTCCCAACCTTCAGTGTTTTCTTGGATCCGATCAAGAAGGTCCCTTTTAAACTCTTCTTTATTGCGTGTAAATGATCCAGAACAAGAAGTATCCAGACAAGGTCTTGTCTTGAAAAGAAAGTCTTGCATAGAAATTATCAATAATAATATTACCGGAAGCTCATGAATGGGGCATTTGAGCATTAAAGACTTCAATCTCCCCCAAGCTTGGGCAATACTCTCTCCATCATGAGGCCAGAAATTATATATGCGGTTCCGATCTTTGTGAATTTCACTTGGAGGATAAAATTTGGAATAAAATAAAGGCACAATGTCCTCCCAATCAAGAGAATCACCATTCTTCAGCAATTTATACCAATGCGCCGCTTTACCGGACAGACGATATAGAGAATAGCTTCTTCCTAACTTCATTCATAGCAATACCTGCACATTTGAATAACCCGCATAATTCATGCAAAAACAATAAATGATCACCGGGATGGACGGTTCCATCCCCTTCATAGCGGTTATCCATAACATGTTCAATAATTTTCGTAGGTATTTTATATGGTATTACTTCCTCACCAGCGCCTCATCCACTACCGTTGCAGTAGTAGTAGATTTCCCAAATAGAAATTGAAGAGAAGATCTCTCCATAATGACTTATAGCAGCGAGTGCAGAAATAAAATCAGCACAAACGATAAAGGTTTTCCTTACCAATTCCGCTTACCAATAGCGCTTCACTCCCGGCAACGGCGCCGGAAAAATAGTCTTGATGACCCACAAGTATAGGGGTGTATTGTAGTATCTTCGATAAGTAAGAATGTCGATCCCAACAAGGAGCAGAAGGTGTTGACGAGCGAGTTTTGATGAAGGATTCACTGTAAATGCTCACAAACAAGTATTCGGGGGTTTTGATGTAACGGATGAATAAAGTACGAGTAAGTAAAATGCGAGAGAAATAATTGCAGCGAGTGGCCCAATCCTTTTTAGCACAAAGGACAAGCCGGTTTGTTTACTTATAATGACCAAACGTTCTCGAGGACACACGGGATTTTAGTCTAGTGCTTTCGCTACATACGATTGATTAATCTTCATTGTTTTGATAAGTGTTGTGTGGGTGAACCTGTGCTAATGTACCGCCCTTCCTAGGACTAATACATACTTGTGATTATACCCCTTGCAAGCATCCGCAACTACAAGAAAGTAATTAAGATAAATCTAACCACGGCCTTAAACTACGAGATCCTGCGATCCCTCCTGCATCGATATACCAACGGGGGTTTAGGTTTCGTCACTCCGGCAACCCCGCAATTGGCAAACGAGTACAAGATGCATTCCCCTAGGCCCATAAATGGTGAAGTGTCGTGTAGTCGACGTTCACACGACACCACTAGAAGAATAACACCACAACTTAAATATCATAACATTGAATATTACTCAACCATAATTCACTACTAGCATTTAGACTTCACCCATGTCCTCAAGAACTAAACGAACTACTCACGAGACATCATATGGAACATGATCGAGAGGTGATATGATGATGAATAACAATCTGAACATAAACCTTCGTTCAATGGTTTCACTCAATAGCATCAATAACAAGTAGAAATCGATGCGGGAGAGTTTCCCTATCAAACAATCAAGATCAAACCCAAATTGCTACAGCGGTGACGATGTCCAGCGGTGGAGATGGCGGTGATGATGGTGGAGATGATGATGATGGTGATGGAGATGATGTCCAGCTCGATGGCGGTGACGATGGCGTCGATTTCCCCCTCCGGGAGGGAATTTCCCGGCGGATTCCTGCCCGCCGGAGAGCTCTTTTCTCTGCGGTGTTCTCCGCCCGCGAGAGGCGGCTGTAACCCTTCGTGAGGATTCCTCCGTGGCTTAGGTCTTCGGGACGAAGGGTTTCGCGAAGAAAAGGAGGCGAAAGAGGCCGAGGGGGCCCCACACCACATGGTGGCGCGGCCGGAGCCATGGGCCGCGCCACCCTATGGTGTGGGCCCACCACGGGTCCAAGCGGCTCCCCCTTACGGCTTCCTCCGTCATCTGGAAAAATAGGATCTTTCGTAAAACTTCCTTCCACAGTTGATCTTCCGAAATATTGCATCTCGACGGTGCTTTTTCCAGCAGAATCCTGGCTCCGGTGCTCAATCTCCAAATAATCATGAAACATGCAAAATAGATGAAATAACATAAGTATTGTGTCCCAATATGAAATATATCAATGAATAACAGAAAATTATTATATAAAATAGTGATGCAAATTGGACGTATCATCCTCCACTCCCACGATGTTTCTTTTCCCTGAAAGAACAATGTGGCGCTTTGGATCATCGCATGATGTACTGATCGTTTTCTTATCTTTCCGTTTCCTCGGTTTGCTACTCATGTCCTTCACATAGAAAACCTGAGCGACATCTTTCGCTAGGACGAATGGTTCGTCAAGGTAACCAAGATTGTTGAAATCCACCATTGTCATTCCAGTATTGTCTGGTCCACCTTTACCCCACCTCTGTTAGCTTGAACCATTTGCACTGGAACAAAGGGACCCTAAAGGAGGGTCCATAGTCAAGTTCCCATATCTCCTCTATGTAACCATAATATGTGACCTTTTGCCCATTCTCGGTTGCTGCATCAAAGCGGACACCACTGTTTTGGTTGGTGCTCTTTTTATCTTGGGCGATCGTGTAAAATGTATTCCCATTTATCTCGTACCCTTGGAAAGTCGTTATAGTCGAAGATGGTGTCTTGGCCAACATGTACAGCTGATCTACAACATGATTGTCATTCATTAAATTTTTCTCAACCAACTCGCCGAAAGTCTCCATGTGGGCCTTCCTAATCCAGGATTCGGAGCTTCCCGGGGTTGTCCGAGCGTAAAATATTCTTGTGTTTCTCAAAGTACGGAGCCACCAAGCTGGAATTGGTCGAAGCGTGTGGTGTGCTTCGGTCGAGAGAATGGCCGTCCATACATATCGTTGATTTCCTTCCGATCGTGCCTTTTCCACTTAGTCTCCCCTCGTGCCGCGATCGAGGAAGACCAATCGGCTTAAGGTCGGGAACAAAGTCAACACAAAACTCAATTACCTCCTCATTTCCATAGCCCTTGGCGATGCTTCCTTCCGGCCTAGCACGGTTACGAACATATTTCTTTAATATTCCCATGAACCTCTCGAAGGGGAACATATTGTGTAGAAATACGGGACCGAGAATGGAAATCTCATCGACTAGGTGAACCGGGAGGTGCGTCATAATATTGAAGAAGGATGGCGGGAACACCAACTCGAAACTGACAAGACATTGGATCACATCGTTCTGTAACCGTGGTAGAACTTCTGGATTGATTACCTTCGAGAGATTGCATTGAGGAATGCACATAGCTTCACAATGGCTACTCGAACATTTTCCGGCGAGAGCCCCTCAAAGCAATCGGAAGCAATTGCGTCATAATCACGTGGCAGTCGTGAGACTTCAGGTTTTGGAACTTTTTCTCCGCCCTGTTTATTATTCCCTTTATAGTGGACGAGAATCCAGACGGGACTTTCATACTTGCTCGGGCATTCAAAAAAGATGACCTTCTCTTCTTTGGTCGGAGCGTAGGCGGCACGACCTTGAAACCGTTCCGGATGCCGGCCATCGGGGTCTTTCAAACTTTGCTTGGTCTGCCGTGCTTCCTTTGTATCATTTGACTTCCCATACACGCCCAAGAAGCTTAGGAGTTTCACGCAAATATTCTTCGTAACGTGCATCACGTCGATTGCAGAGCGGACTTCTAGGACTTTCCAATATTCTAGCTCCCAGAATATAGATTTCTTCTTCAACATGGCTGCGTGCCCGTCAGCTCCCTTCGGAACTGATTGTCCGCCAGGACCCTTTCCAAAGATGACTTTCAAATCCTTGACCATATCAAATACCTCAGCACCAGGTGTGTTCGCGAGCTTCGGCCGGTGATCCGCCTTGCCATTGTAATGCTTGCCTTTCTTTCTTACTCGGATGACCTTTCGGAAGAAATCGACGATGCCCAAGGTACACGTTCTTCTTATAATTTGGCAAATGTACACTTTCAGTCTCATGTAAGCAGTGCGTGCATGCATTGTATCCCTTATTTGACAGTCCCGAAATGTTACTAAGAGCAGGCCAATCGTTGATGGTTACGAAAAGCAACGCTCGTAGGTCAAATTCCTCTTCTTTGTGCTCATCCCACACACGGACACCAGGTCTGCCCCACAGCTGTAAAAGTTCATCAACTAATGGCCTTAGGTACACATCGATGTCGTTGCCGGGTTGCTTCGGACCTTGGATGAGCAATGGCATCATAATGAACTTCCGCTTCATGCACAACCAAGGAGGAATGTTGTAGATGCATAGAGTCACGGGCCAGGTGCTATGGCTGGAGCTCTGCTCGCCAAAAGGATTCATGCCATCCGTACTTAGATCAAATCTTATGTTCCTTGCGTCAGCTGCAAAATCTTTGAACTCTCTGTCGATCTTTCTCCATTGCGTTCCATCTGCGGGGTGTCTCAACTCCCCGTCCGACTTACGGTCCTCTTTGTGCCATCGCAACAACTTGGCATGCTCTTTGTTCCCGAACGGACGTTTCAACCGTGGTATTATAGGAGCATACCACATCACCTTGGCGGGAACCCTCTTCCCGGGTTTCGGCCCTCAACATCGTCACCGGGGTCATCGCCTCGATCTTATAACGCAATGCGGTGCATACCGGGCATTCATTCAAATTCTCGTATTCACCGCGGTAGAGGATGCGATCGTTGATGCATGCATGTATCTTCAGAACCTCTAAACCTAGAGGGCAGACAACCTTCTTTGCTTCGTACGTACTGGCGGGCAACTCGTTATTCTTTGGAAACATATTCTTCAACATTTTCAGCAAGTTTTCAAATGCCGAGTCAGCTACACCTACCTGTGCCTTCCATTTCAGCAAATCCAGTGTGCAGCCCAGCTTTTTCAGACCATCATCGCATCCGGGGTACATCGCCTTCCTGTGATCCTCTAACATGCGATCCAAATTCTCCCTCTCCTTTTCGGTTTCGCGGCGTCTCCGTGCATCGGCAATGGTCCGACCAAGATCATCAACGGGATCATCACGTGCCTCTTCTTCACCTTCCCCTTCACCTTCAGCATCCTCCATGAAAGTATCACCGAAATGAGCAAGATAGCTTTCATCGATGAAATCATCCCCTTCTTCATCTTCTTCCATTATAACCCCTCTTTCTCCATGCTTGGTCCAACAATTATAGCTTGGCATGAAACCGTGCCGAAGCAGGTGCATGTGAACATCTCTTGAGGAAGAGTAACCCTTCTGATTCTTACAGTTAACACATGGACGAGATAACAAAACCCCCGCTTGTTCGCATTAGCCACTACGAGGAAATCTTTCAAACCCGTACTGAACTCGCCGGAGAGTCGGTTACCGTACATCCATTGCCGATTCATCTGCATTATTATAATATAAAATATATAATTAACCATCATGCATTTGTTAAACTAACTAGCTACAAACAATATATATAAATTAAACAATGAACTACACACACGCATATTTTATCAATGACACATCAAAGGTTCAAGTTGCTAACCGCGATCGAGGAGGAAAAAATAAATGAGAAAGCTCAAGTGTGGCTCCAACACTTCATATCATGTTTGTTTCATGCTCTTGGGGCATTTCATCAAACACCTTATGTGCATAAGAGGAACCAAAAGCAAACCTAACACCCACTTGTGAAGTTTGTGAAGAGAATGGCTCCAAATGGCTAAGTGTTGGCTGCTGGATGGGTATATATAGGGGAGGGGCTTTAGTCCCGGTTGGCCTGGCTAACCGCGACTAAAGGCCTTCGGGCACCTTTAGTCGTGGTTGGCCTGGCCAACCGCGACTAAAGCCCCCACGTGCACCAGCTGGCCACCGTGCGCCCCGGGCCCAGGCCTTTGGTCGCGGTTCGCCTCCCGAACCGCGACTAAAGGTCCCATTAGTCGCGGTTCCTTTAGCTTCGCGACTTATGGTGCTGGACGGAAGCCTGTTTTTCTACCAGTGACTCTTATTTTATTGTACTGAACTTCGTGTCTGTCAAAATTGAATTTTGCGGTGTAGATGCAAAGAACCTTTTTAAAACAAAAAAAACTTCAATCTTTCATGCAGATAAATCAAACCTGGTCAATTCAAGCAAAATGGACTTCCCTTACGGAACAAACCAAACTCCATAACAAATAAATTCGAACTTCTAAGCTCTAAAATACACACGGGCTCTCTCTCATCTCCACATTTCTCACCCTCCGAACTTCAAATCCCTCTCTCTTTCTCTACTTCACAATATGGAAATAGTAAACTTCACACAGCAGAACCAAATTGCATGCTCAAACTGTTCCTACGAAAAAAAGAACTTGTGACTATGTGAACTCTGCACGGTACAAAATGTATAACGTATGCCTTGCATGAAGTAAAACTTCTTCGGGGACCATAGCTGAATTCCTGAACAACAACCAATGAACATCCAAACAATAAACTCGTAGTAAATTGATTTTCAGAATGGACTTCAGTTTTCCTTTTTATAGAGTAACTGTTTTTACAGAGTGTACTTTTGGTGGCTTTTCCGAAAAGCTGCCCTCCCCCAGCTTCCTGGGGAAGCCGATGAAATTTTTTTGTGAGGTTTCCAAATTAGTTTAGCCTTTATTCTAGAAGTCTCGATTTTTTTTAGAACCGGCTTCCCTAGGAAGCTGCGGGGGGAGGGAGGGCAGCTTCTCCGAGAAGCCGCCAAAAGAACTGGGCCTTAACTATTTTTATAAGACGAACTTGCTAAGTCAGAAATAAGAACTTCTTTTATATATATGAAATGAACTGTAATGAATAAAAAGATACCCAATTCAATTGGTGCCTAAATCAGAGCACATCAAACAAGTCTAGAGAGCTACCCAATACTATACAACATTATTTTTTGTTTCACTTTTGAACTAAAGCATCAGCGAAAATGAACCACGAAAAAAATACTAAGTGAACTTACAAATGTTAACAATTTGAACTACCGGACATGAACTCAAAAGTTAACAACAATCAAAAATATGACACCACATATAGAAGTACATTGTTAAAATCTTCAGAAGTTCACGACATCACAACAGTTTTTCTTATTGGACACGAATAGCTTCTGGAAATTAAAATGCTCTCCTAAGCATCCCTGCATCGGCGAAGCAGCACATAAAAGGGCACCCACCGGCGGAGCAAGACACAGTGAAGATTCCAAGCCTCGACTCGAGCAGCTATGGGAGTCCAGGGGCGATCGACGGGGAGTCCAGTGGCTCCACGCCCAACATTCCGGGGGAGTCGGACCAAGGAGGTGGAGGTGCAAGCCGGCGGGAGGTGGGTGAGCTCCTGAGGTGGAGCGACGGACTCCCATGGGCAGCGCGGTGAACTCCCAAAGACTATAGCGTCGGCCTTTGGCCAGGAAGACGGCGGTGCGGGCCCTCTTCAAAGGACACAGCGGCTTGAGAACTCTTCCAGGGCGACAGCGACAGGACCCCTTGGACAGGGAGATGGCAACACGGGCCCTCGACAGGGAGACGGCGGCACGGGCCCCTCTGCCAAGGCGATGGAGGCGCGGGGCCATCGGCCAGAGAGACGGTGATGCGGGAGGCAGGCTGGGTGCGGGCCGCGCCGGGTAGGAGGCCAGGGACATCACGCTCGGTGAGAGGCCGGCGGCGTGCGCCATGGAGTTGGTGGCTTCTGGTGGCACGCGGTGGAGGGGGGGGGGCGAGGGCGCGCGGTGGAGGTTGGGGATCCTGGCGGCGCCCGTGGCCGGGGGTGGCGGCTCTCGCGCGGTGAAGGACGGCAGGCGAGCTCGCGTGGGAGGACCAAGGTTGGGAGGGGGCGCGGTGGCCGCCGACAACGAGAGGAGCGACGGGATGGGGGTCTCATGGGGGATGGGGGACAGATGTCTATGGGTGCTTCTATTCTTGAAGACAGTGCTGGGCCCCCAAGAGCAGAGGTTTGTAGAACAGCAGCAAGTTTCCCTTAAGTGGATCACCCAAGGTTTATCGAACTCAGGGAGGAAGAGGTCAAAGATATCCCTCTCAAGCAACCCTGCAATCACGATACAAGAAGTCTCTTGTGTCCCCAACACACCTAATACACTTGTCAGATGTATAGGTGCACTAGTTCGGCGAAGAGATAGTGAGATGCAAATGATATGGATGAATATGAGTGGCAATAGCAATCTGAATAAATTATGGCAGCGAGTAAACATGCAACAGAACAGTAAATAAACGGAGTTTCGATGCTTAGAAACAAGGCCTAGGGATCCTACTTTCACTAGTGGACACTCTCAACATTGATCACATAATAAAACCACTCTACACTCTCTTGTTGGATGATGAACACCACTAATTGCGTAGGGCTACAAGAGCACCTCAATGCCGGAGTTAACAAGCTCCACAACATTCGATGTTCATATTTAAATAACCTTAGAGTGCATGATAGATCATTGCAATTACACCAAGTACTAACATAGCATGCACACTCGTCACCATCACACTATGAAGGAGGAATAGATCACATCAATACTATCATAGCAATAATTAACTTCATAATCTACAAGAGATTACAATCATAACCTACGCCAAGTACTACATGATGCACACACTCGTCACCATTACACCATGGAGGAGGAATAGACTACTTTAATAACATCACCAGAGTAACACATAGATGAATAGTGATACAAAGCTCATATGAATCTCAATCATGTAAGGCAGCTCATGAGATCATTGTATTGAAGTACATAGGAGAGAGATTAACCACATAGCTACCGGTACAGCCCTTAGCCTCGATGGAGAACTACTCCCTCCTCATGGGAGACATCAGCGTTGATGAAGATGGCGGTGGTGTCGATGGAGATGCCTTCCGGGGGCACTTCCCCATCCCGGCGGCGTGCCGGAACAGAGACTCCTGTCCCCCAGATCTTGGCTTCGCGATGGCGGCGGCTCTGGAAGGTTTCTCGTTCCGTGGCTTTTCCGTGTCGAAGATTTAGGTCAAGGACCTTTAAATAGGCGAAGAGGCGGAGTCGGAGGGCTGACGGGGCCACCACACAGTAGGGCGTCGCGCCTGGCTCCTTGGCCGTGCCGCCCACACGTGTGGGCCCCCTGTGGCCCTCCTCTGGTGGCTCTCGGGTGTTCTGGAAGCTTCGTGGAATTCTAAGATGCTGGGCGTTGATTTCGTCCGATTCCGAGAATATTTCCTTACTAGGATTTCTGAAACCAAAAACAGCAGAAAACAGCAACTGGCCCTTCGGCATCTCGTCAATAGGTTAGTTCCGGAAAACGCATAATAATGACATATAATGTGTATAAAACATGTGAGTATCATCATAAAAGTATCATGGAACATAAGAAATTATAGATACGTTTGGGACGTATCAGGGACGGAGGAAGGTGGCCGGATCGGGAGGTTCGCTCCGGGTGGGGGAGGTGGTTCGCTCGAGTGTGTCGTCCGGGTGGGTTTTCTCGGTTCGTTCGGGTCAGTTGGGTGGGGTTGTAGAATAGTCTTTTCCTATATTTATATATACTAGCATAATTCCCGTGCTTTGCTACGGGGACAATATCATTGACAAAGATCTACCAACGAGTTACACTTCAATGGCGTTGATGGTCTCGTGTGTGTCATCTATGGCCAAGGTGACATGTAGACATCGTAACCCAACACCGATGAAGTATTTAAAGCTTGAATGCCAATGATGCCACGAAGGCCATCTCTGCGTCGATTTTCTCATCTCCCTTGACCGACCATAGGGCTCGACCTTAACATTGTTCTAGCAGTAAGAGAAAGAAAAAAAGCCAACGCCGCTGATGTGGGCATTACCCTTCAGGTACCCGACATTGCCAAACCCTATACAGATTATGAAGATGGACCATCACAAGGACTCAACAAGCTGAACCCACAAGGAATATCAACTTGAATTACAAGAAAGAAGACTCCAATAAGAATCCTACTAGGACTCTTGTAAACACTAGCTTGGTTGGTATATAAAGCCAGACATGGGCACCTCTTAGGGGGAGATTCAGAAACATAAAAACATAGAGGCGATACGCCTAGACATCGCAACCCGCAGCTTAGAACTAGACTAGATACAACAACTCCGCCTATGGCGGCCCCCCTGTACACATATATTCATATAGTGAATTGCTAGCAGGACGTAGCAATCCTCCACCGCAGGGATGTGAACCTGGGTACGTTGTGTCTTCTCTCGCTCCCGGAACCTCCATCGTCGCCTTTCTCTAAACCGAAGTCCCTCATGGTGGGCATTATCGAGGAACCGCCTCGTCAATTGGCGCCGTCTGTGGGGAGCGCGACGACTGGATTTCGTCATCCGGGCGGGAACCATCATCTACATCGATGACTAGATCGCATCTAGCCGAGCGCTCATCTTCTTCATCATCAAACAATATCGGCTGCTCCAATAGCCAACATCGCTTCTTGCTAGCCACACGCAAATCATCCACGTACAGTGGCGCCTTCAGCCGCAGCTAACGATTTCGTCAAGGTCTTGGGTCTCGCTGGAAGCCGAAGTTAATTACCGTGTGATCAAGCGCTCCTGCTGCAGATCGGTTACTATTTCTAGGAGACCTGCTCACGCGCGGCAGCCTTTATGCATGCCAAAATCCATCTCTTGCTCTCTCTCTTCTTAATCATTATATCAATTGACTACCTTACCTAAATGATTGAATCTAACTATGCACATGCGTGCATGTTTTCTCTATTGCTGCACATATTCTGGGAGCGTATACTCGGGAGGAGACGCCCGTACAGCCGAGAGGCTGCGGTGCTAGACCATAATACACGCAAGACTGAAGGTGCCGGAAGGATGTGCTGATCGACATATTGCTCCAACTCGGCATGAAGACAAAACTAGCTCGGTAGATGGAAGCTGCACGGCGACGGCCGCGCGCACTGCACAAAGCACATACTACACAATCTAAAGAAAAGTGATCACTTAACGCCTCTCTTCCATCCGATATAAAAATTATCAGATGCTATATTTTTAGCTAATTACTACTCGCAAAAAATTTATTTGGTCAAATATTTTAGGCTCGTACTACTATTTGCACGCAGGTTTTTGCGCCACAGTATAACTGCAGATTGAAAGAAAGCTTCCATTGCTCTGCTCGATCAATCGCGCCCGCCATCGCGCACTGGTTGCACTCGGGGCTTACCTGTCTTGGACCCAACATTGCGGACTCGATATATTCGGGTGCTCGCCCATCGCGGATCCGCCATATCAACTGTGTATTCTTCATCGCCACGCTGGCCAGGCGTCGTGCGGCTACATCAACTATTTCTGGCCGCACAACTACTTCGACTACGTCTTCTTCATCAGCCGCGCCGGCTAGGCGTCGCACGGCTACATTGACTATTTCTGGCTATGTGACTACTTCAAACTGCGTCCGCCACATCAACTATTTCTAGCCGCGCAACTATTTCGACTATGTCTTCTTCATCAGCCACGCCGGCGGCTACATCGACTATTTCTGGCTATGTGACTACTTCAAACTGCGTCCGCCACATCAATTATTTCTGGCCGGGCTATTACTTCAACTGCGTCTCCTACATCAATTATCTCTGGCCGGGCTATTACTTCAATTGCGTCCACCATGCGACCTGATTACACATTGGCCTTGCCGTAGCCGATGGATCTAACTTCTTTGACTTTGGATATATCTTCTCCCAATGCACTCCCGGGTCAATGGCTTCATCATCTATGGTTATCAATGGATATCATCTTACATAAATGACCCGATACACTCCCGGGTCGGTGGCTTCATCATCTATGATTTTGAATGGATTTATCTTCTATGGTTATGTAAATATGGACCCGATACACTTTCAGCAGCGCTTGAATTACTTGGGAGCTCCTGGAAGATCTTCGACTATTATGTCTAATCCCATCGGGAGCGCTGATTCGCTGGAATTCAAGCAAACATGAAGAATCTTTATAATATTAATAATTTCATCAAAGCACATGCAAGTGCTGCAATTGGTGAAAATCTTTATCAGTTATTACCGCTCCCACATGGAGCTCTGGTTATCAACGTATTATGAATTACCGGGCAATACTCAGGGGTTACAAGGTTTATTTCATCGGTCACTACTTCTCCCATTGGGAGCTATGGTTATCGGCATACCATAGCTTACCCAACAATACTCGGGGGCTGCAAAATCTATTATGATTTTTCGCACAATACCGCGAACATTGAAAAGTGAACTCGATAAAAAAGATCAAGGGTCGTTTCCAATGATTATACCCGGAATTACCATCTAAAGCCTCGGAAAAATACGAGCGCTGCAATGGATGGCAATCAACGGGACTTACAACAATATACAATTATCCTTTTGCTAAAGCCTCAGAAAACATGTGAGTGCTGCTAATAGCAAGGCTAAAATTAATTACAAAAAAGACCCATGCTGGTACATCAAAATGAGGAAGTACTAAAGAGCGACGGAGTCGACGACAGACATAGTTCCCTTGATTCACTCGGGGGCTGTCGCCAAAACATACATCATCGGTTGTAGCAAAGTGTTGATTACTACGGGTTCATTGAACCTGCAACATGAGCTGATCACTCAAGAAATTGCTCTCGATAACTTTCATACAAAAGCATCACAATACCGATGCCGAAAATAAAGAGCATCAAGATTTGCTTCTTAGACAACAAATATTTGCCACCAGCATCTGAAGAAAACTACAACATCAGATTGCTCGACTTGAGTCTACACACGGTTGCAAGCATCCGTGCCTAGACTCGGGGGACGCGCACCCAATAAAAATCATCGACTCCTCCGGGACATCATCCAAATCATCACTCCTCCGGGACATCATCAAAATCATCGACTCCTCTGTGACATCATCCTAATCATCAACTCCTCTGACATCATCAAAAGCAACCAAATGTTCTAAGAACTTGAAGAAGTCTATGATATTAAACTCAGCATTTTTACACCCTATACATGACTATTTCATATTCATATACAGGCTCGAGGGCTACTTCCATCGGGAGCGCTAGCCGCGCACCCGATAAAAAGATGATGGGATAACTTGAAGACATCGACATCAACATCAAGCTCTTTGAGTAGTACAACTTGAGTCTACGCACGGTTGCAAGCACCCATCCATACACTCGGGGCCTACTCCCATCGGGAGAGCTGGCCGCGCATCCGATAAAGAAAAACTTCGACTCTACGTCAAGCACAAGATACAACAGAAGATCAAGATATTCGGACAATGACAACTTTAGTCCCTGCCCGAAGCTTCACTTCGGCCAGACACTCGGGGGCTACTGATGTGGGCATTACCCTTCGGATACCCGACATTGCCATACCCGGTACAGATTATGAAGATGGACCCGCACAAGGACTCGACAAGCTGGATTCACAAGGAATATCAACTTGAATTACAAGAAGGAAGACTCCAATACGAATCCTACTAGGACTCTTGTAAGCTCTAGATCGGTTGATATATAAAGCCAGGCAGGGGCAGCCCTTAGCTTGGATGTTTGGATGCAAGCGGCATGGAGTAGCCCGCCACTGTGTTGCCTCTGGGTGCCTCCAGGCCAAGGTTGTGGAGGGGAGCGTGTGGGTCCTCGATGTGCAGGGATGGTCGACTTGATTCCCTTAGTAATTGCAGGTCTTTCTTTGGTAGTACTGAGAATTGGAAATATTCATCACGTGAATACAATACTTATTGCATGCATAATGTTAGTGAACTTATTACACGATAAATCTGAATATCATGATTTCAAATAAACTGTCATCTCTCTCTTTTTGTTTTCTGTACATATGACAACACAGAGGGAAGCGAGCGAGAAATCTAGGGTCATCGACTAAAATTGCGATTCGTTCGAGCCAGATATATCTTTTTTATTTACAAAAAATATTATTTGTACATGGGTTGGTACGGCGCTGTGCTATCTCATCCCCATAGGGCTGATCTGATGTATGGCTAAATAAACAATTCTTCGATGAAGCAACTCATATACCATCGCCTTAAAGATGGGTAAAAAAATTAATCTAACAGAAAGCACCTACCTTAAACCATATTGTCCAGGGATTTCCTAGTTCTCAACTTCGTGCTCAGTCAAGTTTTACAAAATTTGATTTGTATTTTATTTCGTGCTAGTTATGAGTTGTAACTGAAATTTGATGATATCATCTAACTAAGAATGAAATTAGTTCTTAATCGAGTGAAAAATATTGACACCCTATTGCCAAGCATGCAGAAATATATAGGGGCGGTGTTGGTTTCAATTGTCGACCGTGCTGCAGCCAATGGGCCAAGCGTATCAGAGATGAACGGTGGGCTGTGGGCAAGCTTGGAGCCCACCATGTGCTTTGATTCAGCAAATCCGTGCACTTGAAGAAACTCATTTGACTGAGGATAAATCCATTATAGATGAAGGATTGTTAAGACCGACCGTGTACAGGTCTTTTGCTTGCCCTGCTCTAGCACATAATGCTGATGCTAATGCTTGGTGATGGCGGACCAGCGTGAGAGCATGATTGATCAATTAGTGTCCTCCTGTTTCACATGCTGGATCGCTGCTTCTCGGTGTTGGGCACTCCGGATTCCAGCTAGTAAAATCAGCGGTCGATGGGCAACGAATAAGAGGACCAAACCATCCGGGCGTGTCGCATTGAAGCAAAGCAGCTTCGGACCGTGAGGAACCGGTTGAGCGCGAGCCAAGCCCTGCTCGATCATGTGCCATGGCACCTACTCACGAGCTTAGAGCATCCCCACTCGTTGGCGCTCCCTACGTCCAAATCCGGCAAAATTTTCGTCCGGATTGGATGAAGATTTGGCGTGGGGAGCGCCGAAGTTCCAGCCGTCCCCCCGGCAGGAAACCCCCAACCTCGACCATTTAACATATTTCAAACAAATTCAACATAAAATTTAACAAGTTCGGCAAACAAGAGGACGAGAATTGCTGAAACAAATTCGGCGATAACAAGTACAATGTTTAACAAGTGCTGAAACAAATGAAGCACACAATTTCACAATTTTTCAAACAAATTAAGACAGACTAGCTCAGGCGTCGGCGTTGGCGTTGCCTCGGAGCCTCCATATGTGCTCCACCAGATCATCTTGCAGCAGCTGGTGCATTGTAGAGTCTCGAATCTCCTGGCGCATAGCAATGAAGGCGGCCCATGATGGAGGCACCTGGTGATTAGGCTGTGCAAGAGGACCCTCTCTCTCATATGGTGCTTCTTGCTCAGTCAGAGGAACCGGATGCTTTCGCTCATCTTCAATAATCATGTTGTGTAGGCACACACAGCAGTTCATCACCTCCCACATCTGATCTTTGGACCAAGTCATAGCGGGGAACCGGACGACAGCAAATCTCTGTTGTAGGACACCAAATGCTCGCTCGACGTCTTTTCGGCAAGCTTCTTGTTTCTTGACAAACTCGCAAAGTTTGGGGGTGCTAGGGTTGGAGATCGTCTTCACAAATGTTGCCCACTTTGGATAGATACCGTCTGCAAGGTAGTATCCTTTGTTGTAGTGCCGACCATTGATCACATAGTCCACCGGGGGAGCATGACCCTCAACAAGCTTGGAAAAAACCGGGGAGCAGTTTAGGACGTTGATGTCATTGTTGGATCCAGGCATACCAAAGAAAGAGTGCCAAATCCAAAGATCATGGGTAGCCACTGCTTCAAGTATCACAGTGCAGCCTTTTTTGTGACCCTTGTACATTCCCTGCCACGCAAACGGACAGGTCTTCCATTGCCAATGCATGCAGTCAATGCTTCCAAGCATCCCTGGAAAACCTCTAGCTTCATTTGTTGCAAGGATCCTCTGAGTGTCTTCGACAGTGGGTGATCTCAAGTAATAGTCCCCGAACACTGCTATGACGGCCCTGCGGAACCGGTAGAAACAATCAAGGGCGGTGGACTCCGCCATGCGAAGATAGTCATCTGCAGTATCACCGGGAGCTCCATACGCCGGCATCCTCATAGCCACTGTGCACTTCTGCGGTGACGAAAATCCAACCAAACCGAGTGCAATCCGCCTTGCATCCGAAGTAGGGATCAAAGTGGCGGATGGCATACACAATTTCCAGTAAATAGCTTTCTGCTCATCCTGAAACGACGCCGGAAAACACTCTCACCGTGCAATGGATTGTCGGCGAAGTAGTCGGCGTACAACATGCAGTAGCCCTCCATTCGCTGTCTCGGCTTGCACTTCCGGCGACCTCGTGCCGACCCACCACGCCGACGAGTTGCCAGTCCGGCGTACATGCTTGCCAAGCAACCAAGGATCATCATGTGCTCCTCGTCTTGGGCGGCTGCTGCCATCTCTTCTTGCATAAGCTCGACGAACATCTGCTCCTCCTCTTCGTCCGAGTCCATGGCCGGCGAGGCAAATGGACGAACACCTGACGGGCGTGGTCGAGGCAACCCGAGCCGCGAGCGACGACGAGCAAGCAGGCCGGAAAACAGGCCGGCGGAAGAGCAGCCAGATAGACCGTCGTCCAAACACGGCGGAATATAGGCAGGTGGGGAAGGAGTGGCGGCGCAATCTGGGCAACAAGCCGGCGGGGTGGTGCCGGCGGCGAGAGAGATACGAGGGGTGGGGGAGATTTTGAGCGACGTGGCGGTGGGGTTCGTGCGTCGAGTCACCGACAGATCGGGCCCTTCCCCGCTTTTCACTCGTCCGGAGTCCCCGGGGGGCCGGGGGGTGCGTGGGATCGCCGGATGGATTTAGGCCCAAATCCGGACGAAAACGAGGAACCGGGGGCGCGACTGGGCCGAATTTCGCCGTCCGGATGGAAAAAACGCTCGCCGGGGGCCTCGTCGGGGGGACGAGTGGAGATGCTCTTAGCACCGCTGCGACCGTGAACTCATCCAGGCCGAGCCCCGCAGCAACCGGTTCTCTCAGGCGAAGTACAGGCGTTGACGCTCCATGTATCGCCTGCGATCGTGAACCCCTCGCCGAAACGCTGTATCTCCTGCGCTAGCTCCTGCAGGCCCTGCATCTTGGCTGCCCTGACGCTGCTGCTGTCCGCGCCCCTCGTCAATCCTCCGCTCCTCCTCTTCCGATGCGTATAGCCATGGTCACCGTGTTGCGTCTGGTGATTTTCATGGGCGAGGGGTCAATTTAAACGAAAATCAACCGATCTTTAGGGCGGAAATAAAGAGATCTTTGTGGGCTTCAGATTCAGTTCATGTAGGAAACAAGGTTCGTTACCAACTCGTTCGGTACGGGAGGAAAGGTCGCCGGGAGGAAATCATCGAGCGAACAAAGGTACCGGTTTTTTTGACGTACCGATTTCAATTCGGTTTTTTGACGGATGAAAATTTGTTCCGGTTTTTTTGACCTACCAACACCAACGATCCGTAACTTATATATACTAGGAAATACGCCCGTGCGTTGCACTGGGAGCCTACATTGGCAATGTCTAAGTCTTTGCCAATCCCACCAAATTCTACCAAGTCTGTCGTGGGGTTGGATGAGAGGTAACATAGAGAAAAAGGAGTGGAATAAATCTTCCTCCTCCCACCTGCTTGTATGCATGCACCATTGTGGTCGTCAAGGTCACCAAATAATCACTCCATTCAGGGATGTCACGAGGGACTCTGATTATCTTCTAGAGTAGGGATCTTATGATTTTTAGATGATGAAGGATACCCAAACCATCTTCTACCACTTGGATGCATAGGTGATTTCCGTTCCTTTCCAACGCAGTTGATCATTGTAGCGATTTAGATCTCGCCGTGATAGAAAGCATAATTCAAGAACAATTAACATAAAAAAGTTGGATTTGTATTGTTGCGGACATCAATGCGAATATATTGTCAAAAATATCTACAGCATTATGATTGTTCCTAAGTAAAGATAGAGATATGGGTCAAATCAAATTAATTATTGTGAAGCTCTAATTCACTTTACTGTAGGAATAGTAGTTGCTGCTGCAGACGGTTCTCTCGCCCGCTCCTAGTCTGTGAATCATCATTATATTCATCATCATCCTGCAAGGGCGCGGATCCGCAATTTGAATCTGCTCGTTGCGGAACTTGCAGGGGGCAGCACTCGCAACCGCATTGCTGATTGCTGGACTTGCAAGACCGGCACCGGTGGCCATCGATTGATTTTCACTGGTACTGTACGGATACAGTATTAACACAACTGCAGAGGATCCACGCCCCATCCTGCAAGTATCACTAATTTTCCACTCCAAGTTTTTGAATCATCATCAAGCTGCAAGTATCTGAACAACTTCTCTGAGTCCTCTACTAATTAAGACAATCATTAACTCCGGTGAGGCCATGCCATCGATTTTATGCAAACACGGCTCGCCACTTTATATCAGGTCTATGCATGCAGATCAAAAGGTTGCTGAAGCATCAGATTAGATGACTTTGTTCCATCCATACGCTGTACTTTAACTCTAGCATATGTAGAAATACATATGCTATACGTTAACTTTAGCATGCCGCACCGGGCTTCTGAAGTTATGCAGAACCCCTCCAGCGGGCACTTGCTTTTTCTGCTGATGGTCTCGTCCTGGCCGGTAGAACCCCTCCACTTTACGTCTTCTGAAGTTATGCAGAACTCCCGAGAGAATCTCAGAATCAGCATACATCATCTATCGGGCCAACACACCAGCACGGAACGGACGCCTCGTTCCGGAGGACGGGCTCATGGGTGGATGCGAGCGACGGCCAGTAGAGCAGTTCGCCACCATCGTCAGCCCTCAGGAACGCCGACTTCAGTTAATTAACCCATCATCAGTAGAGCAGTTCGCAACCATCGTCAGCCCTCAGGAACGCCGACTTCAGTTAATTAACCCATCATCAGCGATGATCAAGGACCAAGTCCGGATCAGACTTCAGTTAACGTGCTCAATCACGAATCCTTCCAAGTTCCAACTGTGTTTGGGCAAGGATGACGGACGGGAGTGCTCGTGCTCCTCCTGAAGCAACTCAAACTTGACAACGCAGGTCTTGTACGTCCACCCGAACCCCGCGGCCTTCGGCGATTGTTGTTGCTGTCGACGGCGCCGGCGCTGGCCGGGAGGGTTCTAACGTTTTTGCTCGGGCAGTAGACATGGCGGGGTGAGCGAACGACTACGTACAAACCAAAGAAATACGACGTGAGGTCAAAGGCCGAGCAAGTCGCCTTCTTCGGCATTGGCGTCGCCGCCTCCGTCTGGCGGAGGAGGTCATGGATGGCTCTAGATCGAGGGTTTCCTGACGTGCCGCGTCGTGCGGTTTGTGAGGAGGCGGACCCGCTTCTGTTGGTACGTATATACACGTCTCCGATCGGGTCTTAAGGTATGTGATCTCACTTTCCAATGACAAACGGAATAATAAGGGGTTACTTATATGATGTCAGTATGGATCCCGTTCCAGATGGACTCTGCTTCCGCGTGTGGCCTGAACCTACCATGATTTCTTGAGGATAGTATATAGCGTGTTGGAGCTAAACTCTACTGCCGATGGAAGCCACGAACGATTGGTGCGACACAGGACACGTAAAGTGGGTTGGACGAAAGCGCACTTTAACGGACCAAACCAAGGAAACCTTAGCTCCTTTATTATTAGGTATATATATAAATATAAATATAAATATAAATATATATATAATGTAATATATATATATATATATATATATATATAATTCAGCCATTCTACAACCGGTTGTAGAATAACTATTCAGCAACCACTTATGAACTTCCGTTTATGGTAAGTGAACTTCCGTTTTTGCTTGAGTGAACTTCCGAATTTCTCCTGCGGACGGGGTTGTACGCCGTGTTTTCCCACCGTGTGGAGGCCTTCGTCTTCATCACGATTCCGCGAGAGTTTCTTCGAGTAGTAAGGTCGCCGGCGGGACAGCAATCGCGCGAGCGGGTGGATCTTATCTGTGGCGAGCCGCCGGAGCTTCTCCATCCCGCGCCGCTCGGGGTTGCAAGCCTTCGAGCCGCCGGAGCTTCCCCATCCACCGGAGATTCGTTCATTTTCCTCCGATGCTCGCTCGAGCTCAAGCCCGCAGGCTGCGTGTAGCACCGGCGGCGGCCCTGCTCTTCATTTTTTTGCGATCTGGTATGCTTTTTTTCGTCGACCCAAATTATGAGGATCTCGATCCTATATTCGTTTCATTGTTTTTTGTTTTTTAACGAATCGTGATCTGTTTTACTGATTTTTTTGAATTCGTGTTTTCGTGGTGTTCGTTGTAAGGATTTTTATTCCGAAATTTTCCATATTTGAACTGTTTTTGCATATGTGCTTTTGACTATTTTTGTTTTTTGACTGTATGTGAAGTTCCATTGGTTTGAGACCGAACTTTCTTTTTTTCATATTTAGTATGAACCCCCTCTAAACTTTTTTTTAAAAATGAAATTTAATTTTTCATATCTATGTGAACTTTCCAGTAGCTTGTGACCGAACTTTTTTTTAATTATGTATGGGGGGGTTGGGGGGAACCCCCCCCCCCCCCCAATAAATTTTTAAAAATAAAAATTTGATTTTTTTTTTCAAGTACCTGTTTTTTACATACACAGGTGAACTGCCATGATCTCGTGACAGAACTTTTTGTTTTTATTACTATTTTTTGAAAAAATAATATATTTTTCTATTTTTATCTTTTTTATATGGATGTAAACTTCCGTGAGCTCGCTACTGAACTATCATTATTTTTAATAAAAGGAGGGGGCGGTTTGGGGGGGACCCCCATATCTTTTTAAAAATAATACATTTTATTTTATTTTTTCATTTACTGTTTTCATACGCATGTGAACTTCCATGGGACCGTGATTGAACTTTTGTTTCTTTATTACGTATCTTTTAAAGACAATACGTTAGTTTTTGTATTTTACTGTTTTTCATATGCATGTGAACTTCTATTTTTTAGCTTTGTTACCTACCCTTTTTTAAAACGAATTGCGAGGAGAACCATGTATTTTTTCTCTTTTTAAATAATACATTGCGGTTTTTTACCGTGTCTGAACTCTGCTTTGTACGTTACGGAACTCACTAGTTAGTTGTGCAGTTATTTTCATTAGGACACGTAACCGCACACATTTACTGCCTCCCCTTCTTGTATTGCATTTTCTCTTTTCCTGTCCCACCCACTTTCTCCGCCCCATTCTTCTTCCTCCGCCCCATTCTTCCTGCCCCGAGAAACCGCTCGATGTGAGATACGATTCCTCTCTCGCCAGCGGTTCTTCTCCTTTGCTTTTTGCCACCAAATCTCCTTCTTTTCGTGGCTAATCGTACATTGTTTTTCTTCTCTACCATTTGTTTTCCAGTGATTTCCTCTTCTCTCGCACTTCTTTGCATGTGGCACTTCTTTGCATGTGGCGCCGTGGGGGATCTTGTTTTCCAGTGATTTCCTCTTCTCTCGCACTTCTTTGCAAGTGTTTGGCTATTATTTTTTGCTGCGGAAGCTGCACCGTGCGCCTGCCCTTCTCCGCGCTGCTAGCAGTAGCGTCTCCGACGCATCCGGTAAATCTGGAGGCATGTCTAGTTAGGGAGGTAATTGTTTGCCTTTTATTTTTTCTGGTCGTTTATGCGTCCCTCAGGGCGTTTTTAATGTTTAAAGCCATGGGTTAATTTTATTGAATTTTGATCAATACTTGGTATATTGGGCGCCTGCTCATGCATGTTTTCTGCCCCCTATGTGATGTGTATGTATAAATGTGAACTAGATGTGAAGTAGTTGTGAACTTCTATTTTTCAGAGAGTAGATGTGAAGTAGATGTTAAGTATATGTGAACTAGATGCTAATTACACGTGAACTTCTATTTTTTTAGATGTGAACTATATGTTGACCAGATGTGTATGTTTTCTAGATGTGACCCAGATGTTGAGCTAGATGTGAACTTCTATTTTAGTTTGTTCTGAACTATCATTTTTTTGTTTGAATAATATAATTATTTTGCATTTTTCATCTTTTTTATGTACATATGTATTTTTCTTACTAGTCGTTTTCTTTTTGTCGATGTGTATTTTCTTTGAAGGAAATTTATTGCCCGATAGTACCGACAAGGGTGTCGATGATGGTTTGCCTACTAATGTTGGATCAAATGTAGACGTGTCTGCAGCGGGTGGATCATCCAGCAGATTGCAAGATGATGATGGTATTTTTTTTGTTTCCTTGTTTGGTCTGTTTGTATATTCTTATTTTCCATGATGTGTTTGATATTCTGTTATAACTTTAATTTTTTATTACTTACTTCATTTTTCTTTGCTTTTTTATGCAGTTGAAGATAGCATTAGGCAATCTATAGACATGCTTATTATGGAATATTCCGTATCAGTTTCGCCTCTTTGGTCTCCTGGTTACCACAATGATAAGCCAGTTTATGATGTGACTCCTGCCCCACATAAAAGTAATGCAGGTGTTTATAATGTCGTTGTTGGCGAAGTATCAGTTGGGCCCTATTTTCGATGTGAGTGGTCAGCCTCAACAACCTTCTTATGATGGTCCAGATTGCACTCATGTATGGCAGGATACCCAGTCTCAGAGGGTTGATAGTACTGAGGAGGTTACGCAGGAACACAATGTGCAAGAGCAGCTTGACAAATACAAAGCATATCATGATTGTAAGGTTGCAAAATTTGACGAATCTGTTAGGCAATATCAGAGAAGGAAGTATATGTTTGGTCAAGATACTGCTCAAGCAAAGTAAGTGTTTGTTTTTGAAGATCCGTTTGATGCCATGGCTGGTGTAGAACCTTGTGATCCAGTCCCCCACAGGAAAGAAAGGGTAGTGTGTACGAAGATGAAACAAGTCACACCTTCCAAAGCATCAGCATGTTCGTCTCCTCAGCGCAACCCTCGAGTTACTACTGCTGCATCTGGACCTTTGCCTTCTGTCCACAGTCCTTCTCAAGTCAAATCAAGGTCCGTCAAACGCAGCCATGTAGATGACAAAACTTTTGCCCCTGGAATCCCTGATGATGATGACGACGACTTTGATCTTCAGGTACCTTATTAAGAAACATTTTTCGGTTTTCTTTTTTCTTTTCACTGTGTTTTCCATGTTCTAGTGTAGTGAACTTCTGGTGTATATATATGTTTTTGTGTTTTTTGTGTTTTCCATGATCTATTTGAAGTGAAATTTTTCTGTTCTATGTATGTTGATTTGTCTTTTTGTTGTTATCGTAATGTGAACTATCATTTTAAATCAAGTGAACTTCATTTTTATTTAATTTTTTGTTTTTCTTTTCTTTCTTTCAAAGGTAAAAAAATTTAAGAAAGGTGATGGATCAAAAAGTTCTGCCCCAGTTAAGCCAGTAAAGAATAACAAGCCAAAAGCTGGCAAGAAGATGCAAGGATCAACTGGTGCTGTTCCAGACAAGCCAGTCAATATCACCAAGACTAAACCTGGCAAGAATACATTGTCACGGAAGAAGAAATCTAACGCAGATAAGCCATCCCCTGAGAAGAAGCGGTGGCAGCAGACTGCTCGCTGTTCTCCTGGTGAAGTTGTGGCTGCAGCTAAGTTGCTGAAGAAGCCTCACAGGGAAAAAGTTATTGAGGATGGTTTTGGCTTGTTTTCGAATGGGTTCTTGAGGGTAATGTCAGTCGTGTTCTAATGTGTTTTCTTACGATAAAAATTGATACAGACACTATGAAGATACAATGTGGCTCTAGGAAGGTTCTTGATGTTAACAGAGAGGCTGTTCATCAGATTATTTTGGGTTTCCAATGGGAGGTTTTGCTGCTCCGTGTCCTTCTGATATAGGTCATGATGAAGCTTTGCAGATTTTGAAGGAGCAACTGGGTTTTGATAGCAAAGCCAGTATTGATACGAAGGATCTCTGTACCCTCCTTGAAAATTTGGTACAACACACTGAGTCTGATAAAATTGATCAAGCTGTCAAGGTCTTTTTTGCTATTCTTTTCAACAAGTTAATCTGTGCTGGGTCTGTTGTTCGTCTTGGCAGAGAGGCCCCAATGCTTGTTGATTTGGATTATAAAAATATGGCTAATGTGGACTTTTGTCAGTTAGTTGTTGATGAGTTAAAGCGGGCTGCTATTATGTTCCAAGATAAGTCAACTCCTCAAGGTGGTCCTGAGGGTTGTGGCACGGTTCTAACAGTCATGTATCTTGACTGCTGTTATTTTCTAAATTTTCTATCATGCACACCTTGACACCTCGCACCAATTTCTTGCACGAGAAAACATTGAAAGAGATATATAAACGTGATGTGGTTCAGAAAGAAGGTGGTGAATTGGATAAATACAAGTTTGGAAAACTCGGGGTTTGTGCTTACTTTCCTATTCTCCTTTTTCAATGTTCTGTTTACCTTATTTATTGTTTTTTATTTGTTGCTTATAATGGACTGCTACCTTGTTGTATAGTGAACTTCCATTTTTCTTTTTTGAAGTATGCATCATGCTCCATCATTTTTCACTGCCTTTTTTTATTTTGTGTTTTTTTGTTGCTCTCTATGTAAATATGTGAACTTATTTTATTCATTATAGTGAACCTTCAACATTTTTTATGTATTCAACTTCCATATTTCTATTTAGGGACATCTATTTATAATATAGTGTCCCAATTTTTTTAGTCTACTATTTTTTTTCTACGTAGGCATGTGTGAACTGTTCTCTTTTGTTTAAGTGAACTTGTGTTTTTCTCCCTTTTTTATTTTGGTTCTTTTCTTTTGCATAGTGGAAGGGCCATAATGAAATTGCCTATTCTTACCGGTTGCCTGTCGAAGAGCTTTTCATTAACCCCAATGATCATCGAGATTCTCCTTCTGTTGGTTTTGAAACCGCGCCTGAACCTATTGCTTCTGCTCAGCATGAGTTAGTTGTTTCTCAGCCTGCAGTCCTGAAAGATGCACCCGAAGCTGCAACTGCTGCAAACATTGGTGGTTCTTTATCAACTTATGTCCTTGATGAGATTGGTAATCTTCTTATGAAGGTTGAGAGTTTATCCCATAAAATACCATCTACAGTTGACCGTCTAAGTAAGATTTCTGGTCTTTTCCCTCCCGGCCATGGCCCGAGTGCTGATGCTGTTGAACAGCAGGGAAAACATGAAGGAGATCTTCTTGATAATGTTAGGATTGCATTATCTTGCATGCGCAATGGCTTTTCGTTGTTTGGGAAATATCATGATTCAGTTTGCAAGGATTCTGAAAGAGAAGCAAATATTATAGAAACTCAAATTAGGGAGCAAGATACTACTGCAGATAAATTAGATCCTATGTTTGATGCTGGTTTTGCTGGTGACACAGTATTAGGTCAGTCAGCTGCCGAAGCTGAGGTAATAGTTTTATCATTTTTTCATGTGTTTTTGTTTGATGTGTATATATTAATTAATTCTTTTAGTCTACTAAATTTTTTTAACTATCTATATATATGTTGTTTTGTTTATACAGAGAGACGCTAAGCGACCTGAGCAGGAAGCTTCTCTTGAATCTGAATCTGATGATGTTGATGATGTTTGTGTTAAAAAGCGTTCGTCTACTCCTGTCCCCCCCCCCCCCCCTCAAGATGATAGTGACAAAGGTTGTTTTTCCTGGCAACGGTGACAAAGGTTGCGATGTATCAATCAGTTGTGAAAATGAATCCACTGAAGTGGTTGACTGCGTTGCAGGCAGCAATACTGTAAATGATGTGTCTGCAATAGGAATTGAGGTAGTTGCTGGAGCTGCGTCTGCGGAGCCGCAAGGTCGAGGTAGCCCTGGTGGTATCGAGGAAGAACATCCTTTTTTGCCCAAGGCTGATTCTACTGTTGATCCACCACCCCAGCTTTGATTTGTTGAATGTGTTGAAGAGCCAGCAGTTGGTCAAAATGATATTGAAGATGTTCATGGTGCTGAAGTTGTTGGTGATGTACCTGTGCCAGTAGTCCCTTAGGCTAATGTTGTGTTGTCTCCCAGTACTTTTGGATCTGATAGTTCAACTCGTGATCAGCACGTCAGCAGTCAATTGTCATCAGGGGCAACTTCTCACTCTTCTCGTGGACTATCAGCTTCCACCGGATGTTCTGATGAAGATCTAGGCAAGGATCTGTGATTAAAATATCTCAAACTTTTCCCTCCTTTAGCCCATGCACCCTTCCCCACCCCATGTCAAATGATCTTTTTGAAGTATCTGTATGTTTTTTACTCCCTAGTTCTGGCTCTGTCCCATAAACATATATGGTTATGTAACAAAGTAACTATAATTATTGTTTTGAACTGTGTTATGTAATATGAAGGATCACCTTTGCACCTTTTGTGTCCTTTTCGGGTACTGCATTAAGTGAACTTCTGTACAGGCACCCAAGTTTTTGTAACATTGAAACTATTCTTTTTATCCTTATTTTTTCTACATTTTTTGTGTGAATGTGTGAACTTTTTGCTTTATTTATCTGAACTTCCATCTTATTTTTTATTTCTTTTCCATGCTTTTTTGTACAGATTACATTGAGTCTACACCTCCTACACTTTCTGCGCTCTCAAAGATGAAGAGAATAAAAGATGTTTATCACAGGGTTTGTAGACTGAGGAAAGATTCTCCAAAGAGGTTATTGTTTTTTAACATTTTTTTAAATTGAATTAGCTTTTTTATTTTTCTTTTTTTTGATGTTTTTCATGTGTTTTTTGTTGGCAGTGGTGATATTCTTTTCAGCAATAAGGAGTTTGAAATCACTATTGGACAAGTGGGTGATGCGTTCCACCCCACGGGTTATCTCTGCTCATTTACAATATCTCTTGGAACATTCATGCTTGGTCAGAAATATAAGAACTCAGATAAGTTTGTGGTTCCATATGCTTGTTGTGTAAGTTAATGCTTTATTTTCTATTCATCTTCCTCTGGTTATTTATGTGGACTACTACATCCTATACTTTTTTTCACTTTTGGATGTGTACTTCCATAGTCTGTTTATGTGAACTTTAGCTTCTTTTTTCCATCCCCTGGTTTTGTATATGAACTTGCACAACTTGTTTATGTGAACTTCTACCTTCTTTTAATGTTTTTCCCATTTTTGTGTAAGAATATTTTTGTACTTGTCATGTGTGCATTAATTTTTGCATTGTTTTTCTTTACTTTTTAATGTGAACTTCTAATCAAATTCATGTGAACTGTTAATCCTTATTTATATGAACTTTCTAATCCTTCTTATGTGAACTTCAACTTCCATGTACTACTTTCTTTTTTCTGTACAGAGGAATATCTTTGAGGGTAATCTTGATTCTAAGATATTGAACAAAATGTCCAGTCTTGATTCTGAACAGCGTTTGGACATGAAAAACGTGGTAAGCAAATCTCATCTCAGGTGTTTTCTTTTTTCAATTTTTCTACCAGTTTTAACTTTTACTGTCATTCTTTTTCTCTGGTTCTTTTTTCTACTTTTGATCCACCTGATCCTCCAGTTAAATATGCAACCGGACATTTTGCTGTAGTAACTCTTAACATTGCTCAAAAGCATTTTGAGATACTGGACTCACTGCGGGGACCTAATGATCCTGATGGCAAAAGGATACTACGTACTATGGCCACTGGTATCAAGAAGTTGTGTAAGTCATCTACAAACTCAAAGGGAGAGTCGTTTCACCCGAAATCAATTGATGATTGGGAGTATCACTATGTTAATGTGCCTAAACAGTTGAATACGTAAGCTTTTTTCTATTTTTTTTTGTGCCATTGATGCTTTTTGTGTTTGTTTCCTACCTTTTTTTGCAGGCATCATTGTGGTTTTTTCATGCTACATATTCTTCTTACTTATGATGGTAAAAACCTGTTAATATTCAACCTTGATGATATTCTGAACACAAGGATGACTACACTGTATAGTTGGCTAACTGACAGTGAGTTCAACATTAACCTGAAGGATGTGCTAGGTATTGAGCCAGGTAATAAACTGTATTTGGGTTTTTTCTAACATCAGTCATTTTTGTTTACTAAGTGAACTATCATTTTGTCTTAGAGTGAACTTCCATGAAATAAAATGATGCTTCATATTAATCTCTGTAGCTTTTTATGTGAACTTCTGAGTTTAATTTTTTTTGCAAGTATTGTTTATGTGAACTATCATTTTGTCTTATAGTGAACTTCCATTAAATAAATTGATGCTTCATTAACTCTGTAGCTTATCTATTACAGGGGGCTTTTTCCTATTTTTAATCATGTTTTCTTATATTTTATATAGGTCCACCGCTAACTTTAGAAGAGGATAGCTGGACTTTCTTCGAGACTCAGTTTTGCACTCCTGAGGTTGAACATATTCCCTAGGAAGATTTCTCGATTCTGAAGAGCAATGTCAAGAATGTTTTGCAGAAGTTACATTGTTCTGCCAAAAATTCCAACCTGAAGAAAGCATCCTTAGATTCAAATCTAAAAAAGCCTAAAGTTGTGTTGCTCGACGAAGACAATGACAGTGATGATTTCGTTACTCAGTTAGTTCGGGAGCTTGTTGGCAAGTCTGTACAGCCTTCCTGTTCTGGCAATAGCAGTGATGATTTTGTAACACAGACTCAGAAGGTTCGGTCAAAGCCTGATCAAGGGGTTGTTCTGTCGAATAAGAGGCCTATGAGAGTTACAAAAAAGTTCAGGAAACCTGTCCCTAAGCTTGATGCATATAAATTCCCACATCTTAATAAGCCAAAGTAATTCAAGGAGCTAATATTAGGCAGGGAGTATCTCAGCGAACATGGAAAGTAAGCTAATCAAAACTTATCCTTTTATTTTCACCTACCCTTTTTTTAAATCATTTGTTCATTTTTAATTTTTTATAATGGTTTTTTATGCCTGTGTTTTCTTTTTCTCATGCTTGTGCAGTTCTCAAATGATTTTGATGATCCTGTTGTACTCGATGGTAATTATATGTTGAGACTCTTTAGGCGTTGCGAAATGATGGAATCTGAAATAATGGATTACATTTTTAATTACTGGAAGAGTGCTCCTGACATGAAATATATGTTTGAGTCAGGTGAACGTGTTCTTCTTGGGCCCTTTACAATACCTGTATGTCTTTTTATCTTCTGAATTTTTTTGTTTATAATTTTTTACTGCCCTGAACTTCCAGCTAGATTACTAGTGGACTTACATTAGTTGCACATCTGAACTTCCCAGTAAAATCATTGTATTTTTCATCATTGCTTGACTTTCTCATGTTGTCTTTTCCCTTTTTTTGCAGTACCTTCTTGATTTTTCAGCCTTCGTATCAAAAGATAGCAGTGGCAATAATATTCCAAGGGCATCATTTGATGTCAAATCAGCGGCTCATATGTTTAAACGATATGTTGGTGCCACCGACTTTGACAACCTGCTCAAAGCTAATTTGGTAATGTTATTTCTGTACTATCTAAAATCAAGTGAACTTCCTTTTTTTAGTTCCACTTTAATTGTCTTTTTTGGACTTTCCATTGTAACTTTTTATTGTGAACTTCAGTTTATGTTCCTTTTGAGCTGAAACTTCTTTTTTTACTAGTGTCCCCTGATTTTTGCACCATGTGAACTTCTGGTTATCATTTTTAAGTCAGACCATATGAAACTTTTCATTTTCTCTAGTCTTTGTATGAAGCTTTTTTTACCATATCATTGCTGAAACTTTTCCCCTCTTTTTTTGGTGGTCAGATAATAATTCCTAATTGCAAGGCATCCCATCATTCTGTCTACATGATGAATAAATACACTGGCACTCTTGATATCTTTGACTCAAGGAGGTATGCTGGTTTGAAAGACACAGGGCAAGCATCATGAATATCGCGTTGAAATTGTATGTTTTAAATCATTTTCATTGTTCATACTTTTTTTTAGGTAAGGTAAAATATGTTTCATAACTTTGTGTATACAATGTTTATTTTGTTTTTTGAAGATCAGGAGAATGGTTTTGCTGATGAAGGAGGTATATGGTGTAGGAGAATTCAACAATTACAATGACAACATTGATTTGGAATTTGCTGCTGATAGGTGTAATTATGTTATTACCCCTGAGCAAGCAACTAATGAATGTGGATTCTATGCTATGAAAGTCATAATGAACTTCAATGGAGAATAATTCATTGAGAAGTTCATGAAAAAAATATGTACGTTCTTGTCTTTTTTTTCGTTTTATGTTTTTTACTTTTTGATCATTTTTGTTTTATTTTTTTCTTGTTGTTCTTTCTTTTTTATTCTTATGATGTTCATTAATTGAGCAGGATCTTGTTGAGGATTGGAAGGCTGAGTACTTGTTCCAACTTCTATTCCACCCAAATAATGAAGTTACTCCGATGAAGTGGCCTAGTTAACTTAAAGATTTGATGTTGCTTCTTGGTTTAGGCTCTCGGGAAACTCAGATATCGTTGTCCAATCGAGGCAAAGAAGATTGATTTGGTTTACACCAAACACTAAAAAGAGTTTTACATAATCTGGTGTTCAAAAACAAACAACAATGAAATTTATGTACAGACAAAAAACTCTTGAGAATACATAACAATTAGCATATGAAAAATGAATCCATCGTATAAACCAAATCAATCTTCTTTGCCTGGATTGGACAGCAATATCCGAGTTTCCTGAGAGCCTAAACCAAGAAGCAACATCAAATCTTTAAGTTCACTAGGCCACTTCATCGGAGTAACTTCATTCTTTGGGTGGAATAGAAGTTTGAACAAGTACTCAGCCTTCCAATCCTCAACACGATCCTGCTCAATTAATGAACATCATAAGAATAAAAAAGAAAGAACAACAAGAAAAAAATAAAACAAAAATGATCAAAAAGTAAAAAACATAAAACGAAAAAAAGACAAGAACGTACATATTTTTTCTTGAACTTCTCAATGAATCATTCTCCATTGAAGTTCACTGTGACTTTCATAGCATAGAATCCACATTCATTAGTTCCTTGCTCAGGGGTAATAACATAATTACACCTATCCGCAGCAAATTCCAAATCAATGTTGTCATTGTACTTGTTGAATTCTCCTACACCATATACCTCCTTCATCAGCAAAACCATTCTCCTGATCTGCAAAAAACAAAATAAACATTGTATACACAAAGTTATAAAACATATTTTACCTTACCAAAAAAAGTATGAACAATAAAAATGATTTAAAACATACAATTTCAACGCGATCTTCATGATGCTTGCCCCTTGAAGTGTCTTTCAAACCAGCATACCTCCTTGAGTCGAAGATATCAAGAGTGCCAGTGTATTTATTCATCATGTAGACAGAATGATGGGATGCCTTGAAATGAGGAATTATTATCTGACCACCAAAAAAAAGAGGGGAAAGTTTCAGCAATGATATGGTAAAAAAGCTTCGTACAAAGACTAGAGAAAATGAAAAGCTTCATATGGTATGACTTAAAAATGATAACCAGAAGTTCACATGGTGCAAAAATCAGGGGACACTAGCAAAAAAAGAAGTTTCAGTTCAAACAGAACATAAACTGAAGTTCACAATAAAAAGTTACAACGGAAAGTCCAAAAAAGACAATTAAAGTGGAACTAAAAAAGGAAGTTCACTTGATTTTAGATAGTACAAAAATAACATTACCAAATTAGCTTTGAGCAGGTTGTCAAAGTCGGTGGCACCAACATATCGTTTAAACGTACGAGCCGCTGATTTGACATCAAATGATGCCCTTGGAATATTATTGCCACTGCTATCTTTTGATACGAAGGGTGAAAAATCAAGAAGGTACTGCAAAAAAAAGGAAAAGACAACATGAGAAATTCAAGCAATGATGAAAAATACAATGATTTTACTGGGAAGTTCAGATGTGCAAGTAATGTAAGTCCACTAGTAATCTAGCCGGAAGTTCACGTCAGTAAAAAATTATAAACAAAAAAATTCAGAAGATAAAAAGACATACATGTATTGTAAAAGGCCCAAGAAGAACACGTTCACCCGACTCAAACATATATTTCATGTCAGGAGCACTCTTCCGGTAATAAAAATGTAATCCATTATTTCAGATTCCATCATTTCGCAATGCCTAAAGAGTCTCAACATGTATTTACCATCGAGTACAACAAGATCATCAAAATCATTTGAGAACTGCACAAGCATGAGAAAACAAAAACATAGGCATAAAAACCATTATAAAAAATTAAAAAGAACAAATGATTTAAAAAAGGGTAGGTGAAAATAAAAGGATAAGTTTTGATTAGCTTACTTTCCATGTTCGCTGAGATACTCCCTGCCTAATATTAGCTCCTTGAATTGCTTTGGCTTATTAAGATGTGGGAATTTATATGCATCAAGCTTAGGGACAGGTTTCCTGAACTTTTTTTCAACTCTCATAGGCCTCTTGTTCGACAGAACAACCGAACCTTCTGAGTCTGTGTAACAAAATCATCACTGCTATTGCCAGAACAGGAAGGCTGTACAGACTTGCCGACAAGCTCCCGAACTAACTGAGTAACGAAATCATCACTATCATTGTCTTCGTCGAGCAACACAACTTCAGGCTTTTTTAGCTTTGAATCTAAGGATGCTTTCTTCAGGTTGGATTTTTTGGCAGAACAATGTAACTTCTGCAAAACATTCTTGACATTGCTCTTCAGAATCGAGAAATCTTCCTGGAGAATATGTTCAACCTCAGGAGTGCAAAACTGAGTCTCGAACAAAGTCCAGCTATCCTCTTCTAAAGTTAGCGGTGGACCTATATAAAATATAAGAAAACATGATTAAAAACAGGAAAAAAGCCCCCTATAATAGATAAGCTACAGAGTTTAATGAAGCATCAATTTATTTATTGGAAGTTCACTATAAGACAAAATGATAGTTCACATAAACAATACTTGCAAAAAAAATTAAACTCAGAAGTTCACATAAAAAGCTACAGAGCTTAAAAATGAAGCATCATTTTATTTCATGGAAGTTCACTGTAAGACAAAATGATAGTTCACTTAGTAAACAAAAATGACTGAAGTTAGAAAAAACCCAAATACATTTTATTACCTGGCTCAATACCTAGCACATCCTTCAGGTTAATGTTGAACTCACTGTCAGTTAGCCAACTATACAGTGTAGTCATCCTTGTGTTTAGAATATCATCAAGCATAGTATGTGAATTTTCCATCATTTAATTTGAACATGGCATTTCACAATGTAGTGTGATGACACGTAAAGCACACGCCCGTTGGGAACCCCAAGTGGAAGGTGTGATGCGTACATCAGCAAGTTTCCCTCAGTAAGAAACCAAGGTTTATCGAACCAGTAGGAGCCAAGAAGCACGTTGAAGGTTGTTGGTGGCGGAGTGTAGTGCGGCGCAACACCAGGGATTCCGGCGCCAACGTGGAACCTGCACAACACAATCAAAGTACTTTGCCCCAACTTAACGAGTGAGGTTGTCAATCTCACCGGCTTGCTGTAAACAAAGGATTAAACGTATTGTGTGGAAGATGATGATTGTTTGCGAAGAACAAGTAAAGAACAATTGCAGTAGATTGTATTTCAGATGTAAAGAATAGGACCGGGGTCCACAGTTCACTAGCGGTGTCTCTCCCATAAGATAGCAGATGTTGGGTGAACAAATTACAGTTGGGCAATTGACAAATAAAGAAGGCATAACAATGCACATACATATATCATGATGAGTACTATGAGATTTAATCACGGCATTACGACAAAGTACATAGACCGCTATCCAGCATGCATCTATGCCTAAAAAGTCCACTTTCAGGTTATCATCCGAACCCCTTCAGTATTAAGTTGCAAACAACGAGACAATTGCATTAAGTATGGTGCATAATGTAATCAACACAAATATCCTTAGACAAAGCATCGATGTTTTATCCCTAGTGGCAACAAGCACATCCACAACCTTAGAACTTTCTCATCATCTGTCCCAGATTTAATGGAGGCATGAACCCACTATCGAGCATAAATACTCCCTCTTGGAGTCACAAGTATCAACTTGGCCGAGCCTCTACTAGCAACGGAGAGCATGCAAGAACATAAATAACATATATGATAGATTGATAATCAACTTGACATAGTATTCAATATTCATCGGATCCCAACAAACACAACATGAAGGATTACGGATAGATGATCTTGATCATGATAGGCAGCTCACAAGATCTAACATGATAGCACAATGAGGAGAAGACAACCATCTAGCTACCGCTATGGACCCATAGTCCAGGGGTGAACTACTCACACATCGATCCGGAGGCGATCATGGCGATGAAGAGACCTCCGGGAGATGATTCCCCTCTCCGGCAGGGTGCCGGAGGCGATCTCCTGAATCCCCCGAGATGGGATTGGCGACGGCGGCGTCTCTGGAAGGTTTTCCGTATCGTGGCTCTCGGTACTGGGGGTTTCGCGATGGAGGCTTTAAGTAGGCGGAAGGGCGGAGTCGGGAGAGTCACGGGGGCCCCACACGCTAGGGCCGCGCGGGCCCCCTCTAGGCGGCGCCGCCCTAGTGTGGCGGCGCCCCGTGGCCCCACTTCGTCTCCCTCCGGTCTTCTGGAAGCTTCGTGCAAAAATAGGCCCCTGGGCGTTGATTTCGTCCAATTCCGAGAATATTTCCTTACTAGGATTTCTGAAACCAAAAATAGCAGAAAACAACAACTGGCTCTTCGGCATCTCGTCAATAGGTTATTGCCGGAAAATGCATAATAATGACATATAATGTGTATAAAACATGTGAGTATCATCATAAAAGTAGCATGGAACATAAGAAATTATAGATACGTTTGGGACGTATCATAGTGCAATACATTTTTTTAGCGACACACTGAAACATGCCATGAATCCAAAGTGCATTACAATAGAACAATATAGCAGAAGAAAGTTAACTAAATTCGATACACATAAAGTGCAAATGCAGTCTACTTAATTATTTTTATTACATCATTCTTCTGCAAGTCTCTAGTGCAAGTCCTCATACTATGAATTCAGGATAGCGGATAATCATAACAAGTCTTTCATTTTTCTCATCACATCATTTTTTGTAGTATGATGCATATCTTTTCTCACTTCCTCAGCCTTGTTATGAAGCATCCAAGTCTTCCATTTCCTCCATCATAGAAGCAGAACATGCAGATGTCATCTTCACAAAGTCCAGCACCATTTACCGCCTCCTTCCAACCTGTCGTCATCGGTGCACGTCAATCTGCAATTATGTTCATTCGCACTTGTCCTCCATTTCACGATGATGTATTGCATGTTATTGGAATATTGATTGCGTCCGTAAGGAATGAGGACAGGAATTCAGTGTTGTATGGCTCATTGAAAATCTGTCATAAATGAAATAATAGAAGAGTATTAGTGTAGCTTTTTTTCTTGTTTCTTTGATTGTAATGAACTGTGAACTATTAACTTTTTTTGTATGGGTTTACAATTCTGCCATGGTTCACTGTTGTCTTCCCCATCCTGTATACATAGTATGGGATTTCTGGTTTGTAACTCTTTGCTTGTCCCTCTAGATGTTGTATAATGGTTCGATTCATTTTGACATCATTTGCAAACTCGCATATTTTGTCAAACCACTCAATACCCTAATCCATGGACCTACAGTAAGATATAATTTGTAATTATGATTTTTGAAAAGGTTTTTTTGAAGTAAATTCATGTTAGTTGTATTACCTCTTGGCACAAACTCTTCTTCGTCGTCGCTGTCACTCAGTATGATGTATGATGGACCAGCTGCCATACCTGGATGTTATAGGAGTAAAAATTAAATAAGGGAGATAAAACATTGGAAAATGAATTCAATATCTTAACTTCTCAATAGTACTGAAGTTAACTTCCTACTGTTTATTTTTTTGTAATGCTTACATAAACTTGTCTTCAGTCAACTTTGTTTTAAATCAAGTAAATCATTTTTTCTCAGATCTGCATCTGATAGATCTGCCATGTTTTTTATAATGTTTGTTCACAAGTATCTGCACGTTCTTGTTCTGGCATTCATTCGAATCAATCTTCTTTGTTTTTGCATCAATACAAAATGAGGAGATTTCATTTGTTGCAGTATGCGCACCTGGATTTTGTTTTTGCAGTTGACCGGCGGAGCTTCTCTGGATCTGTCGTCTTCAAGATCAAGGACACTCTTTTATAATATGGGATGTGGCCGTCTAGTTCGTCGCCGGCCGTCTTCCTCGTCACCGGCCTTCTTTTTTATTCTCCTGCGTCTTGTTCTCTATGGATGCGATGGGAGTGGGATCTGAAAGGGGGTGAGAGGGGTCGTGCGGTGTTTGTGTGGGGGGTGAGATGGTTTTGACTGGTGTAGGATGGTGGGGATGTGTTTTTTTATCTAATATGTTGTTTTACTGTATGCCCCGTGAACGTGCATTTTTTGCACATGTGTGAACTTCTTTTTTTCTGTTCTTTCTACAAGCGAACATGCATCTGCACCTGTGTGAACTTCTATTTTTTCTGTTTCTACATGCACGCATTTCTGTTACGCACGTTAACTTCTTTACCAATTTATCTGTTCCCATCGATCTTACCCTTTAAATAAACAACACTTTATCTTTTTTGAATTGATCTTTATCCATCTTTTTCCTATTTTTTTATTTTTGATTGTTTGTTACTGCAAAAGGGGTATATATAAGGCCCTTATTTTTATCAGATCTCGTTGAATGTCACATCTCCATTCTCGCATCTTACTTTTCCCATCTATGTTTCCTTAATGACTGAATCGTCCAAGTCTCCTTTTTCCCACGAGAAAATCATCCCTTTCCATGGCACAACCACGATGAAAGTTCGGTACACCAACACTGCATCAGTTGTAGATGCATGGCTGACAGATGCTGAAGAGAAACTCGATGCTGCTGATAGGAAGATTGTTGGAGTCGATGTTGAATATGATAAAACTCGAGGAAGCTACTCCAGTCCAAAAAAAGTTGTTGTTATCCAGATATGCATCGTTAATGATATTTTGGTGTATCATATTTGCCATGCTGATGAGCCGTGTCAAAAATTGTTTCAATTCTTTTCAGGTTTGACACCCATTTTCCTTCTTTTTAGATTTAATACATGAACACCCATAGATTACATGTGAACTACCTTCTTTGTGAAGTTAGAGTAATTATTCAATGTGAACTCCCCAGTAGTTATGTTGAATATTTATACCTTTTTGGGAAACATGTTTTCTTTGTTACCTGCACTTAATTAACTGCCATGAACTCCCCCTATATTAATTGCAAACTTACATTAGTTACACATCTGAACTCCCCAGTACTTATCTTTTTAAAAATCAGGATACAAGTGGTGCTTTAATTTTACTGACCTGAACTCTCCCCTAGATTACTTGTGAACTTACATTATTTACACATCTGAACTCCCCAGTAAAATCAGTGCAATTTTTAATTTAATGTCCTGGATACAGGGTTTTGCACTTAATTTCACTGACATAAAATCCCGCTAGATTTTACGTGTGAACTTACATTAGTTACACATCTGAACTTTTTCCAGTAAACTGAGTGCATTTTTAATTTACTGCCCTGAAGCCCCCTAGATTACATGTGAACTTACATTAAGTATGCATCTGAACTTCCCAGGTAGTTACATCTGTACTTACATTTTTTTACTGAATTTTTTCCATGATTTTCTTTTAAAATAGGCTACAGGTTCACTTTTTGTGGTTTTGATGTTGCCCAAGACCACAAGGTTCTTTCACGTTTTGGTTTGTATAAACACAACATGAAAGATATACAGTCAATTTGGAGAGACCTAGGGAAGTCTTGGAAGCGCACGTATGGGCTAAAGGATGTTGCTGCAGCAATCACAGACCTGTATTACAAGACAATGAAGGAAGGATTCGGTCAACTGGAGAATAATATGTGGGCAAACCCCCCCCCCCCCTTCCTAAGAATCACTTGGAATATGCTGCTAGGGACGTATACATAACCTATGAGTGTTACAGGCGGTTGGATATTTTTGAGAGGGGTTTCTTCTCCCTCTACAAGCATTCCGAGAAGAAGCGCAGGGATTGGTGAAGGAGCATTTTATCAAAGGATTTCAGTCTACATTTATTCTTTTACAAATTTTCATTATGGAAATATTTTCTTTCAATCTATCATGTATTTTTTAGAACTGTAATTCCAGATGTTTAATTGATATCAATATTATTGTCTTAGCCAATTTTCATTCATAAGTGAACTTCTCCGCTCTATCACAGTGAACTTCCATTTTTTATTATTCTTTTTTTGTATGTGTGTAACATCTGTACATGTTTCTGTTTTTTCGTTTTAAGATATGAACTTGTATCAGTATTTTTTTACATATATTCTTTAAAGAAAGAAAAACCACTCATTTTTCGCATGTGACAACTTGACATTTTTATATTTCGCATGTGTAACTATCTGTGTATACATTATCTGTACAATTTAGAACCAGGATGGGAGGAATACTCCTGAATTCCTGTTTTCCAATTGGAAAACTCCAAATTTTTGAGGATTTTTTCCACTATATCTGTATTTTTTGATCATGTTTTGTATACCAACTTTTTTCCAACATGCGTTGCCCATCACTTGAACCTGGTGCTTCTTCTTGGTTCTGTTTGTGTAGGTGTTTCTGACTTCTTCTTCGTCCTTTTCTTGCATGGTGGTTCCTGTTTACTTGATTGTTGTTCCATTTGTTGTTGTCGAAGCTCTTCTTCCAGCCTTATTCTCCTGCAGGTTCTTGCATTGTGTCCTCTTATTTTCCACAGTCTCCACATGCCTTTTTTCCTTGCGGGTTCATCTTCCTTGGTTCACTTGTTTTGTTTCTTGATAGTTGTTTCTGTAGTATCTCCTCTCTTCTTGGAATGTACTTGCATAGTGTCCAGCTCTCTCATTGCACAGTCCGCACTTCCGTTGACTTTGATTGACATTCACATCCAGTGGTGATTGTATGATATCTGTCTGCGTCTCGTATGTTTGCTCTTAGTCGTCATTTCCCTCATCACCAGATTGCTTCTCTGATTCTTCTCCATCGTCCACATCTTCATCATTGCTCATGTATTCCTCATCCTCTGTTTCATCTTCAAAGTCTAGTTCATCATCAATTTCTAGTATCAAATTTTCAGGCTTGCCACCCTTTGAACCATTTTTCGCAAGCAAGTTCTTGATACATATCTTTACATCATTTGGAGATGGGGAAGCACCATACATCTGCTTGTGTTTCTTCAGTAACTTTGCTGCCAACTGCCTCCTTTTGCAAGTCCTTGAGTTGTGTCCATCTATTTTATTGCAGATGCTGCACAACCTCTTACCCTTGGGTTTACCTATTTCATCGACTTCTGGCTGTGGTCGTGTAGGGACAATAGAACTAACCTTTACAGGGATGGCTGAACCATTTTTATTCCTGCTTCCTTTAGTTTTGCTGCTGGTGGTGGCAATACATGTTTGTACCGATCAACCTGAACTGCATCTTCAGTTTCTGGGATTTCACCAGAGTCTGTTGTTTCTGTTCTTGAATTTGATGTTCTTGATATTTCATTCGAATTGTTATCTTCATTTTCGGCATCGTTCATACGTGAAAGTACCTCCTTTAATCCACTTAGCCCTATGGAGAACATGTAGTCAAAAGAGCATCTTTTTTCTACTAATTTCGCTGCCTCGTTGTATACAATTGTTCGTCTATACTCAAGCGATGTCTCTGATGGTGCTTCCTTTTTGTAATCCCTACGGTTGAAATCTTTGTCTCTTACCGGATTCTTCGAGTATCTCTGCAGTATATATCTTTCCGGTATTTTGTCCAGCCTCAGGTGCACAAACACTGCTATCACATGATGGGAAAATAAGCCCGCACATTTTTCAAAAAGAATAGTTGTAATTTATTTTTTACATGATAATTCCTAATCAAAGTACCATAGCTATTTTCCTTTTATTTATTTCTTACTTGTGTACTCCCATAGTTTGCACTCGCATTCAAATAGTCCTTCCTTTTCATTCGCTATTATGTGGAACTCGTGCCTTGACCAAGCAAATTCTCTACTCTGGTTATAGTGGTGCACTAGGAATTCTGTTGGATTTTCTTGAGTTGTTTTGATGCGGAAAGTAGTCTGTGATAGAGACGTTCACGAAACACGTTGTAGACTGATCTTGTGTATTCGGAAACCAACTTCTCTTCAAAACCAAATCTAGTGAGTGTCTTCATATTCCCCTGCATAAACATGTTCGGTTCGCAAATATTAACAACAGTAATAAGTGAACTGCCATTATTAGAAACAGTGAACTGTCATTAGTACTGCAGAAATACTACTCACCTTTTTTTAAATAAATGTACAATTCATACTATTTTTTTATAGATTCATATGTACCATATGAACTTGCACAATAAGTTTATCTGAACTTCCAAATTAGGTTTGTTTTACCATATTTTTTGAAGTTTATTTTATTTTTTGAATACTTTTTTATACTAGGGCATAATAATGAACTTTTTCATTTTTTTGGAAGAGTGAACTCTCATTGCTACTGAAAAACATACTTACCATTGAAGCAATCTTCTCTGCATTCTCAGCCTCATGCCTTGTCTGGATGCAATTATTCACTTGCGTTGCAAATATATGCAGATTGTGCCTTTCTTTTACACATCCATTCTTCAGCACATGGTTCATGCTTTCGCTCCTTTGTGTTGAGGTCATGCGTGCACATAATACTTCCTTCCAATTCTTTGATATCCACAGTTTCTGTTCAGCCCACAAGTTAATCATTACATTAACGCCATGCAGATCATACTTGTTCATAAGTGCATGCCATGCTTCCTCAAATTCGGTTGGCATCAGCGGATGGTTCAGAACTGCTGTAACCTCCTTTTTTAGGTCAGGGAATATTTTGTAACATCTACCCATAGGATCTTTATGCTTCCGCGTTATGTGCCACCTGCAGAATTTATGCAAGGTACGCTGGAAAATGTCATCTATTGCTTTCGCCATTGCAGCACACTGATCTGCACAGTCATAAAATATGTTTTTGTGTTAGAAAGGGTGGTTGGGGTGGGGAATATCTGCACACTAAATTTTTCATATGGTAGACGGCTACGTAACTGTTAATATGTAGATTGGTTCTTTTCCATTCATGTAGGCCAGGAATGTACTGAAAACCCATCTGAGTGATTCAGCTTCTTCGTCCCCAATCAGTGCAACAACAAAAATTGTAGACTGCTATTGATTATTTACGCCTACAAAGACAGCTAGTGGCATGTGGTATTTGTTTGTTTTGTATGTTGTATCGAACATGACGTAGTCACCAAAGTCTGCGTATGCAGCTCTGCATCTAGCATTGCCCAGAAGATGTTCTTTATTATGTTATCATCGTCCACCTAGACATCGTAAAAGAAGTTCTCATTTTCTTCCTTCATTTCCTCAAAGAACCTGAACATCTTCTGTACACTTCCTTCTTCAGCCTCACACCCGAACTCCGCTTTCCTGAAATAAATAAGTTTTCCCAATAAAACCATGTTAATTTTTATGAATACATTTTTGCCAATGCACTACATTATTATTTTTATCATTTCTTGACATAGCAGTGAACTTGCCAGCAACTATCTTGTGAACTATTGGAATTAACTTTTTTTCTCCTCTGCTTTCTATGGTGAATGGTGTCTCAATTCTATTCAGGAAAGGAGATTTTGTTCGCAAAAAAATTATGTGTATGAACTTGTTTTCAAGTATTTTAAGTGAACTTCAGCTACCCCTGCAAATGTAGTGAGCTTTTGGAACAACCCTTTTTTTAATTGAACCTGGAGTTGTATACATGCTAACAGCAATAGGTGCACTTGCAAAACAAGCATTAGTGAACTATAGTAAATTTTGAACTTACATGTTTAGCACATCCTTGTCGTGTAGTGGTAGTTTTCCTCGACCATTATGCATCTTAGATATCAATGCCATTATGTTAACATGCTTAACATTGCTTGAATGAAGGTCCTTTATGTACTGTTTCAGACTTGGGTCAACCTTCTTGTGTGAATGCAGGAATATGAGCATTGAAGGGCTCAGCACCAGAGGATGGTTATGAGTATGAACAATGTCTTTCACTAAAGAAGTGCCATTGCTTCTTTCTTTGAACCTCATCATTTCTTTGCAGCCAGTTCTTATGCTAATCTTGTCTCGCTGTCGTTCATCGTCATTAACACTGTCACGGTGTTTTCCTTCGCACACACACTGAAGAACTCTCTTTGTCTTGTTGGCCTGCCCTTTTTTTAATTCCAAAACCAGTGTGTTTGGCATATGCGTTGTAGAAACCGTATGCTTCTTCGTATGTTTCAAAATGCTAGCCAATTGCTGGAACCATATTTGTTGGGAGATCTACTGCACATTATTTGTGAAAAATATTCAATTCAACTGTTTTTATGCAAAATATTGAAAAAATTGTAATAAACTAAGATTTTTGGCAAACTTACATGTGTGTACGTTTGCTTCTCTGTAGGGGTATGTCTCTGATTAGTTGGTATTGGGCAAGCCGGGGTGATGATTGGGATGTGGCATTGGGGATCCCTTTCAGGCATGTGATTTGATTTGCTGCTGTTACTTCCCATGTTGCTGCAATTTTCTTCTGTAGTTAGTTCTTCAGTTGACTCAGTGATTTCAATTACAGGGCTTCCTCGTGGACTCAAACCTCCCATCTTTTTCACCCTGTCTTTCTTTAGGAATGCCATCTGTATCGCTTCTATGCTGGTTGTTGGTTTCTTCACCATTTGCCCTGCCATATCCTTTGTTCATTCTTGGGTTCTTTGTTGTATTCTCTTTACTTTTCTGAAATGATCTGCGTGGTACTCAGAAAACAGGATCTGTAACCAAAACTCTATGTGTGCATTTTAAGGGTGATCGTCGAGGCTTTTTTGGTCCTGACCAACAGAGTATATCCTCCTCTTCTTCAGCAATCACCTCCTTATTTGTTTGCATGTCAACTGTATCATTGAAATCACTGAACTTCCTCTTATTGCTCTTAGACTCGCTTTGTTCAACCTTGTAGTGAGCTATTCCTAATTTTGTCTGAGTTTGTTTAGCAGCCTCAAACATTCTCTATGGTAAGTGCTTCACTGGTTCAGTCACTTTTACTGGCTGATCACACTTAACTCGAGGTCGTGGTGGCTATTTCGGACCAGACCAACATAGCATCTCTTCTTCACTGTTTGTTGTCGACTCCACAGATCTCTGATGTTCATTGTCCATACTTGGAAAGAATCTTCCCAACATACTTGCTCGGTCGATTGGTTCTTACCTGAAACATTATATATGCATGAGAATTTCCATTCGAAACCACACGTAGAGCAAACTCTAGCAAATAACTTTAGTGAACTACTGTTTTTTTATCAAGCATTGAAGTCCGGCATTTTTTTACTAACAAACACATCTTGTAACTTTTTTGACCAAAAATAACAAACTGAACTTCCATTTTACATTTAAGCGAACTCGCAGCATAGTACATAGCTCATTATTTATCCTACCTCAAATTTTGAACATGAAGATGATAGTACATAGCAGCACAGTATAACTTTTTTTTTAATTTGCAGGTGAACTTCCATTTTTTCTTGACCGAACTTTGTTTTTGATACCAATCCCCATATATAAAATCAATGCGAACTTTTTTTTCTAAAATATTTGCCATTTTAAGTGAACTGCTTTTATCATAATAAGTGAACTCCTAGTTCCAACACTCAAGTGGACTCCACCCTAGCTAGTTCATTTTTGGAAGTTCACATCTCAAACCCACAAAGTTCACACCTATGTCGTTAAGTTAACTCCACCCTTTTTTGTTATCATTTTTTCGTCCGTTCAATTTTTGATGTACGAAGCTAGTTCATTTTTTTGGAAGTTCTGTTGACGTCAGAAACCCACTGGCGGGCAGAGACGGGCAACACCGTAGAGCCGGGAACAACTAGGGCTGCGGCTGGCCCTAGTCCCTCTGAGCGACGGCCCGCAAAGCCTTCTGGTCGCACGCACCGATGTTTATCACAAGGGCGTGCCACCTGACCTATACCTGGTCAGGAAGGTGTGGATGATGCCTCGCTTAGTTTCCTGCAGGGCACACACGTAAACATTAAATACGAGCCTCGATCGGCTCTCAGGTTATCCCGTGAATCGGCTCAAAGAGCCGATCCACCCATGATTCGGACGAGGTGTCCGAACATATGGTGGTCCCGCTTGATCAAGGTAAAGCTAATGAGATCTACGATGATGTGGGGTTTTCACCGCATAATCGGATCGTCCTACTCCGGGTTGGGCCTCGCGGCCACGCACGGTGATCGTAAGCCGATCCTAAACAAGGCCTAAAAACCAACACGAGGTTGATCCTCGGAACATCCTCGCTTAGGGCCAACGAACGACACCCTACGTGCCGCTGGATCCTCCCCCTTCGTAAGGCCTAACTATTGCAGATATTAAACTAATCCTTGTAGAACAAGGAGCAATCGTAACGGATCAGATCTACTAAACTATGATCAAGCGGGGTGCCGCCCCTACGCCTAAGATAGGCGTAAGGGCGGCTAGACATGCAAGGGTTGCACTACGAAAGCATGTAATATGAAGAACAATGCTAACCCTAACATGTCTAAGATAACTACGTTGCTCGCCATCAAAAAGGCTTCGAGTACGAGCAACGCGTGAACAACGTAGGCAGGCTTGTCGCTGCCTAGATCGCAAGATGCGATCTAGGCAGCATGATGCTTACCGGTAGAAACCCTCGAGACGAAGGAGTTGGCGATGCGCCGAGATTTGTTTGTGGTTGAACGTTGGTTGTTGTTTATTCCATAAACCCTAGGTACATATTTATAGTCCAGCGGACTTTCTAATGTGGGCGTGCACTAAACCGTGCACGAGTAAAATTCTATCACTAAACTAAGATGCGATCTAATATGTTACAGATACACGGGCAATTAAGGCCAACTTGGTATAAAAGGCCGATCCACGTATTCCTTCTATATATTTCTTCAAACCCATCTTGATCGCGGCCCACCTCTCGACTCGCGTCAAATTCTGGTGATAACACATGCTCCCCTGGTTTTGGAAATGACATTTCCAAAATCATTACGCTTTCTTTCGTCGGGTCATGTCGTGGCAGAGCAGAGCTGCCGCAGAATCTTCCATCATTACGCCTCGCCTCCCGGGCTTCTCTGTATGAATCGTCAATTTCGGCCTCACGCCCTCGAGAACCGTATGGCATTAAATCTCCACTACACTCTCTTTATTTATCGGTGCCAAACGGTTCACCACTCCATCGCCTTTCTCTCGCTCTGTTCACCAAACCAAAAAACCCTTCTCTCCCGCAGCCATGTCTTCCTCTTCCTCCTCCGCTTCGTGCACCTCTCTCCAACCGTTGCCGAAGAGCAAAGAAGAGGACGATCTCCGCTCCGGGGAGCACCCCATCTCCTCGGACAAGGAGAAGAAGGGAGGAGAAGCGGAGAAGACCAAGGCCTCCCTCTCCGCCAGGCTCCCGCCGAAGAAACGCTCCCGCATGTGGGCGGACAGCGAGGACGACGATGACGACGAGGAAGAAGATGAGGAGGAGGAAGATGATTCCTCCGCCTCCATCGGGTATCCTCCAACGAAGCGCTTCCGCGGCTGGGCGGATAGCGAGGACGATGATGATGACGAGGAGGAGGAGGAGGCTCCAGCGGACGGCTGGGGCAGCAACGGCGAGGAGCTTCCTGGGAGCAGCGCCGACGACCTCGACGACGGCGACGATGAGGACAGCGACGACTAGTAGAATAGGACTAGCAGTAGCAGTGCACTAGGCACTAGATCCCTCTTTTGAGAGCCATCGGCTCTTCTTGTAAAGCTTCTCCTTTGAATTAATGAGAACTGTCCTTCCAATTTCTCCTTTCATTAATCCAATTTCCATCCCTCCGCTTGCCACACCAAGACCGATAGTGACGAATCGGGTTATCATTGATTTTCTCAATCGTGGCGTTTTGCAGCCCCGCAGCCGATGACTATTCATCGGCTAATTTGAGGAACCAATCTCCTCTTTTCTTGCAGCACCAGCACGGTCCAAACCTCGTACCAGACGACGGCTTTTCCTTCCCAATTCCTCCCTGAGACGATCATGATGCAATAACAACCGAGGTAACTCCAATCGGCTCTTAAGAACAAGGCATCCATAGGCATGTTGCCCCCCGAGTCTCAGCCAAAACAGAGACGAGGATACGCGAATTAGCTGTATGGACCTGGGCTTGATCGTGTGTGGGGAAGTTCCCTATGCAGAGCCAACCGATTTGAACATAAATCGGCTTCTCAAAGCAGAGAGCCTTCAAGGCGAGCTGCCCCCCGAGCTTCTTCAGTTCTTCCTGCAACTTGCCGGCTAGATCGGCTCTTCTCTTTTGGCGGATTTCATGCAATCCATCCTTGACCTGATCTGCACGTCTAGGCTGCTCCTGGCATTGTTCTTGAAGAGAGGATCTGAGCTTCCAAACTACTCCATTGAGGAGTTCCTTCATAAAAAAGCTCCCTTTGTGCTCTATTGACCCTCTGATCGTAACAGTTATTCCTCTTGAGTCGATGGCCACGCATCGGCTTCCATTTTATTTTTATTTTTTTTTACGGCCGACTAGTGCATCGGCCCCCATATTCCAATACTCATCACCAAAGGATGAGACGCTTCTAGTTGCCTATCCTCGTATTTTATCCACTAGGTGCCCCCGAGCCGATTCTGTCAAGAGGATTGATGGTATCGGCTTCGTGGGATAACATGTTGAACCCAAGCGGAACGGTGGGTGAGGATAATTTTGGCCGATTGCTGGAATCGGCCTCCACGTTGTTTGCTCGGCGAAGGTTTTGTGATGTCCCTTCATAAATTTTTTGGGGCCGATCACAAGGATCAGCCTCGCCATGTTTGCTCATTGACGTGTTCTTGTTACTCGTTCAGGCCGGTAGATAAGACCAGCCCAATCTCTGACTTCATCATGTTGGCACGCTTGCTGTCGCCCACCTTGAATGCATCGTGTGATCGTGGAGCGCTAAGCTCTGCCGGAAGAACGAGCACCATGTTTGTGCCAGCCGATGCTTCATCATCGGCTTTCCTTTGCTTGGGGCACCACTCCATTTCCTGTGGACGACCCTCTTCATCCAGGGTTCGCTGAACCTTTGCAGCCAGATCAGGCCTTGCCTTCCTCAATGTATGCAAGTATAACCTCTCGGCTTCTTCCAGGCCGCGCAATCGTTGAACCCTGCGTTTCGGGAACGGCTGAGTCCGTCGTGGCACCACCTTGGCCGGTGGTACCTGTCTTCTTCTTCTCCCTCGTCTTCCGAATCTTCGAGATCTTCCAACCGAGGGGACTCAGCTCGTTTGCTCGCGTGGCGGGAGAGGTCCTAAGCGCTCGAACACGGACACGTTGGCTGCCTCCTTCTTTTTCGGTTGCATTCCGGGCAATTGCCGATTGTTGGCAATCGGCTCATTCCCGAATCCCAGCAGGTGCTCGAAGAAGGGACAATCCCAGTGCCTGTCCTCGTCGTCTTTCTCCCTTGCCTTTCCCTTGGCGCAACGCTCGTGCTCCTCCTCATCGCGATTATGCCGACGATGTCTTCTAGCCAGGCGACCGCCTTCATCATCATCGCTGGACCGTCGGCGTTGGTCGTACTGACTCACATACTTGTTGAGGAGGTGATCAGAGAGAGGTCGTTGATATCTTATGTTCTTCACTTCTCCCTCTGTTACATAGCGCTTGCCGTCTTGGCGGAGCCGATCGCGTGGAGCGGCTCCCTCTCGTATCTTTGCTATGAGAGCTGCTGCCCTCATCTCCATCCTTGCCGACGTGGTGTCCAAGATCTACCATGTTGATATTGCACAGGAAACCCGGCTGGCACCCCGCATGGCAAGCATGCTCCACCATGTTTACGGCGGGGAAGGGCTGGGTATCGACCTTCATGGCGTACCTGGTTGAAAATTAGACGCCCGTTCTCTATCGCCGCTTGGATGTGCCGACTCCACACCCTGCGGTCGTTGGTGGCATGGGAGAGCGAGTTATGCCATTTGCGGTATGGCTTTCCATTCAGCTCTTGCGCCGTGGGGAATTTGAGACCTTCATGTATCTTCAACCGCTTTTCCTTGAGTAGGAGGTCGAAGATTTGCTCAGTCTTGGTCACGTCAAAATCAAATCCCTCGGGCGGGCTCTGGTGGCTTTACCCATTTGCGGGACACGGGGTTCCTCCCCGAGTCCACTCGGCCACTTGCTACTTCTTGGTCTCCCGCAGGAACTTCGTCTTCCTCTCGCATCGACCGGGGCTATCGCACGCTTGAACTTGTCTTGGTACAGGTCCGGGTGGCGCTGTTCATATGCTGAAAGTTTCGAACCATGTGCGCCGGCCGAGGGATAATCCGCTTGGGAGGCCGTGTCCTTGAGCTGTGTTGCAAGGCCTCGCTACGCCAACTCGACTCGCTTCCTTTTCAGTTATACGAACCGAAAAGCATCGGTTCCTAAGATTCCCTGAAGCGCTGGATGTATTCCGTCACGGTTTCTCCGCGCTTCGACGTAGTTGTGCTAGATCGGCAATGCTAGACTCGGAAGCTTCGAGTGGTACTCGTTCATGGAACTGCTCTTCCAATCGCTTCCAAGTTTGGATGGAGTTCGGTGGTAGCGATGTGTACCACCCGAAAGCCGATCCCGTGAGGGACTGTGAGAAGAACCTCACGCGCAACTCATCTGATGGTGAGATCGTGCCCAGCTGTGCCAAATATCGGCTCACATGCTCGATGGAGCTGGACCCGTCCGATCCACCGAACTTTGTGAAGTCCGGGAGCCGATATTTAGGTGGCGGCGGGATCGGTTCGTAGCTGTTGGGGTACGGCTTGGTGTAGCCGAACGCCTTCCTTTTCGGCATCATACCGAACCGATCTTTCGAATTGCACAAATCTGATCCGCTGTGATGGCTGAAGGTGTCGAACCCCGAAGATTCGCCGGGGTGGCATACTTAACCAGCCATGCTTGTTTTTCCGGTTCTAAGCCAACTGCGGGAGCTGGGCTTTGGAGGTTTGTCGGGGCGGCGTACTTAGCCAGCCACGACGCGCTTCTCGGGATCGGCTCTCGACGTTCCTCCTGCCGTTCCAGAGGCCGCTGTTATTGCAGCCTGGTTCGAGAGTGCCAAGGCGTTGTTGTCTGGCACGTATGCGCACGCGTATCCATGCGGGACCTCCTTAGGTGGCTCAGGCAGGAATTGGTAGTCACTAGGATCACCACCAATCTTGTAGACGACGTATGCCGATTAGTTCGGCAGTTCCGGTGCTACCCATGCGGACGGCTGGGGCTGGAGCGGCATCTCTCCTTTGAAAGTCCCCAGAGCCGGTCCCGACGGGGAGTACCGGTGACTCATGATTTCCCGGACGACGCGCGAGCGACACGCTCCAAGGTGTTCACCGAGGCTCTCGTAGTGGCGGTGCGGCGAATGAGCCACCATGTAGTTGATCTCCTGCCGCAGCCGACCTGGTGCGTTCTTCCGACGGGCGGACAGGTCCACTCCATCGAGCGCGCCTTCAGGTGTGAAACCCTTCCACCTGACGCCATGAGAGCGGGTTCGGTGGAAGGAGCCGATGAGTTCGGCTTCGAGGGTTGCCTTGATCTCGTCATGCTTCTTCTTGAGCTCATCAGGCAGATCCGCGTATGTGACCGGAGTGTCTTCCGCCATCTTGGATGTAGATGGCGATGTCGTGGATGTCGTCGACCGTCCCACCGGGCGTGCCAGAATGTGTTGACGTCAGAAACCCACCGGCGGGCGAGACGGGCAACACCGTAGAGCCGGGAACAACTAGGGCTGCGGCTGGCCCTAGTCCCTCCGAGCGACGGCCCGCAAAGCCTTCTCGGTCGCACGCACCGATGTTTATCACAAGGGCGTGCCACCCGACCTATACCTGGTCGAGAAGGTGTGGATGATGCCTCGCTTAGTTTCCTGCAGGGCACACACGTAAACATTAAATACGAGCCTCGATCGGCTCTCAGGTTATCCTGTGAATCGGCTCAAAGAGCCGATCCACCCATGATTCAGACGAGGTGTCCTGCTTGATCAAGGTAAAGCTAATGAGATCTACGACGATGTGGGGTTTTCACCGCATAATCGGATCGTCCTACTCCAGGTTGGGCCTCGCGGCCACGCACGGTGATCGTAAGCCGATCCTAAACAAGGCCTAAAAACCAACACGAGGTTGATCCTCGGAACATCCTGCTTAGGGCCAACGAACGACACCCTACGTGCCGCTGGATCCTCCCCCCCTTCGTAAGGCCTAACTATTGCAGATATTAAACTAGTCCTTGTAGAACAAGGAGCAATCGTAACGGATCAGATCTACTAAACTATGATCAAGCGGGGTGCCGCCCCTACGCCTAAGATAGGCGTAAGGGCGGCTAGACATGCAAGGGTTGCACTACGAAAGCATGTAATATGAAGAACAATGCTAACCCTAACATGTCTAAGATAACTACGTTGCTCGCCATCAAAAAGGCTTCGAGTACGAGCAACGCGTGAACAACGTAGGCAGGCTTGTGCTGCCTAGATCGCAAGATGCGATCTAGGCAGCATGATGCTTACCGGTAGAAACCCTCGAGACGAAGGAGTTGGCGATGCGCCGAGATTTGTTTGTGGTTGAACGTTGGTTGTTGTTTATTCCATAAACCCTAGGTACATATTTATAGTCCAGCGGACTTTCTAATGTGGGCGTGCACTAAACCGTGCACGAGTAAAATTCTATCTCTAAACTAAGATGCGATCTAATATGTTACAGATACACGGGCAATTAAGCCCAACTTGGTATAAAAGGCCGATCCACGTATTCCTTCTATATATTTCTTCAAACCCATCTTGATCGCGGCCCACCTCTGACTCGGTCAAATTCTGGTGATAACAAGTTCACATCTCAAACCCACAAAGTTCACACCTATGTAGTTAAGTGAACTCCACCATATTTGTTATCATTTTCGTCTGTTTAATTTTTGATGTAGTCAGCTAGTTCATTTTTTTGGAAGTTCACATCTCAAACCCACAAAGTTCACATTTACAAATAGAGAGTAGGAAACAAGATTTCTAACCTTGCTATCAGACACCATCGATTTTCCTCGAGTTGGAGCCATATCGTCGGACACTCCAAGTCCGTTGCCTTGTTCAATCCCGTTGTAGTACAGGTTGCTCCGCCGCTTGCTCCCTCGCGTCGGCCTCCGCCGCCGCTCGCTCGCACGCGCCGCAGGTAGGAACCGGAGGAGAACTCGAGGGGGGAAGTAGGATGACATGCTCCGCCGCGAGCTCCCTCGCGTCGGCTACCGCCGCCGCTCGCTCGCACGCACCGCAGGCAGGAACCAGAGGATCACGGGGGATCAGAGCTTGGTTGTCTCCGCTATCTGCGGGTCGTCGGTGTTTTTATTTTGCACGAAGTGAACTCCTGTTCGGGATCCGTGTCGGTACGAGGGAGGTGGAGGTGGGATCCGGGTCGGTCGGGGGTGCGGGGTTGGTTGGATCGGGTCGGAAGGAGGTGGGATCCACGGGGTTGTATAATAGCTATTCTACAACCACTTAAGGGGGGTTGTAGAATAGTCTATATATATATATATATATATATATATATATATATATATATATATATATATATATATATATATATGGGATTTCTAATTCCGTGCCCTCAGGTCCTTAGTTGTGCTCAGTTTTCCCCAGCCGCTTAGTTTTTCCTCAGTTTTCCCCAACCCCTTGTCTGAAACCATCACACGTGATGTAACGGCCGGTTGCCCGACGGTTGACCGTTATCTGCTGACTAGTGGGGCCACGTAGAGCCCGCAAAGACACGTAAGACCATCCATCTTTGTTTGACCGTAAGCATCGTTGTATCCTGACCAAAATGCGAACGAGTGGGGCTTCGGTATATCGAATGAAAAGTGGGGCCATGACGCTGATACAAGGGGCAATATACGGGTAGGATTAGATTTTTAAACGGAGCTCTATAGTTATGGCACGGAGGAGGTGGCCTGCGGGGTGCCGAGATGAGATCGACGTCCACAAAGAACTGCATGAGGCGATACCAGACGCATTAGATAGATATGAACAAGACACGTTTAACCATGCAAAGAAGAGAAGAAATGGTCGAGGACATCGACGACTACCTCAACACTTTGACTGACGGTGTCGGACACGAACGCGAGCAATGTATAGAAAACTAGTGTCTCTCCTTTCTGGCGTGTATAGATGGGTGCTAGGAGAGTGTGGTGGCGAAGGGAAAGACCTCGCGGTGGTCTGTGGCGTCCAGCATAGCGGGGCGGCGTGGCCGTGCCTGCAGCGGCATGGATGTTCGGCATTGGCATCAGCATGTACGTTTGGCATTGGCCTTGGCGGTATCTCTGGTGTGTCAGTGATCGAATGAGGGGACGGGATTGAGGGTGCATCCCGACGGTGACCTAGCAGTGGAGGCGAGCATAGCCGTTCTGACCATGTCGATATCGGCATCGGCATCGTTTGGAGGCTGTGGTGCTCGAATCAGTGTGGGATTTGTTTCTTGTACGCCAAAATGAATTTGAAACAAGTTTCATGTTGAAGGTTAGGTAAAATACGAAAGTTTGTAACTAAAAATTATACTGGCACCATGGTGAGGTTCTTTTTGATAGAGCTATACGGTTCGGAAAAAGTTTTTGACACTTTTTTAGATATTCCTTGTTGTTATACGTATGGCATCGTGTATGGCAAATTTGGGGTCATTTGGAGATGTTCGAAAAAATCACTTTGCTTAAGCGCATGTCGTTTCATCTCACTGAAACCAGCTTTTCTAACAAGGTGATTTTTTACTACCTTCTCTAAATGACCTCAAATTTCATACATATGATCTTCTATACATACATAGATAGATTGTTTCGTTTTTACATTTTTCGAAGTTTTTATTTCCCTTTATAATACCCACTTGATTTTCAGGTCAAAACCTCGAAAAACAGCATCATGTATGGCATCATTTTCACCCTAAATTTCAAATTTTGTGAAACTTTCCCTTTTAGCTATTCCTTGTTGTTATAGGTATGGCATTATGTATGCCAAACTTGGTTAGGGCTCACTGAAACAACTTTTGTAACAAGTTAGGTTTTTTCGAGCTTCTCTAAATGACCTCAAAAATCATACAGATGATCTTCTATACAAGATAGGTAGATTGTTTCGTTTTTTACATTTTCTTGAACTTTTATTTCCCTTTATAATAACCATTTGATTTTCAGGTCAAAACCTCGAAAGGTAACATAAGTAGATGGTGAACCCTCCAAAACTTCAAATACAGAGATAGATAGATTGTTTCGTTTATCATTTTTAGCGTGAATAGTAATGGCTACATGAAATCGGTGATGGTTTATTATTATTTGCGTGAAAAGTACTCCCTCCGGTCTCTTTTAATTGATTCGGATTCAGTACAACTTTAGACTAAATCCGAGTCAATTAAATAAGACCAGAGGGATGGCTACAACAAATCGGTGATGGTTTATCATTGTTTGCGTGAAAATTAATGGCTACAACAAATCGGTGATGGTTTATCATTTTTTGCGTGAAAAGTAATGCCTAAAAGAGTTTATAATTTTTAGCGCGTGAAAAATAATACAGAAAAACCAAACTTTAGCATACTGGGTAACCGCCCTTTAGCATACTTAAAGGGTGGAAGCTAACCGTCGATAGAGAGAGAAAGGGTGGTGGCCCCGATCAGAGAGAGAGAGAGAGAGAGAGAGGGGTTATCCTGCCCGTTAGATCATACGATCAACGGTCGGCGGGCACGTCGACAGAGAGAGAGAGGGTGGTGGCCCCGATCAGAGAGAGAGAGAGAGGTGTTATCCTGCCCGTTAGATCATACGATCAACGGTCGGCGGGCACGATCCGCGTGACATGGGCTAGACCAATCAGGGAAATGTTCGACGTCTGTGAGAATTTGTGAAGGGAGAGGGCAAAACTGAGTAGTATCAAGAAACCAAGGGCACCTGAGTAGTAAACAGACTAAGGGATTCAAATACTCCCTCCGTTCCTAGATATAAGCCATATAGTTTCTGGCACGGAAATTAAAGAATGCATATTTAGAAAAAAATTACACCATGTTTGACTAGGTTTAACCATAGGCAATTGACGTAAGCTAATAGAGGACTTTGCATAAGATAAGAAAACCTAATCAAATCCGGAAAAATATTGTCCATACAAGCGGGGTGTGACGCCCCGGAACCGGTACCATGAGGATTCCG